>NC_091285.1:538383727-538701317 GCF_032444005.1 Ranitomeya imitator
ACTACAATGTGAGCTGAACTCACACTGAGACCTTGCAGACAGCCGTGAACAGCACTGCAAGGCCAAAAAAGCTCCTCTATGTACTCCTATTTAGTGTTTTTCCACAATCTGGCAGGATACGGATGGAAACCCAATAATAGGATAAATCTGGAAAAATGTGCAGCAGGCAGCACTAATTGAAAAAAGGACAATGGAACAGTATGAGGCAGTGATGCACGCTGAGCTGACTACAACCAGCAGTGGCTGCAGAACAGACTACAGCATGAGCTGAACTCACACAGAGACCTTGCAGACAGCCATTAACAGCGCTGCAAGGCCAAAAAAAGCTCCTCTATGTACTCCTATATAGTGTTTTTCTGCAATCTACCAGAATATGGATGAAAACCCACTAATAGGATAAATCTGGAGAAATGTGCAGCAGGCAGCACTAATTGAAAAAAGGACAATGGAATAGTGAGGCAGTGACGCACGCTGAGCTGACTACCACCAGCAGTGGCTGCAGAACAGACTACAGCGTGAGCTGAACTCACACTAAGACCTTGCAGACAGCCGTGAACAGCACTACAAGACCAAAAAAGCTCCTCTATGTACTCCTATATAGTGTTTTCCGCAATCTACCAGGATACGGATGAAAACCCACTAATAGGATAAATCTGGAACATTGTGCAGCAGGCAGCATTAATTGAAAACAGGACAATTGAACAGTGAGGCAGTGATGCACGCTGAGCTGACTACAACCAGCTGTGGCTGCAGAACAGACTACAGTGTGAGCTGAACTCACACAGAGACATTGCAGACAGCCGTAAACAGCGCTGCAAGGCCAAAAATGCTCCTTTATGTACTCCTTTATAGTGTTTTTCCACAATCTACCAGGATACGAATGAAAACCCATTAATAGGATAAATCTGGAAAAATGTGCGGCAGGCAGCACTAATTGAAAAAAGGACAATGGAACAGTATGAGGCAGTGACGCACGCTGAGCTGACTACAACCAGCTGTGGCTGCAGACCAGACTACAGCATGAGCTGAACTCACACAGAGACCTTGCAGACAGCCGTGAACAGCACTGCAAGGCCAAAAAAGCTCCTCTATGTACTCCTATATAGTGTTTTTCCACAATCTGGCAGGATACGGATGGAAACCAATAATAGGATAAATCTGGAAAAATGTGCAGCAGGCAGCACTAATTGAAAAAAGGACAATGGAATAGTGAGGCAGTGACACACGCTGAGCTGACTACAACCAGCTGTGGCTGCAGAACAGACTACAGCATGAGCTGAACTCACACAGAGACCTTGCAGACAGCCGTGAAGAGCACTGCAAGGCCAAAAAAGCTCCTCTATGTACTCCTATATAGTGTTTTTCCGCAATCTACCAGGATACGGATGGAAACCCAATAATAGGATTAATCTGGAAAAAAGTGCAGCAGGCAGCAATAATTGAAAAAAAGACAATGGAACAGTATGAGGCAATGATGCACGCTGAGCTGACTACCACCAGCAGTGGCTGCAGAACAGACTACAGCGTGAGCTGAACTCACACTAAGACCTTGCAGACAGCCGCGAACAGCACTGCAAGACCAAAAAAGCTCCTCTATGTACTCCTATATAGTGTTTTCCGCAATCTACCAGGATACGGATGAAAACCCACTAATAGGATAAATCTGGAACATTGTGCAGCAGGCAGCACTAATTGAAAAAGGGACAATGGAATAGTGAGGCAGTGACGCACGCTGAGCTGACTACAACCAGCTGTGGCTGCAGAACAGACTACAGTGTGAGCTGAACTCACATAGAGACCTTGCAGACAGCCGTGAACAGCACTGCAAGGCCAAAAAAAGCTCCTCGATGTACTCCTTTATAGTGTTTTTCCACAATCTAGCAGGATACGGATGGAAACCCACTAATAGGATAAATCTGGAAAAATGTGCAGCAGGCAGCACTAATTGAAAAAAGGACAATGGAACAGTATGAGGCAGTGATGCACGCTGAGCTGACTACAACCAGCAGTGGCTGCAGAACAGACTACAGCATGAGCTGAACTCACACAGAGACCTTGCTGACAGCCATTAACAGCGCTGCAAGGCCAAAAAAAGCTCCTCTATGTACTCCTATATAGTGTTTTTCTGCAATCTAGCAGGATACGGATGGAAACCCACTAATAGGATAAATCTGGAAAAATGTGCAGCAGGCAGCATTAATTGAAAAAAGGACAATGGAACAGTATGAGGCAGTGATGCACGCTGAGCTGACTACAACCAGCAGTGGCTGCAGAACAGACTACAGCATGAGCTGAACTCACACAGAGACCTTGCAGACAGCCATTAACAGAGCTGCAAGGCCAAAAAAGCTCCTCTATGTACTCCTATATAGTGTTTTTCTGCAATCTACCAGAATATGGATGAAAACCCACTAATAGGATAAATCTGGAAAAATGTGCAGCAGGCAGCACTAATTGAAAAAAGGACAATGGAATAGTGAGGCAGTGACGCATGCTGAGCTGACTACAACCAGCTGTGGCTGCAGAACAGACTACAGCGTGAGCTGAACTCACACAGAGACCTTGCAGACAGCCGTGAAGAGCACTGCAAGGCCAAAAAAGCTCCTCTATGTACTCCTATATAGTGTTTTTCCGCAATCTGGCAGGATACGGATGGAAAACCAATAATAGGATTAATCTGGAAAAATGTGCAGCAGGCAGCAATAATTGAAAAAAGGACAATGGAACAGTATGAGGCAGTGATGCATGCTGAGCTGACTACCACCAGCAGTGGCTGCAGAACAGACTACAGCGTGAGCTGAACTCACACTAAGACCTTGCAGACAGCCGTGAACAGCACTGCAAGACCAAAAAAGCTCCTCTATGTACTCCTATATAGTGTTTTCCGCAATCTACCAGGATACGGATGAAAACCCACTAATAGGATGAATCTGGAACATTGTGCAGCAGGCAGCATTAATTGAAAACAGGACAATTGAACAGTGAGGCAGTGACGCACGCTGAGCTGACTACAACCAGCTGTGGCTACAGAACAGACTACAGTGTGAGCTGAACTCACACAGAGACATTGCAGACAGCCGTAAACAGCGCTGCAAGGCCAAAAATGCTCCTCTATGTACTCCTTTATAGTGTTTTTCCACAATCTAGCAGGATACGAATGAAAACCCATTAATAGGATAAATCTGGAAAAATGTGCGGCAGGCAGCACTAATTGAAAAAAGGACAATGGAACAGTATGAGGCAGTGACGCACGCTGAGCTGACTACAACCAGCTGTGGCTGCAGACCAGACTACAGCATGAGCTGAACTCACACAGAGACCTTGCAGACAGCCGTGAACAGCACTGCAAGGCCAAAAAAGCTCCTCTATGTACTCCTATATAGTGTTTTTCCACAATCTGGCAGGATACGGATGGAAACCCAATAATAGGATAAATCTGGAAAAATGTGCAGCAATCAGCACTAATTGAAAAAAGGACAATGGAACAGTATGAGGCAGTGATGCACGCTGAGCTGAGTACAACCAGCAGTGGCTGCAGAACAGACTACAGCAACAGCTGAACTCACACAGAGACCTTGCAGACAGCCATTAACAGCGCTGCAAGGCCAAAAAAGCTCCTCTATGTACTCCTATAAGGTGTTTTTCTGCAATCTACCAGAATATGGATGAAAACCCACTAATAGGATAAATCTGGAAAAATGTGCAGCAGGCAGCACTAATTGAAAAAAGGACAATGGAATAGTGAGGCAGTGACGCACGCTGAGCTGACTACAACCAGCTGTGGCTGCAGAACAGACTACAGTGTGAGCTGAACTCACATAGAGACCTTGCAGACAGCCGTGAACAGCACTGCAAGGCCAAAAAAAGCTCCTCTATGTACTCCTTTATAGTGTTTTTCCACAATCTAGCAGGATACGGATGGAAACCCACTAATAGGATAAATCTGGAAAAATGTGCAGCAGGCAGCACTAATTGAAAAAAGGACAATGGAACAGTATGAGGCAGTGATGCACGCTGAGCTGACTACAACCAGCAGTGGCTGCAGAACAGACTACAGCATGAGCTGGACTCACACAGAGACCTTGCAGACAGCCATTAACAGCGTTGCAAGGCCAAAAAAAGCTCCTCTATGTACTCCTATATAGTGTTTTTCTGCAATCTCGCAGGATACGGATGGAAACCCACTAATAGGATAAATCTGGAAAAATGTGCAGCAGGCAGCACTAATTGAAAAAAGGACAATGGAACAGTATGAGGCAGTGATGCACGCTGAGCTGACTACCACCAGCAGTGGCTGCAGAACAGACTACAGCATGAGTTGAACTCACACTGAGACCTTGCAGACAGCCGTAAACAGCACTGCAAGGCCAAAAAGCTCATCTATGTACTCCTATATAGTGTTTTCCACAATCTACCAGGATACGGATGAAAACCCACTAATAGGATAAATCTGGAACATTGTGCAGCAGGCAGCACTAACTGAAAAAAGGACAATTGAACAGTGAGGCAGTGACGCACGCTGAGCTGACTACAACCAGCTGTGGCTGCAGAACAGACTACAGCGTGAGCTGAACTCACACAGAGACCTTGCAGACAGCCGTAAACCGTGCTGCAAGGCCAAAAAAGCTCCTCTATGTACTCCTTTATAGGGTTTTTTTCCACAATCTAGCAGGATATGGATGGAAACCCACTAATAGGATAAATCTGGAAAAATGTGCAGCAGGCAGCACTAATTGAAAAAAGGACAATGGAACAGTGAGGCAGTGACGCACGCTGAGCTGACTACAACCAGCTGTGGCTGCAGAACAGACTACAGCGTGAGCTGAACTCACACAGAGACCTTGCAGACAGCCGTAAACAGCGCTGCAAGGCCAAAAAAGCTCCTCTATGTACTCCTTTACAGTGTTTTTCCACAATGTAGGAGGATACAGATGGAAACCCACTAATAGGATAAATCTGGAAAAATGTGCAGCAGGCAGCACTAATTGAAAAAGGACAATGGAACAGTGAGGCAGTGATGCACGCTGAGCTGACTACAACCAGCTGTGGCTGCAGAACAGACTACAGCATGAGCTGAACACATACAGAGACCTTGCAGACAGCCGTGAACAGCACTGCAAGGCCAAAAAAGCCCCTCTATGTACTCCTATATAGTGTTTTTCCGCAATATGGCAGGATATTGATGGAAACCCACTAATAGGATAAATCTGGAAAAAATGTGTGGCAGGCAGCACTAATTGAAAAAAGGACAATGGAACAGTATGAGGCAGTGACGCACGCTGAGCTGACTACAACCAGCTGTGGCTGCAGACCAAACTACAGCATGAGCTGAACTCACACAGAGACCTTGCAGACAGCCGAGAACAGCGCTGCAAGGCAAAAAAAGCCCCTCTATGTACTCCTATATAGTGTTTTTCCACAATCTGGCAGGATACGGATGGAAACCCTATAATAGGATAAATCTGGAAAAATGTGCAGCAGGCAGCACTAATTGAAAAAAGGACAATGGAACAGTATGAGGCAGTGATGCACGCTGAGCTGACTTCCACCAGCAGTGGCTGCAGAACAGACTACAGCGTGAGCTGAACTCACACTGAGACCTTGCAGACAGCCGTAAACAGCGCTGCAAGGCCAAAAAAGCTCCTCTATGTACTCCTTTATAGTGTTTTTCCACAATGTAGGAGGATACAGATGGAAACCCACTAATAGGATAAATCTGGAAAAATGTGCAGCAGGCAACACTAATTGAAAAAAGGACAATGGAACAGTGAGGCAGTGATGCACGCTGAGCTGACTACAACCAGCTGTGGCTGCAGAACAGACTACAGTGTGAGCTGAACTCACACAGAGACCTTGCAGACAGCCGTGAACAGTGCTGCAAGGCCAAAAAAAGCCCCTCTATGTGCTCCTATATAGTGTTTTTCCGCAATATGGCAGGATATTGATGGAAACCCAATAATAGGATAAATCTGGAAAAAAATTGAAAAAAGGACAATGGAACAATGAGGCAGTGATGCACGCTGAGCTGACTACAACCAGCTGTGGCTGCAGACCAGACTACAGCATGAGCTGAACTCACACAGAGACCTTGCAGACAGCCGTGAACAGCGCTGCAAGGCCAAAAAAGCCCCTCTATGTACTCCTATATAGTGTTTTTCCGCAATCTGGCAGGATACGGATGGAAACCCACTAATAGCCTAAATCTGGAAAAATGTGCAGCAGGCAGCACTAATTGAAAAAATGACACTGGAACAATATGAGGCAGTGATGCACGCTGAGCTGACTACAACCAGCAGTGGCTGCAGAACAGACTACAGTGTGAGCTGAACTCACACTGAGACCTTGCAGACAGCCGTGAACAGCACTGCAAGGCCAAAAAAGCTCCTCTATGTACTCCTATATAGTGTTTTTCCACAATCTGGCAGGATACGGATGAAATCCCAATAATAGGATAAATCTGGAAAAATGTGCAGCAGGCAGCACTAATTGAAAAAAGGACAATGGAACAGTATGAGGCAGTGATGCACGCTGAGCTGACTAAAACCAGCAGTGGCTGCAGAACAGACTACAGCATGAGCTGAACTCACACAGAGACCTTGCAGACAGCCATTAACAGCGCTGCAAGGCCAAAAAAGCTCCTCTATGTACTCCTATATAGTGTTTTTCCACAATCTGGCAGGATACGGATGAAATCCCAATAATAGGATAAATCTGGAAAAATGTGCAGCAGGCAGCACTAATTGAAAAAAGGACAATGGAATAGTGAGGCAGTGACGCACGCTGAGCTGACTACAACCAGCTGTGGCTGCAGAACAGACTACAGTGTGAGCTGAACTCACACAGAGACCTTGCAGACAGCCGTGAAGAGCACTGCAAGGCCAAAAAAGCTCCTCTATGTACTCCTATATAGTGTTTTTCCGCAATCTGGCAGGATACGGATGGAAACCCAATAATAGGATTAATCTGGAAAAATGTGCAGCAGGCAGCAATAATTGAAAAAAGGACAATGGAACAGTATGAGGCAGTGATGCACGCTGAGCTGACTACCACCAGCAGTGGCTGTAGAACAGACTACAGCATGAGCTGAACTCACACTAAGACCTTGCAGACAGCCGTGAACAGCACTGCAAGACCAAAAAAGCTCCTCTATGTACTCCTATATAGTGTTTTCCGCAATCTACCAGGATACGGATGAAAACCCACTAATAGGATAAATCTGGAACATTGTGCAGCAGGCAGCATTAATTGAAAACAGGACAATTGAACAGTGAGGCAGTGACGCACGCTGAGCTGACTACAACCAGCTGTGGCTGCAGACCAGACTACAGCATGAGCTGAACTCACACAGAGACCTTCCAGACAGTCGTGAACAGCACTGCAAGGCCAAAAAAGCTCCTCTATGTACTCCTATATAGTGTTTTTCCACAATCTGGCAGGATACGGATGGAAACCCAATAATAGGATAAATCTGGAAAAATGTGCAGCAGGCAGCACTAATTCAAAAAAGGACAATGGAACAGTATGAGGCAGTGATGCACGCTGAGCTGAGTACAACCAGCAGTGGCTGCAGAACAGACTACAGCAACAGCTGAACTCACACAGAGACCTTGCAGACAGCCATTAACAGCGCTGCAAGGCCAAAAAAGCTCCTCTATGTACTCCTATATAGTGTTTTTCTGCAATCTACCAGAATATGGATGAAAACCCACTAATAGGATAAATCTGAAAAAATGTGCAGCAGGCAGCACTAATTGAAAAAAGGACAATGGAATAGTGAGGCAGTGACGCATGCTGAGCTGACTACAACCTGCTGTGGCTGCAGAACAGACTACAGTGTGAGCTGAACTCACATAGAGACCTTGCAGACAGCCGTGAACAGCACTGCAAGGCCAAAAAAAGCTCCTCTATGTACTCCTTTATAGTGTTTTTCCACAATCTAGCAGGATACGGATGGAAACCCACTAATAGGATAAATCTGGAAAAATGTGCAGCAGGCAGCACTAATTGAAAAAAGGACAATGGAACAGTATGAGGCAGTGATGCACGCTGAGCTGACTACAACCAGCAGTGGCTGCAGAACAGACTACAGCATGAGCTGAACTCACACAGAGACCTTGCAGACAGCCATTAACAGCGCTGCAAGGCCAAAAAAAGCTCCTCTATGTACTCCTATATAGTGTTTTTCTGCAATCTAGCAGGATACGGATGGAAACCCACTAATAGGATAAATCTGGAAAAATGTGCAGCAGGCAGCATTAATTGAAAAAAGGACAATGGAACAGTATGAGGCAGTGATGCACGCTGAGCTGACTACAACCAGCAGTGGCTGCAGAACAGACTACAGCATGAGCTGAACTCACACAGAGACCTTGCAGACAGCCATTAACAGAGCTGCAAGGCCAAAAAAAGCTCCTCTATGTACTCCTATATAGTGTTTTCCGCAATCTACCAGGATACGGATGAAAACCCACCAATAGGATAAATCTGGAAAAATGTGCGGCAGGCAGCACTAATTGAAAAAAGGACAATGGAATAGTGAGGCAGTGACGCACGCTGAGCTGACTACAACCAGCTGTGGCTGCAGAACAGACTACAGTGTGAGCTGAACTCACACAGAGACCTTGCAGACAGCCGTGAACAGCACTGCAAGGCCAAAAAAGCTCCTCTATGTACTCCATTATAGTGTTTTTCCACAATCTAGCAGGATACGGATGGAAACCCACTAATAGGATAAATCTGGAAAATTGTGCAGCAGGCAGCAGTAATTGAAAAAAGGACAATGGAACAGTGAGGCAGTGATGCACACTGAGCTGACTACAACCAGCTGTGGCTGCAGATCAGACTACAGAGTAAGCTGCACTCACAGAGACCTTGCAGCTGTGAACAGCGCTGGAAGGCAAAAACAAGGTTCTCACACAGCGGTTGCTACATTAGCCTGGGTAAAGCACAATGAAGCAAATCCCTATCTCAAACTATCCCTCAGTCAGAACAACAGTGTCCTGCCCCTACCTGAATTCACAGCAGAGTGAACCCAAAATGGCGGTGGCGGCTTTTATAGTGCATCATGACATCATTTCTGCAGCCAATCACAGCCATGCCAGTTGTTACATGCCTAACATGCAGAACAGGATGTGCCCACACTTCTAATGATTCCTCATTGGCTGAATTAAATCAAATTAAATCAAACATTGCATTATGGGAACTTCCGATTCCGGTATCCGATATTGCAAAAGTATCGGAACTCAGCATTGGAATTCCGATACCACGAATATCGGCCAATACACGATATTAGCAGTATCGGAATGCTCAACACTATTGCTGATGCAATCAAAAGACAAAATATCAAGGTAGCATTATTATTATTATTATGCATTTTTATAGCGCCATTTATTCCATGGCGCTTTACATGTGAAAAGGGGGCAAATATAGACAAATACATTAAACATGAGCAAAAAACAAGGCACACAGGTACATAAGGAGGGAGAACCCTACCCACAAGAGCACACAGTCTGCAGGGGATAGGTGAGGACACACTAGGAGAAGTTGTGGTGCGGGTCCGTAGATTGAGGATCACTGCAGGCTTGTCGGAAGAGGTGTGTCTTCAGGTTCTTTTTGAAGGTTTCCGTGGTAGGCGAGAGTCTGATGTGTTGGGGTAGAGAGTTCCAGAGTATGGGGGAAGCACGGGCGAAGTCTTGGATGCGGTTATGGTAAGAAGAGATGAGAGGAGAGTAGAGAAGGAGATCTTGAGAGGATCAGAGGTTGAGTGTAGGTAAGTACCGGGAGACCATGTCACAGATGTATGGAAGAGACAGGTTGTGGATAGCTTTGTATGTCGTTGAAAAGCATTTGAACTGGAATTATTGGGCGATAGGAAGCCACTGAAGGGCTTGGCATAGGGGAGAGGCTGGGGAATAGTGGGGGACAGGTAGATTAGTTGGGCAGCATGGTGTAAGATGGAGTGGTGCCAGAGGTGGTGCCAGAGTGCTAGAGGGGAGGCCAGAGAGTAGGAGATTGTAGTAGTCGAGGTGGGAGATGATGAGGGCATGCACTAGTGTTTTTGTGGTGTCGAGGTCAAGGAATGCGCGGATCCAGGAAATATTTTTGAGTTTAAGATGGCAGGAGGAGCAAAGGGCTTGGATGTGTGGCTTGAACGAGAGGGCAGAGTCGAGGATCACCCCGAGGCCCCGGACATGTGTGACTGGGGAAAGTGAGCAGCCATTAACATTGATGGATAGGTCTGGTGGAGGGGTAGAGTGAGATAGGGGAAAGATGATGAATTCGAGCAGAAAAGAAGTGGGATTTTGGTAAGGAGGTGAGGTCAGGTCCGGATAGGTAGATCTGCGTGTCATCGGCGTAGAGATGGTACTGCATACCGTGTGATTCTATGAGCTGTCTGAGGCCGATGATGTAGATGGAGAAGAGTAGGGGTCCTAGAACAGAGCCTTGAGAAACACCGATAGACAAGGAGTGAAGTGAGGAGGTGGCGTGGGGGAGGGGGACACTGAATGTTCGGTCAGTCAGATATGATGAGATGCGACATCTATTCTATTTCCTATAAATACCGCAGTTAGCTGTGCTTAGTTTAGGGATAGGTGCTAGGTATCATCTGCTGGAAATGTGTGCTTATTCTGGTTACATACATCTCTTCGACAGTCCATAACTTGATTGCCTTTTTCCATACACTCATTGACAGATTCATGTTTTTTACAGTGATCTGTACTCAGAAATTCATCAAAGCTGACAACATTGCTTGCTTTCCTCCAGAGTTTGTTGCTGACACACACACACACGAAAAAATCTTTTCAGTGCCGGTTCAAATCTGTTCTATATTCTACAATAATGTCACTACTATCTGCAATTCTTCTACTGTGAGCTGTCGCAATAGGGATAGCATATTGCAAGCATCTAGTCAGGGATTATTACCTTATAAATTATAATCTTTGCTGCTGCACCCTAAAAAAAAATCAAGGTAACATCTATTCTATTCCCTATTAATATCGCTGTTAGCTGCGTCTAGGTGCTAGGTATCATCTGCTAGAAATGAGTGTTCATTCTGGTCACACACATATCTTCCACAGTCCATAACTTGATTGCTTTTTTCCATACATTCATTGACAGATTTGTGTTTTTACGGTGATCTGTACTCAGAAATTCATCAAAGCTGTCAAAATTTACTATGTCCACTCACAGTTTCACTGTAACAGCTGTATATACGTAAGAGGTAGCGGCAGGAGATTTTACGCTACTGGAGCTGGAATTACCACTTCTGATCCCTTCAGTGCTTTGTTTCTATCCCTTTCTGGGTGCTTCTTAAAGTATGTTTGGGGCCATTGTCCTGCTGGAAGACCCATGACCTAGGATGCAAACCCAGATCTCTAACACTGGACACCACATTGCGACCCTAAATCCTTTGGGAATCTTCACATTTCATGATGCCTTGCACACAGTCAAGGCACCCAGTGCTGAAAGCAGCAAATCAACCCCAAAATATCTTTGAACCTCCACCATATTTGACCGTAACTACTGTGTTCTTTATTTGTAGGCCTCTTTCTAATTGCAGTAAACAGTAGAATGATATTCCTTACTAAAAAATACTATCTTGTTATCTGTCCTCAAGACGCCTGCTAACATTAGTGAGGGCTGACTACCGGCCCTCTAACAATAGTAAAGGCCGCCTGATGGTCATCTACAAATAGTGAGAGCCCAGAAAAAAGTGGGATAATTCACCACTGTGAAATATAATCCTTAAAATGTATATTTTTTATTAGGATATATAAAACAATATAGACAATACATGACATACACAAGGCTGGTGAGCACAAAAATTAAATCAAATAAAGTGCATAGTGCACACCAACATGAAACCTCACGATAAATGCTAAATAGCCAGAATTCTTAAAGTTTAGCACTATAAGAAGCAGCCATAATAGTTAAGTAAAATGTGGCCAATAAACAAGTACAAGTACTTCAAGTAATAGCATTAATCCTGCAAATCCTGACTAAGCATGGTAGCAGAATGAATGACTCCTACAGTAAAAGGTGCAAAGTGCATTAACAGAGTTAGAGAAAAGCCTAAATGACAGAGCTGTCAAAGTAACAAGCAGTGGGTGAAAACAACCTAACCACCTTGTGGACACAGGTCAAATGAGGGAGAAGTATTTTATTGAGGTGAAGAAAAGTGACATAAAGTGGCCCCATTGCAAGTTTCATTTGGACTTCTTCACATTCGTCCATAAAAAAATTATGGCTCTAGGAAAAAGTGGAACAACAAAATGAAAACCAAACATGGAAAATCCGAAAGTCGTGAATGAGTTTTCTAGGCCCTAGCCAAATCTCTGCAGTCACTCTCTGTTCAATGTGTTCAATGTCACAATTCCCCTATATCCCCAGCGTGAGTGGGGTGGTCACGTGACCACAAATAAGCACAGTTGCCACAATGTGCCAACAAGATTCTTATGTGCTCCTCTCAGTAGAGTAGTCACAAGACCACCCATTTGCTCTGGAAATACCAGGAATAGTGACAGTATGCACATTGCACTGTCAACATTCAGCAACCTGTAATCACATAGAGCGACTTCAGAAATGTGTTGAGGGCAAAGAAATCCCCTTTAAAGGGAAAATGTCACCAGGTTTGAATGAATGAACCTGAAGACCTACCTCTTCCGACAAGCCTATAACCTGCAGTAACCACCGATCGACCAAACCGCTGCACGACCAGCTCTACCCTCGCTTACTGCATCCTCACCCATCCCTTGTAGATTGTAATCCCTCGTGGGCAGGGTCCTCTCTCCTCCTGTACCAGTTGTGACCTGTATTGTTTAAGATTATTGTACTTGTTTTTATTATGTATACCCCTCCTCACATGTAAAGCGCCATGGACTAAATGGTGCTATAATAAATAATAATAACAATAATGATTAGAAATATGGCTATCACCTTGCAGGCCTGATACACATCATTCTATAATGTTGTATATCTGCCCCAACTTGATCTGAAAGATAAGAAAAAGAGCTTTTATTATACTCGCCTGCGAGGCGGTCCAGTCAATGGGGTGTTGCTCTTCCTGGTCCGACGCCTCCCGTCTTCTTGAGATGCCATTCGTCTTCTATCTTCATGTGAACGATGTGTCCCTACGTCACCCACACAGTCTCCCCTGCATCGCGCTCCTGCACATGCGTACGTTTGTACCCTGTTGAGGGCAGAGCAAAAAACAGCAGTGCACAGGTGCTGGGAAAGGTCAAAGAGCCCCGAAGCATGCGCATTGCAGTACTTTACTCTGCCCTAGTCATGGCAGAGAAGTACACCTGCACAAGAGCACGAGGGAGGGAGAAACAGTAAGTACGGCATATGTGTATGCATGTGTGGTATATATGTATACATATATGTGTAAGTATGTACGGAATATGTGTGTGTATCTGTGTGTGTTTGTATGGCATATGCGAATGCATATGTGTGTAAGTATGTATGTATGGTATATGTATGTGTCTATCCTCAAAAAGCCCTCTCTTGACCCACCCTCTATATCTAGCTATCGCCCTATATCACTTCTCCCCTATGCCTCCAAGCTACTGGAACACCACGTCTACCTTGAACTGTCCTCCCATCTCTCTTCTTGCTCCCCCTTCGACCGCTTACAATCTGGCTTCCAGTCTCACCACTCCACTGAAACTGCCCTAACTAAGGTCACCAATGACCTCTTAACCGCCAAGAGCAAGCGACAATAATCTGTCTTCCTCCTCCTGGACCTGTTGGCTGCCTTTGACACAGTGGACCATTCCCTATTATTACAGACCCTCTCATCCCTTGGCATCACAGACTTGGCCCTATCCTGGATCTCATCATACCTAACAGACCGGACATTCAGCGTCTCCCATTCACACACCACCTCCTCACCTCGCCCCCTATCTGTCGGAGTCCCACAAGGTTCAGTCCTAGGGCCCCTGCTCTTCTCCATTTACACCTTTGGCCTGGGACAGCTCATAGAATCTCATGGCTTTCAGTATCATCTCTATGCTGATGACGCATAGATCTATATCTCTGGACCAGCTATCACCTCCCTACTAACCAGAATCCCTCAATGTCTGTCCACTATTTCATCCTTCTTCTCCGCTAAATTTCTGAAACTTAACATGGACAAAACAGAATTCATCATCTTTCCCCCATCTCACATGACCTCCCCAATGAATCTATCCATTACAGTAAATGGCTGCCCACTCTCCCCAGTCCCACAAGTTCGCTGCCTCGGGGTAATCCTTGATGCTGATCTCTCCTTCAAACCACATATCCAAGCCCTTTCCACTTCCTGCTGACTTCAACTCAAAAATATTTCACGAATCCATTCATTCCTCAACCAAGAATCTGCAAAAACCCTAGTCCATCCCCTCATCATCTCTCGCCTCGACTACTGCAACCTCCTGCTCTATGGCCTCCCCTCTAACACTTTCGCACCCCTCCAATCTATTCTAAACTCTGCTGCCCAACTAATCCACCTGTCCCCCCGCTATTCCCCAGCTTCTCCCCTCTGTCAATCCCTTCATTGGCTCCCCATTGCCCAGAGACTCCAGTACAAAACCCTAACCATGTGGTACAAAGCCATCCACAACCTGTCTCCTCCATACATCTGTGACCTCGTCTCCTGCTACTTACCTACACGCAACCTCTGATCCTCACAAGACCTCCTTCTCTACTCCCCTCTTATCTCCTCTTCCCACAATCGTATACAAGATTTCTCTCGCGTATCACCCCTACTCTGGAACCCTCTACCCCAACATATCAGACTCTCACCTACCATCGAAACCTTCAAAAAGAACGTGAAGTCCTACCTCTTCCGGCAAGCCTATAACCTGCAGTAACCACCGATCGACCAAACCACTGCATGACCAGCTCTACTCTCGCCTACTGTATTCTCACCCATCCCTTGTAGATTGTGAGCCTTCGCGGGCAGGGTCCTCTCTCCTCCTGTACAAGTTATGACTTGTATTGTTTAAGATTAGTGTACTTGTTTTTATTATGTATACCCCTCCTTACATGTAAAGCGCCATGGAATAAATGGTGCTATAACAATAAATTATAATAATAATAATGTGTATGTATGTGTAGGATGCTAGCAGGTGCGTAGGATGCAGTGGCACACAGGAGGCAGAGCAAGGGTTAACAGGTATTTTATGTAAAACGATGGTAGGTCAAGCAGGGGGTACTATTATAAAGGTAACAATAGTTTAACTTATCAGTCTCTGGGCCCTGGTGGAAGATGGCTGGAAGATCTCTTGGTGGCGCCGCAAGCGAAGCAAGATGTCTCCGTTCCGGTCCAGCAGAAAGGCGATGCACTGTCTCCTCGCAGTGGTGAATCCTCTGGGTCCTTCGGCACGTGGTCTCCTGGTACAGGCATAAGATGTTGTAGAGGTGCAGGTCCGCAGCACAGCAGATGAAGCAAACAGTTCAGTAGACAAGGCCGCAGAAGAAGTACACAGTCCAGCGGTCACGGCCACAGGAGCAGGCCAGTTCTCAGTGGGCACCGCACGGATATGACTAAGCGGTGCCTCTGTGGTGGTCAGTGGAACGATGCTATGCAGTACATACTGGTCAATGACCAGTGCGGAGGTCTCTTTGAGCTGTGTGTCGGCAGTCAACATGATTTTGCTAACTGGGTATGATGGCAAGGATAGCTGGCATGGGTAAGTCGAGAGGGAGTCAACCGTTACTGTGCTCTCACACTGGTTCCCCACCAAAAGCCCCATCTTCCCACGCACACCTCTATTTAAGTCAGACCCACCCCCAACAGTCAGGTGTCCTGGCTTGCTCTGATCAGAAATCTCTTCCCCCTGGAATAATGGTGACTGTCCCAACAGTTCCGGCCTAAACATGCAGGAGGGACCGTCAGCCTGGTCCACCTCCCTACAGTCCCCCACTCTTTTTGCTTGCCATTCCATGAGCGAGACTCTTCGAGGAGTGCGTGACTGTTTCTTCTTCCTCTGTGTGGTTTGTTGCCAGACAAAATGTTCTTGATTATAGCGATTGGGAGGCTTGCCAGCCATTGTTCGTTCAGAGCGCCTCAGATTAGAAGAAGTAGTGTAGTTTTTTTGTGGGGCAGAATCCGGCTGTGGGGGAAGAGCCATGGGTGAGCTGCTATCCTCTGGTTCTAACCTCTCAGAGCCCCCAGAGCTTAACTCTTAACCCTTTCTTCATCCTCTTTTTCTACTGGAGTATTGATCGTCTCAGGGGTCCCGGACTCCTCTTCTACTCGGAATGGTTTTTAGATTGGAGGGTCAGAGCATATTCCGGTGAAGGGTTAGAGTGGGGGCATCCTCTTTTCCCTCAGGATGGACTTCATACACTGGTCACTCAGGACTAACTCTCCTCTTCACCAGATATGGGTATTTCTCCCAACGATTTTCCAGCTTTTGCCGAGGACTAGGGTTGAGCGACCTTTACTTTTATAGGATCGGGTCGGGTTTCACGAAACCCGACTTTTGAAAAAGTCGGATTGAGTGAAATCGGCCGATCCTATAAAAAAGTCGGGGTCGGGGTCGGACGAAACCCGAAACCCAATGCAGTGCATTGGGTTTCCATGGTTCCCAGGGTCTGAAGGAGCGGAAACTCTCCTTCAGGCCCTGCGATCCATATTTTAGTGTAAAATAAAGAATTAAAATAAAAAATATCGCAATACTTACCCTCTGACGCGCCCTGGTACTAACCGGGAACCTTCCTTCCTTAGAATCAGCCTTCCAGGACCCTGCGGTGACGTCGCGGTGACGTCGCGGCTTGTGATTGACCGCGCGGCCGCCCATGTGACCGCTCGCGCGGCCAATCACAAGCCGCGACGTCACCCGCGACGTCACCGAAGGTCCTGGAAGGGCTGATTCTTAGGAAGGAAGGCTGCCGGAAAGAAGCAGGGCGCGTCCGAGGGTGAGTATATACCTAATAGGACCGCAGGGTCCTGGAAGGCTGATTCTAAGGAAGGAAGGTTCCCGGTTAGTACCAGGGCGCGTCAGAGGGTAAGTATTGCGATATTTTTTATTTTAATTCTTTATTTTACACTTAAATCTGAATTCCGATACCAATTCCCGATATCTTAAACATATCGGGAATCGGTATCGGAATTCCGATTCTAGATTCAAAAGATCGCCGACTTCATGGCCAACCCCACACTGGGGTGCCAAAAGTCGGCGACTTTTGAAAAATTTCGACTCGTTTCGCTCAACCCTACCGAGGACGCTTCTGCTGCACTAAGACATGGTCTCCAACTTGAAACTCTGTTGCTGCAGATAAGATCTTCTCTGCATGTTCTACCTCCTGTAAACTAGTCTGGACCAACCGATGTATGGTTTGCAGGCGATGTCGATGGTCCAGAACCCAGGAGGACACCCCCATCCGTGGGTAGTCCTCTTCTGGATCCAATGCCAACTCAGAGATTCCCTTTCCATCGCGACCAAACAGAAGAAAGTAGGGTGTATATCCTGTAGTTCGATGTACTGTATTATATATCCACACCAGTTCAGAAACATATTCAAGCCATCGGGTCTTTTGATCTTCCTCCAGAGTTCTCAGCATTTGAATTAGGGTGCGGTTAAATCATTCACAGGCACCATTACCTTGAGGGTGATATGGTGTAGTGTGGGACTTGTCGATCTGGTACATGTGTTGTAGCTCATCCATTACTCTCCCCAAAAAACAGGTTCCCAGATCAGAGTGAATCCTCTTCGGACATCCATAGAGTTGAATGAAATTCTTGCAGATTGCGTACGAAGTGGATTCTGCGGTCTGATCCTGAGTCGGAGTCACCATGGCAAATTTTGTAAAGTGGTCCACCATCACCAGGCAATGCTCATAACACTAATGGGCTGGCCCAATGGTCAGATAGTCTATCATCAAGAGTTCCAGAGGGGCAGAGGTTACAATGGACGGGACAGGAGCTCTTTGCTCTGGTGGCTTAGAAAGTTCACAAGTTTGGCACATTCTACAGGCCTCTTTCACTTTTGTCCTCAGCTGGGGGTGATAGATGAATTGTTGTAACTATTGGAAGATCTTTTCTGGACCAAAGTGGGCCCCTTGCTTGTGCGCAGCAACAGCAATCTCAGATAACAATGCCGTTGGGGCTAGGCCTTGCCAGGTCATGCTCAGCTCAGTTCGTAATTATGCTTTCCGATACAGTAAGCCTTTCTTCTTCCAAAGTTGAAGAAGCATTCGTAACACCTCTGGAAACAAAGTACCTCTTTTTGTCGAGCTGGGGAGTCTCTGAGAAGCCGCAACCCGTCTCAAAAAGCCTAGTTCACTATCTTCCTGTAGAAGCTGAACCCACACATCCCAGGTTTGTCCTAGTACGCCTTCCAGGGCTGAAGTGTGTATCTGCTCCTGCATTGCCACCACCATCCTGGTGGGTCTCAGGAATTTAGGGATTTCATCATCTTCCAGTTCTTCATCCCTGGCTTCCCCATCCACTGCCATGATAGCCACCTCAGCCTCCAGCGCAGGGGTCCTGGGGTGCAATCTCATCATGCCTCTAATGCGTTCAGTCCAGCTCCAAAGCATGGTGTTGCTCCCTGTGAATTTTGGCAAATTGCTCAGCATGGCCCCCCCCTTGAAATGCTGGTCTTGGGGCCACCCCCAACTGCTTTATCTGCCACCTGTGTGATATTGGACTGCATCCTGCTGACTACGCCAAGTGTAGGATACTAGCAGGTGCACAGGATGCAGTGACACACAGGAGGTAGAGCAAGAGTTAACAGCTATTTTATTGAAAACAATGGTGGGTCAAGCAGGGGGGTACTATTATAAAGGTAACAACAGTTTAACTTATCAGTCTCTGGGCCTTGGTGGAAGGTGACTGGAAGATCCCTCGGTGGCACCGCAGGCGACATGAGATGTCTCCGATCTGGTCCCACCGAAAGGTGATGCATTGTCTCCTCTCAGTGGTGAATCCTCTGGGTCCTTCGGTTCATGGTCTTCTGGTATGGGCATGAGAAGTTGTAGGTCCACGGCACAGCTGACAAAGCAAAGATTCAGCAGACAAGGCCGCAGAAGAAGTACACAGTCCAGAGGTCATGGCCACAGGAGCAGGCCAGTTCTCAGTGGGCAGCACAGGGATATGACTCAGCAGTGCATCCGCGGTGGTCAGTGGAACGATGCTATGCAGTATGTACTGGTCACTTTACAGTGCGGAGGTCTCTCTGGGCTGAGTGTCGGCATTCAAGATGGTTTTGCTAACCGGGTATGATGGCACAGATTGCTGGAGTATGTAAGTCGAGAGGGAGTCAACTGTCTCTGTGCTCTCTCGCTAGTTCCCCACCAAAAGCCCTGTCTTCCCGCGCACACCGCTATTTAAGTCAGACCCACTCACACTAGTCAGGTGTCCTGGCCTGCTCCGGTCAGAAATCTCTTCCCCCGGAATAATGGTGACAGTCCCAACAGTTCCAGCCTAAACACGCAGGAGGGACCGTCAGCCTGGTCCACTTCCCTACATATGTACGGTAAATGTGTTTATATATGTTGTATGTGTGTATGCTATAGGTGTATGTATATGTCAACCGGGACACCGAATACATATTAACAGAGATCTGGGAGAAGTAATATAGTATGTCTAGTGATACCCCAGACTCTAGATAGTTGCTCCAAACACTAAATATGAGAAAAGAGGAGAACTGGGAGCCTATAGTAAATGTATAAAACTAACAATCTTTATTAATACACTAGGATAAAAGAGGTATAGGACAACAAAGCGTAACAATGTAAACCATGACAAAACATGAAAAAGGGGGGAGAGAAAAACACCCCACAT
Organism: Ranitomeya imitator; assembly: GCF_032444005.1. Classification (NCBI taxonomy): domain Eukaryota; kingdom Metazoa; phylum Chordata; class Amphibia; order Anura; family Dendrobatidae; genus Ranitomeya; species Ranitomeya imitator. Next base: position 538,403,502 of record NC_091285.1, read on the forward strand.
CCCACCGCCCCCCCAAAAAAGGGGTAATCAGATGGTAGTAATGCGGCAATAAAAGGAGAGCACCTATGCACATGAATATAAGGACAGAATACACTTGGTCACAGTAATAGATAGATCCCACCAGAATGGGTAAGGACCAAAATGTGTACTGGTACAAAGAGGAGACCCCTACAGCGATAGTCGTATCTGTCACCTAAATAGTTGACTATATATAGAGTCTGGCAACCTGTCGGTAATAACAATTATGGCGATCCCTATCACACCAATGGAAACAACTGTGTCATAGAACAAAAAGTGATATGGTGTGAGAGGGAATCGCCGCTGTACTAAAACTCAGTACAGAGTGTACAGCCGGTATGCATAGGTTGCAAGGGACGGCCCCGGTACCAGCAACACAATATAGCAAAAAATGCTCACCTAAAGCCCGTGGGGGGAAGGAGATGAGGGGGTCACACCGGTGAGAACGCCCCGACGCGCGTTTTCGCGGCGTTGACACGCCGCTTCCTCAAGGGGAGTATGTATATGTGTATACTGTATGTGTGTGTGTATGTACAATGTACAATATACTGTATGTGTATGTACGTGTGAACATATTTTGTTTTTGGTTCATCTATGATACTGTAATGTATAAAATACGATAATCAACCTCGTAACCATGAGTATGCGCTTTGCATACTTGCTGCCATGTGCCAACTAGAGTGTCAGCCACGTCTCGCAGTGTTCTATTCACCAACATAGCTGACACTCTAGTTGTCACTTGACTGCAAGTATTGGTGCATCTCACAAAATTAGAATATTATCAAAAAGTTAATTTATTTCAGTTCTTCAATACAAAAGGTGAAACTTGTAAATTATATAGAGTCATTACAAACAGAGTGATGTATTTTAAGTGTTTATTTCTGTTAATGTTGATGATTATGATTTACAGCCAATGAAAACCCAAAAGTCATTATCTCAGTAAATTAGAATACTTTATAATACCAAGATTGAAAAGATGCCAGATTGCCCTCCTCATAAGCAGCGTACCAGGCAGGAAGGGGGGCCCAGACACATTTCTTGCACAGGGGTCCAAAGCTGTCAGTGCCGCCCCTGTAGGAATGCATTGGTTTATAACAGCAATGATTGGTTAGTATTATTGTAAACAGTAAACAGTACACCTTACATTGTAGAGTTGTAGAGCTAGTCTCAAACAAATGGCACATGCTGTCATACAAATTGCAGTGAAATTTCCTGCTCTTTCATCAAAGCAATTATTGGGGTATAGTTTTATAGACACTGGTGGGCATAAGTAAGTGATGCTATCTGTATCTGTGTTCTTTGTTAATTAACATATAATAATTCCCAGAAAATCTGCATGAATAATGCAATGGATTCTTGAAGAATAGCTCTCTATGCTTTGCTACTATAGTTAACCCTTTCCTGTACATTTTTTCTTCATATTTTGTCACCTGCTTTCTCGCGGCAGATGAAGGCTGTGTTATTCATATGTCATCTGCTTTTAACACTCAGGGGTGGAGCAGTGTTCCCCTACTGCTGTCTCTGCTCATTTATAGTGTGTGACCAGGGGATGGGGGTAACCAATGAGATACCATGTTAGTTGGGGGTCTGCTGAAAACCCCTGTGCCTAAAATCTATCTATCCATCCATCTATCCACTAGTGATGAGCGAGTATACTCATTACTCAAGTTTCTCTGAGCATGCTCGGGTAGTCTCAGAGTATTTTGGCGTGCTGCATGATTTGTGGCGGCTAAACAGCTTGAATACATGTACGGATTGCCTGCAAATCATGCAGCTGCGTCAACATAAACGAAATCTCCGAGCACGACAAAATACTTGGAGTCCACCCGAGCATGCTCAGAGAAACTCGAGTAACGAGCACACTCGCTCATCACTACTATCCACCCATCCATCCACCTATTGAGATAGATAGATAAAAGCTCATCCATTAGATCAGTCATTTCTGACGCGTTGCCCGACTCTTCCCAATTCCCCTGGTGAGTTGGTAAGAGAAGTAATATTTTGGGGTTGATGTCATCTTTGTAATGTCAGCTGACATCAAGCCCAGTGGTTAATAATGGAAAGGTGTCTATCAGACGCCCCCATTGCTAATCCCATAGTGAAAATGAATAAAGACACACACATAAAAAAGTCTTTTAATTGAACAAAGCACTCCCCAACAAATCCCCTTTTTCTCATTTATAACTGTAAACATAAAAATGCAAAGTAATCCCCACCAGTATAACATTAATCCATAATGATAACGTCCCATGATGAACACCAACTCCCCTACATCTGGATGTAATGTAACCACTCAGCCCGGCAACCCCATCACATTGAGCTTAGTGTGAGAATGGTGACGTAATTTAGGTTACTGCCACATTTTAATGCTAAACTCAGTGTGTTCTGGCTGCCGGGCTGAGCGGTCACATTACTGATGTCACTGCTCAGCAATGCAAACAGATGTAGCAGAGTTGATGTTTGTCGTAGGACATAATCATTATTGATTAACAGTAGGCAGGTGAGGATTATTTTGATTTCTTATTTTTATGTTAACAAATAGGAAAAAGGGAATTTGTCGAGGAGTCTTTTGTTCAATTAAAGGACATTTTTTCTTTTTCACTTTTGACAATAAAATTATTAATGGAAGTGTCTTATAAATGCCTCTCCATTACTAATCCATGGACTTGTCAGAGGACAAAAAACAGCTGACATCAACCCCAAAACCATTACCGCACTTGCCAATGCATTAGAACAAGTGGGAAGATTCGAGGCTATGCACCAGAATTGGCACAACTTATGGACTGGGACTGATGACTGGGAGACTGGGAGAAGACCAATATACATAGTTAAATACATGTACAGTAAGCTACACACGCACTACACTAATTATATATCACACTGATATCTTTATTACTATGTGCAGATGCCGGCTGATGACTACCCTCTTCAGCGCCATCTGCTCTCATTTGCTATCAGCAAGACCAGGTGTATGCTGATGAGAGTAGTACTTCTCAGCCGACGCCTGACCAGTGGCAACCTTTTCACTGCGGGTCAAAGCTGCTGCCTCACAGGCTGTCCTCTGTGTGACAGCGAGGGAACTGCAAGGCTGTGACCGGCAGTAACAACAGTAAGATTACCGCTAATCAAAGCCAGTATTTCCCTCACTGTCACACAGATGACAGCATGGAAGCTGCCGGATGTTCAAGCCCCCCATTCATTTGAATGGGTTCAGGATCAAATTCGGGTAGTGTTCTGGTACCCGAACCAAACTTTTTTTTATAAAGCTCAGCAGAAGTCAACAGACCCAAACATCCACAGGTCCGCCCATCCCTAATCTTCAGCTCTTTTTTTGGTATCTGGCCTTGCAACACTTCCCATGTGTCCAGCTTCAACTATGACTTAGCAGCAGGCCAGCTAATCAGAAGAAAAGCCTGCTATGATAGCAGATAAGAGGGCGGATCTCCTGTTTCTGTATTATAGCCACAGACCATCGTTGTAGTTGGCGGAATGGGATGTGCAAATAAATTTGCCAAAAAAATAGTTAGAAACATTAAGCAAGGACTTCGCAAGGCTACAGCATAGGCTTATGAAAATTTTATTGACATTAAAAATTACCAGAGAAGAGTACCTCCTACTAAATGATGATAAAAGCATTTCTATTTACTCCCTATGGTGTGCCCTGAAAGCCTTCTTTATGAATCTTTGTATGAAATTAATTTGAAACTTGAAAAAAGAAAAATCTTCAAGTGTGCAAAAATTGATCAGGCAAATAAAACAAATAAAAATTCTTGAAAAATGTACATAAATCCTATATAACTCAAGCCATTGGAGCAGAATTATACTTAGTAAATACACAATAAAGAATGACTACTGAAATACTGTACTGAGCAACTGTACTGAAGGTAGATTAAGGAAAAATCAAAATGACAAATAAACATATCCGTGTTTTATGGTGCAATGCACAGACAAGACAGAGGTCTCCTCCTGTCCCATAGCTGACAGGCGCGTTTATTCCTATTTGGGTTGTGAGACCCGCAGTCGGTCCGTGAATCATAAACCATGACATATGGATGTGTGAAAACTGCCAAAAAAACACAAACTAGGAAAGATTAGTTTGGAAGGTATGACGTGGTAGAATAAAACAAAGAAATAAAAACCATCAGTCGATGATTACATGAAAAAAAATAGGATTGGGCCAATGCTTGGACATCCCACAATATTTGTTGATTCAATCATGCCACTACTATTATAATAATAATCATATTTGCCTCCATATATCAACATGTAACATTTCAAAATTCAATTTACAGATACACTTTTACATGCTGGAAGGGGAATGGGCTCCCAGTGGATCTATTCCATTTGCTGTTAAAGTGTGAAAATTTCAAACAATTTTGGAAACATGTATTTGGTTTGATATGCAGAGAGGGTCAATGTACAAGGTACCCATCCCCAGAGATGGCATTGATACGTCTGAAAATAGAGCAGATCCAGATGGTTGTGGAAGGGTGGGGGCACGTACTGTATTTTTGTACTTTGCTGACAGCTCATTGCTATTCTGTTGAAAATTAACCCTCCGTCAGGAACAATGGATCTGACAGGCGCAGCTCTTCTACTTTCATTTCTCCCTTCTCACAAGATTTTCAGGAAACCCCCTCCCTCTAGATAGTCTCCTGGCTCTAGCTGCTGTGTTAAACCTGATACCACAGTTGGTCTGCAGAGCTTCAGGAAGGAAGATATAGCTGTGCTGGCTTCTCAGGCTTATTGGTCCAGAACACATCACACTTCATAAGGTTGGTATGTAATGTTTTTAGTCATTACTATTGTTTATTTAGCTTGTTTTATGTATGGATAGAGAAAGGTTTGTGGATATTTCATATAAATAAGGCAGATTTTCTTACAAATGAAAGTGTGCTTCTCAGGCACATTGTTCCCTAATGCATATTCTCTCTCTTGCTTCAGATTATCTTCTGCAATAGAGAAGAAAATGTATGATCTTTCAAAACCCCATCATGTTGAGGAAGTGAGAAACATGCTGTTAGATAATGATGATGATGCAGACCCCACAATGAATGAGGATGTTGAAGAAAGTGAGATTGATTCTCATGATGAGGTGGAAGTCTGTGAACTAAATTCCGAAACAGAGCAAGATGGTGACAGTGATGAGGAGGAAGAAGATATAGAATCTTATTATATGGGAAAAGATAAAAAAAAAACAAATGGAACAAGAATACACCCATAAAAAAATGTATGGAACCTCATAACATTATCACTCACCTTCCTGCAGTTATGGCAACAGCACGTAATGCAAAAACTGTAGCTGAATGCTGGAATACTTTTTTCACAGATGACATTCTGGACTCTATTGTCAGATACACTAATCAATATATAGACAATATGAAGCACAAGTTCATCTGTGACAGAATCCTGAAGCCCACGGATGAAATCGAACTGCGTGCATTTTTTGGATTATTATACCTTGCAGGAGCTTATAGGGCAAATCGGCAAAGTTTGGAGGAACTTTGGGGTATAGAAAGTGATGGAATTGAAAAATGTAGCCTTGTTATGTCTCTAAATTCAAGATTCTAATTCGTTGCCTTCGATTTGATGACATAACTACCCAAACCGAACGTAAAACATATGACTGGCTTGCTCCAATTCGCAATGTATTCCAAAAATTTGTGGAAAACTGTAAGATAAACTATCGCCCTGGGGCAAATGTCACAATTGACGAAATGCTCCCTGGTTTTCGTGGCAGATGCGCATTTCGTCAATACATACCATCAAAACCTAGCAAATATGGAATAAAAATGTATGCCCTTGTTGATGCCAGTAAGACCTACACATACAACATTGAAATTTATGCTGGAAAACAGCCAGATGGTCCTTACTGTGTCAGCAACAAACCCACTAATGTTGTGAAAAGAATGTCTGAGCACTTATTTGGATCAGGTCGCAATATAACTGCTGATAATTGGTTTTCAAATTGTGGTCTTATTGATTATCTAAAAACACAGAAGCTTTCATATGTCGGAACTGTAAGAAAAAATAAAAAAGAATTTCCGCCACAGCTTGTTACTGTGACAGGGAGAAAACAGTACAGCAGTATGTTTGCATTCAATGATGGAAAGGTTTTGGTTTCCTATGTACCACGCGAAAAAAAAAAAGTATCGTATATACTCGAGTATAAGCCGAGATTTTCAGCCCAAATTTTTGGGCTGAAAGTGCCCCTCTCGGCTTATACTCGAGTCAAGGTGGGTGGCAGGGTCGGCGGGTGAGGGGGTGAGGGCACAGAGGCATACTTACCTGCTTCCAGCGAGCCTGACGCTCCCAGCCTGTCTCATGGTCTTCGGTGCTGCAGCTCTTCCACTGTTCAGCGGTCACGTGGGACCGCTCATTAGAGAAATGAATAAGCGGCTCCACCTCCCATAGAGGTGGAGCCACATATTCATTTCTCTAATCAGCGGTAATTGTGACCGCTGATAGAGGAAGAAGCTGCGGCACCGAAGACCAGCTGTCCGGGAGAAGGAGCCGGACGCCGGGACCAGGTAAGTATGTCATATTCACCTGTCCGCGTTCCAGCCGCCGGGCGCCGCTCCATCTTCCCGGCGTCTATCTGCACTGACTGTGCAGGTCAGAGGGCGCGATGACGCATATAGTGTGCGCGACGCCCTCTGCCTGATCAGTGAGAGCAGAGAGACGCCGGGACTGGACGCTGGGAGCTGCAAGCAAGAAAGGTGAGTATGGCGGTTTTTTTTTTATTGCAGCAGCAGCAGCAATGGCAGAGATTTATGTGGAGCATCTATGGGGAAATATGAACGGTGCAGAGCACTATATGGCAGAGCTATGGGGCAATATGAACGGTGCAGAGCACTATATGGGGCACAGCTATGGGGAAATATGAACGGTGCAGAGCACTATATGGCACAGCTATGGGGCAATATGAACGGTGCAGAGCACTATATGGCAGAGCTATGGGGAAATATGAATGGTGCAGGGCACTATATGGCACAGCTATGGGGAAATATGAACGGTGCAGAGCACTATATGGCAGAGCTATGGGGCAATATGAACAGTGCAGAGCACTATATGGCAGAGCTATGGGGCAATATGAACGGTGCAGAGCACTATATGGCAGAGCTATGGGGCAATATGAACGGTGAAGAGCACTATATGGCAAAGCTATGGGGAAATATGAACGGTGCAGAACACTATATGGCAGAGCTATGGAGAAATATGAATGGTGCAGAGCACTATATGGCAGAGCTATGGGGAAATATGAACGGTGCAGAGCACTATATGGCAGAGCTATGGGGAAATATGAACGGTGCAGAGCACTATATGGCACAGCTATGGGGCAATAATGAACATGCAGAGCACTATATGGCACAGCTATGGGGCAAGAATGATCTATTTTTATTTTTGAAATTCACCGGTAAATGCTGCATTTCCACCCTTGGCTTATACTCGAGTCAATAAGTTTTCCCAGTTTTTTGTGGCAAAATTAGGGGGGTCGGCTTATACTCGGGTTGGCTTATACTCGAGTATATACGGTACTTCTTCTCTCAACGCTTCATAATGATGATGCCATCGATCCTAAATCTGAAGCACAACAAAAACCAGAGATTATTACATTTTATAATGAAACCAAAGGGGGAGTTGATACAGCTGATCAGATGTGCTTAACTTTCAGCGTCAGCAGAAACACCAAGCGCTGGCTTATGGTCATATTTTTCGCTATGCTAAATTTGGGTGGTATAAATTCACAAATCATTTACCTTGAAAACCAGCTTGAACCACTCAGTAGATGATTGTACCTGAAAAAATTGGCCCATGAACTAATGCTTGGAGAGCTACGCAGAAGTATGAAAACCATCGGTATCCCCTCTGGCCTTCAAGTTAGGCTCAAAAGATTCCGCCCAGATATTGATACTGAAAATCCAATACCTGTACCACCTCCCAAAAGAAGGAGATGCACCACCTGCACCATGGAAAGTGGGAACAGAAGGCTTTCTAATTATGAATGTCTCAAATGTCATCATGCAATCAGCCTGACACATGTAAAAATGTATTGCAATTCTTGCTTTTTGCTTTGCAAATGTGTTTTTTTCTGGGGAACCTTCAGGATCTAATTCAGATTAATTCTGTGTGTAATATTATTCTAGATGCCTAGAAAATGTTTTTGTGCCAAAATTTTCTCTTTTTAATAACCGTTACTTGATATCATTGGGGGCTATTTGGTGGGAGTTTTGAAATTTGTGTATATCAAAGTTATTACTTTTATGTTGAGTAGGGTTGAGCGAAACGGGTCGAACATTTTCAAAAGTCGCCGACTTTTGGCTAAGTCGGGGTTTCATGAAACCCGATCCGACCCCTGTGCGGGGTCGGCCATGCGGTACGCGACTTTCGCGCCAAAGTCGCGTTTCAATGACGCGAAAAGCGCCATTTCTCAGCCAATGAAGGTAAACGCAGAGTGTGGGCAGCGTGATGACATAGGTCCTGGTCCCCACCATCTTAGAGAAGGGCATTGCAGTGATTGGCTTGCTGTCTGCGACGTCACAGGGGCTATAAAGAGGCGTTCCCGCCGACCGCCATCTTACTGCTGCTGATCTGAGCTTAGGGAGAGGTTGCTGCCGCTTTGTCAGAAGCAGGGATAGCGTTAGGCAGGGTCCATTAACCACAAAACCGCTTGTGCTGCAGCGATTTGCACTGTCCAACACCACCCTCGGTGTGCAGGGACAGTGGAAGTTTTTTTTTTTTTTTTTTTCCCCTCAGCGCTGTAGCTCATTGGGCTGCCCTAGAAGGCTCCCTGATAGCTGCATTGCTGTGTGTACGCCGCTGTGCAAACCAACTGCTTTTTTCAAAGCACAAATCCTCTTGTTCCTTCCTTTCTGCACAGCTATCTTTTTTGTTTGTCCACACTTTTTATTTCATTTGTGCATCAGTCCACTCCTTATTGCTGCCTGCCATACCTGGCTGAGATTACTGCAGGCAGGGAGATAGTAGCTGCCTGCCATACCTGGCTGAGATTACTGCAGGCAGGGAGATAGTAATTGTAGGACATTCCCTGTTTTTTTTTTTTTTTTTTTTTTGGTGGGAGATTAAGATTGGCAATTTGGCATTTCTGCTAGAGTGCCATCCCTGTGTGTGCCATCTCTCTCACATAGTGGGCCATAGAAAGCCTTTTCATTTTTCTGTATTTTTTTTTGTGGGGTGTATAAATTCTCCCTGATAAAAATACAGTGGGAGATTAATATTGGCCTTTGGGCTTGTGTGCCAGTCCTGAGTGTGCCATCTCTCTCACAAATAGTGGGCCATAGAAAGCCTATTTTATTTTTTTTTGGGTTTTATAAATTCTCCCTGAAAAAAAGGGAGATTAATATTGGCCTCTGGGCTTGTGTGCCAGTCCTGAGCGTGCCATCTGTGCCAGCCCTGAGCGTGCCATCTCTCTCACAAATAGTGGGCCATAGAAAGCCTATTTAATTTTTTTTTTGGTTTTATAAATTCTCCCTGAAAAAAAGGGAGATTAATATTGGCCTCTGGGCTTGTGTGCCAGTTGTGAGCGTGCCATCTGTGCCAGTCCTGAGCGTGCCATCTCTCTCACAAATAGTGGGCCATAGAAAGCCTATTTAATTTTTTTTTTTGTTTTATAAATTTTCCCTGAAAAAAGGGAGATTAATATTGGCCTCTGGGCTTGTGTGCCAGTTGTGAGCGTGCCATCTGTGCCAGTCCTGAGCGTGCCATCTCTCTCACAAATAGTGGGCCATAGAAAGCCTATTTAATTTTTTTTTTGGTTTTATAAATTTTCCCTGAAAAAAGGGAGATTAATATTGGCCTCTGGGCTTGTGTGCCAGTTGTGAGCGTGCCATCTGTGCCAGTCCTGAGCGTGCCATCTCTCTCACAAATAGTGGGCCATAGAAAGCCTATTTAAATATTTTTTTGGTTTTATAAATTCTCCCAGAAAAAAAGGGAGATTAATATTGGCCTCTGGGCTTCTGTGCCAGTCCTGAGCGTGCCATCTGTGCCAGTCCTGAGCGTCCCATCTCTCTCACAAATAGTGGGCCATAGAAAGCCTATTTTTTTTTTTTTTTGGGTTTTAGAAATTCTCCCTGGAAAAAAAAAGGGAGATTAATATTGCCCTTTGGGCTTGTGTGCCAGTACTAAGCGTTCCATCTCTCTCTCTCTCTCAGTCAGTGGGCCATAGAACGCCTATTTTTGGTTTTATTTGTTTTCTAAATTCTCCCTGAAAAAATCATTTTATTTTATTTGGTTTCTAAATTCTTCCTGATAAAATCATATTTTTTTTATTATTTTTTTTTCTAAAGTCTCCCTGAAAAAAAAAAAAAAAAACAGTGGGAGATTAATATTGGCCTTTCTGCTTGTGTGCCAGTCTTGACTCCTGGGTGCGTCATCTCTCAGTCAGTGGGCCATAGAACGCCTATTTTTGGTTTTATTTGTTTTATAAATTCTCCCTGAAAAAATAATTTTATTTTATTTGGTTTCTAAATTCTTCCTGATAAAATCATATTTTTTTTATTATTTTTTTTTCTAAAGTCTCCCTGAAAAAAAAAAAAAAAAAACAACCAAAAAAAACAGTGGGAGATTAATATTGGCCTTTCTGCTTGTGTGCCAGTCTTGACTCCTGGGTGTGCCATCTCTCTCTCTCTCTCTCTCTCTCTCTCTCTCTCTCCAATTGTGGTCCATAGAAAGCCTATATTTTTTTTCCTTGATTTGGGTTCTAAAATCTACCAGAGAAAATAACTACATCAATCATTGGTAGAAAAATATTGGCCTCTGGGTTTGTGTGCCACTCCTGACTCCTGTGTGCGTCATCTCTCAGTCAGTGGGCCATAGAACGCCTATTTTTGTTTTTATTTGTTTTATAAATTCTCCCTGAAAAAATCATTTTATTTTATTTGGTTTCTAAATTCTTCCTGATAAAATCATATTTTTTTATTATTTTTTTTTCTAAAGTCTCCCTGAAAAAAAAAAAAAAAAAACAAACAAAAAAAACAGTGGGAGATTAATATTGGCCTTTCTGCTTGTGTGCCAGTCTTGACTCCTGGGTGTGCCATCTCTCTCTCTCTCTCTCTCTCTCTCTCTCCAATTGTGGTCCATAGAAAGCCTATATTTTTTTTCCTTGATTTGGGTTCCAAAATCTACCAGAGAAAATAACTACATCAATCATTGGTAGAAAAATATTGGCCTCTGGGCTTGTGTGCCACTCCTGACTCCTGTGTGCGTCATCTCTCAGTCAGTGGGCCATAGAACGCCTATTTTTGTTTTTATTTGTTTTATAAATTCTCCCTGAAAAAATAATTTTATTTTATTTGGTTTCTAAATTCTTCCTGATAAAATCATATTTTTTTTATTATTTTTTTTTCTAAAGTCTCCCTGAAAAAAAAAAAAAAAAAAAAAAAAAAAACAAACCCCCCAAAAAAATGGGAGATTAATATTGGCCTTTCTGCTTGTGTGCCAGTCTTGACTCCTGGGTGTGCCATCTCTCTCTCTCTCTCTCTCTCTCTCTCTCTCTCCAATTGTGGTCCATAGAAAGCCTATATTTTTTTTCCTTGATTTGGGTTCCAAAATCTACCAGAGAAAATAAATCCATCAATCATTGGTAGAAAAATATTGGCCTCTGGGCTTGTGTGCCACTCCTGATTCCTGTGTGCGTCATCTCTCACTCAGTGGCCCATAGAAAGCATATAGTTTGTTACATTTGTTTTCTAAATTCTCCCTGCAAAAATCTATTTTTTTTTTTGGGGGGGGTTTCTAAAGTGTTCCTGAAAAAAAAAAAAATAAAAAAAAAATAATAGTGTGACATTAATATTAACATTTGTGCTTCAGTGACAGTCCTGCGTGTGGGGCATCTCTCTAATTTGCAGCCACCAAAAAAAGAGTGTGTAACATTGGGCCTGATTTTCGCTGTGGTCTCACCAACCTGTAAAGGGGTAGCTAAATCATACTGAAGTTATAGCTCACCGTGTAAGTTGTGTGACTGCAACAAATAACGTTAGTTTGGTTACGTTTTTAAAACAATGAGGAAGTCTAGTGGAAGAGGTCGTGGCCGGGGGCGTTCATTGTCAGCTGGTAATGAGGGTAGTGGTAGTGGTGGAGCATCAGGTGGTCGTGGGGAAAAAAATATTGCACCTAAGTCTGGAGCTGTGGAGCCAGGTTCGTCGTCCGGCTACACAAGGCCTCGAACGCTCCCTTTTCTGGGATTAGGAAAACCGCTTTTAAAGCCGGAGCAGCAAGAGCAAGTTTTGGCTTATCTTGCTGACTCAGCCTCTAGCTCTTTTGCCTCCTCTCGTGAAACTGGTAAAAGTAAAAGCAGCGCGTCGTTAGTGGATGTTCACGGTCAGGGACAAGTCACTTCCTTGTCCTCTTCAGCAAAAACAACAACAGAGAAGAATGCAGCAGGCGACACAACGGGTTACTCCATGGAGCTCTTTACACATACCGTCCCTGGCTTAGAAAGTGAAGCAGTTAACAGTCCATGCCCATTACAAATTGAATCTGACATGGAGTGCACTGACGCACAGCCACAGCCAGACTACTATGCTGGTCCTTTGACTCAGACCACAACATTGCCCTCGCAGGGTGCTGATCAAGAATCAGACCCTGATGAGACTATGTTGCCCCATCACGAACGCTATACCACCGAACGACACGGTGACACAGACGAAGTTGCGCAGGAGGTACAAGAAGAGTTATTAGATGACCCAGTTCTTGACCCCGATTGGCAGCCATTGGGGGAACAGGGTGCAGGCGGCAGCAGTTCTGAAGCAGAGGAGGAGGAGGGGCCGCAGCAGGCATCAACATCGCCACAGGTTCCATCTGCCGGGCCCGTATCTTGCCCAAAACGCGTGGCAAAGCCAAAACCTGGTGGAGGACAGCGTGGCCATCCGGTTAAAGCTCAGTCTGCAATGCCTGAAAAGGTATCCGATGCTAGAAAGAGTGCAGTCTGGCATTTTTTTAAACAACATCCAATTGATCAGCGCAAAGTCATCTGTCAAAAATGTTCTACTTCCTTAAGCAGAGGTCAGAATCTGAAAAGTCTCAATACTAGTTGCATGCATAGACATTTAACCACCATGCATTTGAAAGCTTGGACTAACTACCAAACGTCCCTTAAGGTTGTTGCACCCTCGGCCAATGAAGCTAGTCATCAACGCAACATCCCTTCCGGCAGTGTAGGACCACCATTTAGCGCACCACCTGCTGTATCTGTGCAGGTATCTTTGCCAGGCCAAAGCAGTCAGGGTCAGGGAATCACCAGTTTCGTAGTAGGAAACACTGCATCTAGGGCACCGGCGGCAACAATACCATCTCCCACCGTCTCTCAGTCTGCCATGTCCACCGGCACCCCCGCTAGTTCCACGATCTCCAGCTCTCCAGTCCAGCTCACCCTACATGAGACTATGGTTAGAAAAAGGAAATACTTAGCCTCGCATCCGCGTACACAGGGTTTGAACGCCCACATAGCTAGACTAATCTCGTTAGAGATGATGCCCTACCGGTTAGTTGAAAGCGAAGCTTTCAAAGACCTGATGGACTACGCTGTACCACGCTACGAGCTACCCAGTCGACACTTTTTTTCCAGAAAAGCCATCCCAGCCCTCCACCAGCATGTTAAAGAGCGCATCGTCCATGCACTCAGGCAATCTGTGAGCACAAAGGTGCACCTGACAACAGATGCATGGACCAGTAGGCATGGCCAGGGACGTTACGTGTCCATCACGGCACACTGGGTAAATGTGGTGGATTCAGGGTCCACAGGGGACAGCAAGTTTGGGACAGTTCTGCCTAGCCCACGGTCTAGTAAACAGTTGTCTGTAGCCGTTCGCACCCCCTCCTCCTCCTCCTCCTCCTCGTCCTCCTGCAGAAGCAAGAGCTCGTCCACAGACCGCAGTCGCACAAACACTCCATCCGCACCTGCCACTGTTGCACACCAGGTCTCCCATTATGGGGCAGCTACTGGCATACGTCAGCAGGCTGTATTGGCTATGAAGTGTTTGGGCGACAATAGACACACCGCGGAAGTTCTGTCCGAGTTCTTGCAGCAAGAAACGCAGTCGTGGCTGGGCACTGTAGATCTTGAGGCAGGCAAGGTAGTGAGTGATAACGGAAGGAATTTCATGGCTGCCATCTCCCTTTCCCAACTGAAACACATTCCTTGCCTGGCTCACACCTTAAACCTGGTGGTGCAGTGCTTCCTGAAAAGTTATCCGGGGTTATCCGACCTGCTCCTCAAAGTGCGTGGACTTTGCGCACATATCCGCCGTTCGCCTGTACACTCCAGCCGTATGCAGACCTATCAGCGTTCTTTGAACCTTCCCCAGCATCGCCTAATCATAGACGTTGCAACAAGGTGGAACTCAACACTGCACATGCTTCAGAGACTGTGCGAACAGAGGCGGGCTGTTATGTTTTTGTGGGAGGATACACATACACGGGCAGGCAGTAGGATGGCAGACATGGAGTTGTCAGGTGTGCAGTGGTCGAAGATTCAAGACATGTGTCAAGTCCTTCAGTGTTTTGAGGAATGCACACGGCTGGTTAGTGCAGACAACGCCATAATAAGCATGAGCATCCCCCTAATGCGTCTGCTGATGCAAAGTTTGACGCACATAAAGGATCAGGCGTCTGCACCAGAGGAAGAGGAAAGCCTTGATGACAGTCAGCGATTGTCTGGTCAGGGCAGTGTACATGACGAGGTACCGGGCGAAGAGGAGGTGGAGGATGAGGAGGATGATGGGGATGAGTATATTTTTAATGAGGAAGCTTTCCCGGGGGCACGGGAAATTGGTGGCGTGGCAAGGCCGGGTTCTGGTTTTTTGAGGGACACAAGTGACGTAGATTTGCCTGCAACTGCCCCTCAACCAAGCACAACCGCAGATTTGACAACGGGAACTTTGGCCCACATGGCGGATTATGCCTTGCGTATCCTCAAAAGGGACACACGCATTACAAAAATGATGAACGATGACGATTACTGGTTGGCCTGCCTCCTTGATCCTCGCTATAAAGGCAAATTGCAAAATATTATGCCACATGAGAACTTGGAACTAATATTAGCAACAAAACAATCAACTCTTGTTGACCGTTTGCTTCTGGCATTCCCTGCACACAGCGCCCGTGATCGTTCTCACACGAGCTCCAGGGGCCAGCAGACCAGAGGTGTTAGAGGGGCAGAAATCAGAAGTGGCGTTGGCCAGAGGGGTTTTCTGACCAGGTTGTGGAGTGATTTTTCTATGACCGCAGACAGGACAGGTACTGCAGCATCAATTCAAAGTGACAGGAGACAACATTTGTCCAGTATGGTTACAAACTATTTTTCATCCCTTATCGACGTTCTCCCTCAACCGTCATTCCCATTTGATTACTGGGCATCCAAATTAGACACCTGGCCAGAATTGGCAGAATATGCATTGCAGGAGCTTGCTTGCCCGGCAGCTAGTGTCCTATCAGAAAGAGTATTCAGTGCTGCAGGTTCAATACTAACAGAAAAAAGGACTCGTCTGGCTACCCAAAATGTAGATGATCTAACCTTCATTAAAATGAACCACAACTGGATTTCAAAATCTTTTGCCCCACCCTGCCCGGCTGACACCTAGCTTTCCTATGAAAAGGTCTTGCCTGTGGACTATTCTGAATGACTTTTCCAATCTCGTAATTTTCTTCACCTGATTGTCCAGCATACGACATGTTTCCACCTCACGAAATGGCCAAACTCCCCACACGGGGCCGTGCTATCGCCACTTTGCGCTTGGACCCTTGAGAGTGCTGTTTGTCTGAAGAGGTGGGTGTGGCCGCTTTTGGTCGACGGCACTGCCACTGGGTCCCTCATAGTACAATAAAGTGTCTCTGGCGGTGGTGGTGCGCACCCAACGTCAGACACACCGTTGTAATATGAGGGGCCCTGTGCCTGTACCGCCGGCCACAAGACAGTTCTCCCCCCCAGCTCAAACAGTGCTCTACCACTAGCAAAATTATCTCTCACAGCTTCACCAATGTGTAGTCTAGGCGCTGACATCCTTCAATGCCTGGCACTGACAATACCATTGTTTTGACATTTTTGTTATGTTAGGCCTTCGAAGCCTGTCTGCGGTCCCTTCTTTCTACAACTACTACACTGACCAGGCCACTGCTGGCCGTGTTACCCTGGAACCAATTTAAAAGTGCCTACAGTCAGCCCAATTTTGTTATGTTAGGCCTTCGAAGACTGTCTGCCGTCACTCCTTCCACTAGACTTCCACTGACCATACACTGCTGCCCATGTACCCCTGGAACCAATTTAAAGTGCCTACAGCCAGCCCAATTTTGTTATGTTAGGCCTTCGAAGCCTGTCTGTGGTCACTCCTTCCACTAGACTTCCACTGACCAGACCACTGCTGCCCGTGTACCCCTGCAACCAATTTAAAAGTGCCTACAGCCAGCCCAAGTTTGTTATGTTAGGCCTTGGAAGCCTGTCTGCGGTCACTCCTTCCACTAGACTTCCACTGACCAGACCACTGCTGCCCGTGTACCCCTGGAACCAATTTAAAAGTGCCTACAGCCAGCCCAAGTTTGTTATGTTAGGCCTTGGAAGCCTGTCTGCGGTCACTCCTTCCACTAGACTTCCACTGACCATACACTGCTGCCCATGTACCCCTGGAACAAATTTAAAAGTGCCTACAGCCAGCCCAAGTTTGTTATGTTAGGCCTTCGAAGCCTGTCTGCGTCCCGTTCTTTCAACTACAACTACACTGACCAGGCCACTGATGGCCGTGTTCCCTTGGAACCAATTTTAACTTGCCTACAGCCAGCCCTATGTTATTATGTTAGGCCTTCGAAGCCTGTCTGCGTCCCGTTCTTTCAACTACAACTACACTGACCAGGCCACTGATGGCCGTGTTCCCCTGGAACCAATTTTAACTTGCCTACAGCCAGCCCAATGTTAGGCCTTTGATGCCTGTCTGCCGTCACTCCTTCCACTAGGCCTCCACTGACCTGTCTATTGCTGCCCGTGTACCCCTTGAACCAACATCATTAAATATAAAAAAAATTAATTTGATTATAAAAAATAAGATCGTGTTGAGATCTCAAATGCAGACATTTTAACAATCAAAACAAACACACAACAAATATCTGGAACTGTACTACAAAGGTCCAACAGCTACAATTTCTTTCTCCTGCAAGAAGTTAACTGAAAGTTTTTTGGAGTTGTTAACACAGATATGGCATCCACCGAGTGTTGTCCTGTCGCGTCTCCTTTAAATTATTTCCAATAAGATGTTAAACTATTAATTTAATAAAATCAATAATTAAAAAAATAATTGAGTAAGTCAAAAGCACATTGCAAATAAACATTAATTACAAATCAAGAAGCATGGCGCGTCCGAGGGTGAGTAGATACCGAATAAGAATATAATCACCCTCGGACGCGCAATGCTTATTTACAACAGCCTTCCTTCCTAAGAATCAGCCCTTCCGTGGTGTAGAGAGAGGTTGTGTTACACTCCAAGGTGTTCCCCAGGTTGCCTTTCCTGAGCTTCGATCTTCCGGCTCTCGTTTAGTAGCTGTTGGAAACTACGCTGCATTAGGCCTACTAATTGTGTATGGGTGAAACAGTGGCGCATCTGCGGTCCCTCCTTCCACTAGGCCTCCACTGACCTGTCTACTGCGGCCCGTGTACCCCTTGAACCAACCTAATAAAATATTTAAAAAATTAATTTGATTATAAAAAATAAGATCGTGTTGAGATCTCAAATGCAGACATTTTAACAATCAAAACAAACACACAACAAATATCTGGAACTGTACTACAAAGGTCCAACAGCTACAATTTCTTTCTCCTGCAAGAAGTTAACTGAAAGTTTTTTGGAGTTGTTAACACAGATATGGCATCCACCGAGTGTTGTCCTGTCGCGTCTCCTTTAAATTATTTCCAATAAGATGTTAAACTATTAATTTAATAAAATCAATAATTAAAAAAATAATTGAGTAAGTCAAAAGCACATTGCAAATAAACATTAATTACAAATCAAGAAGCATGGCGCGTCCGAGGGTGAGTAGATACCGAATAAGAATATAATCACCCTCGGACGCGCAATGCTTATTTACAACAGCCTTCCTTCCTAAGAATCAGCCCTTTCGTGGTGTAGAGAGAGGTTGTGTTACACTCCAAGGTGTTCCCCGGGTTGCCTTTCATGAGCTTCGATCTTCCGGCTCTCGTTTAGTAGTTGGTGGAAACTACGCTGCATTAGGCCTACAAATTTGGTATGGGGTGTAGAGACAGGTTGTGTTACACTCCAAGGTTTTCACCAGGTAGCCTTTCCTGAGCTTCGATCTTCATGCTCTCGTTTAGTAGGTGTCGGAAAGTAGGCTGCATTAGGCCTACAAATTGGGTATGGGGTGGAGAGAGATGGTGTGTTACACTCCAAGGTGTTCCCCAGGTTTCCTTGCCATTGCTTCGGTCTTCCGACTCTCATTTAGTAGTTGTAGAAAAGTACACAGCATTAGGCCTACAAAATGGGTATGGGGTGGAGAGAGATGGTGTGTTACACTCCAAGGTGTTCCCCAGGTTGCCTTTCCTGAGCTTCGATCTTCATGCTCTCGTTTAGTAGGTGTCGGAAAGTAGGCTGCATTAGGCCTACAAATTGGGTATGGGGTGGAGAGAGATGGTGTGTTACACTCCAAGGTGTTCCCCAGGTTTCCTTGCCATTGCTTCGGTCTTCCGACTCTCGTTTAGTAGTTGTAGAAAAGTACACAGCATTAGGCCTACAAAATGGGTATGGGGTGGAGAGAGATGGTGTGTTACACTCCAAGGTGTTCCCCAGGTTGCCTTTCCTGAGCTTCGATCTTCATGCTCTCGTTTAGTAGGTGTCGGAAAGTAGGCTGCATTAGGCCTACAAATTGGGTATGGGGTGGAGAGAGATGGTGTGTTACACTCCAAGGTGTTCCCCAGGTTTCCTTGCCATTGCTTCGGTCTTCCGACTCTCGTTTAGTAGTTGTAGAAAAGTACACAGCATTAGGCCTACAAAATGGGTATGGGGTGGAGAGAGATGGTGTGTTACACTCCAAGGTGTTCCCCAGGTTGCCTTTCCTGAGCTTCGATCTTCATGCTCTCGTTTAGTAGGTGTCGGAAAGTAGGCTGCATTAGGCCTAAAAAATGGGGAATGGGGTGGAGAGAGATGGTGTGTTACACTCCAAGGTGTTCCCCAGGTTTCCTTGCCATTGCTTCGGTCTTCCGACTCTCGTTTAGTAGTTGTAGAAAAGTACACTGCATTAGGCCTAAAAAATGGGTATGGGGTGGAGAGAGATGGTGTGTTACACTCCAAGGTGTTCCCCAGGTTGCCTTTCCTGAGCTTCGATCTTCATGCTCTCGTTTAGTAGGTGTCGGAAAGTAGGCTGCATTAGGCCTACAAATTGGGTATGGGGTGGAGAGAGATGGTGTGTTACACTCCAAGGTGTTCCCCAGGTTTCCTTGCCATTGCTTCGGTCTTCCGACTCTCGTTTAGTAGTTGTAGAAAAGTACACAGCATTAGGCCTACAAAATGGGTATGGGGTGGAGAGAGATGGTGTGTTACACTCCAAGGTGTTCCCCAGGTTGCCTTTCCTGAGCTTCTATCTTCAGGCTCTCATTAAATTGTGGTTAAATGGAACAACTGCATTTGGCGTACTAGTTGGTTTGGGGCCTACTATCGGTGTCTGCCACTCCTTGCTGTTCTCCTGGTTTCCTGTCCTGAAATACCATTTTCAGCCTCTCGTTAAGTAGTTGTTAATGTTAGACTGCATTTGGCCTACTAGTTGGGTTGGGGCCTACTATCGGTGTCTGCCACTCCTTGCTGTTCTCCTCCACTGAACAAAGCTGTGCCGCCTGTTTACTACGGTTGCCAATTTTGAACTGCATTTCGACTACTTACTGATTTGGCCCTACTCTCTGTGTCAGCCTCTCATTCCAGTTGTCCTCCACTGCAATGCCCCCTGGTTATTCCTGTGTTACCAATTTTGAACTGCATTTAGCCCACTTTCTTCTTTGGGCCTATATCTGTGTTTCCACTTCATCGTGCCCATTGCCCAGCCAGTGATAGATGAGTCTGCTGGTACATTGACCCATAACGCAACATTCCCCGTGCACGCTACACAACAACATTGTGACCCTGCTGAAAGTCAGGTTGCTCTTCCCGCATACCATACCACCTTACACGGGGACAAAGAGGAAGGTGCAGATGAAAGTGCAGGTTCCTTCATCAGGTGGGGGGAGGAATACTAGTTGGCGACGTCACTGGCACAGGGCCTCTCATAGTACGCAAAAGTGTTGCTGCCGGTGGGAGGCGCCCCCGCCGTGCAAACACACCGCTGTACTTTGAGGGGCCCTGTGCCAGTGCCAATGCCAACGAGTGGGCCCCCCCTGCTTGCTCAGGTTCACAGCACTTGCAAAGTTGAAATACTTACCTCTCCCTGCTCCACTGCCGTGACGTGGTCCAGATTTCCTGGGCCCACTAATTACTTGAACCAGCCCTACCCCCCACAACTTTAGCCAAATGACCCCCAATTTCAAATGCCTTCCAATTATTATAAGGTAAATTACGCTTGACAAGCTTCATTAAGAAGAATGGATGGTTTTGACATTAAAATGGGCACTCTAGGTGTTTTCCTGGCCCCCACTCACTGCCGACTATGCTGCCCCATTGACTTGCATTGGGTTTCGTGTTTCGGTCGATCCCGACTTTACGTCATAATCGGCCGATTTCACTCGACCCGACTTTGGACATAGTCGGGTTTCGCAAAACCCGGCTCGACTCTAAAAAGGTCAAGGTCGCTCAACTCTAATGTTGAGTAAATGGGTTTGTTTTGCACCTGATAATGTGTCTCTTTTATTACATCCCTATGAAGGTCTATGATCACTTTTAGATCACTGAAATTGAGAAAATTAGATATTCTAGGCATTTTTCTAGCCTGCGCTTGATAGGCACATTGTTCCATTATGAGTTAGTGCGAATATTGTTCCTGACAGAGGGTTAAACATAAAGTGAACTTCCACCTCCAATATGAGGCAATGCTAGGAGTGTTGATAGTACATGTTCACTTTATGAACATCTACCTCCTAGGCATCTCCATGGTCATGTTCTGCAGAGAGGAAAGGTGGGTCTTAGAATCATTTCCTCTGTAAACTTGGGAAACCCAGTTTGACACTTCTACAAAACATTGAACAAGCAAACAAAAATTACTCATATATATGAAAATTATATTTCCATTATTAGTCAAAGCTAACAGGAGGAATAACACCTTTAGTATACCCATACACAGAATATATAGTAAGCAGTATTCTCTGGATTGAATAGATTATGGAGAGCTGATTTACTTCTCTGTAATGCCTGAATTAGATTCAAAGGTAACAACCAGACATGAGCTCAGAGCACTTGTCACTTTCCGACCCTACTGAACCTATCAAGTCATATACAATGCATCTCTCAGTAGATAAACCAATGAGCACAAAAGGAAAAATATACTAGAGTGAAATTCAGGATGAAATAAAGTATTTAGCAAAACCTATATTTTCAATTTTTTTTTTTTACTATTAAGCTTAGAAGTGTTTACCATACTGTTGATATTCTGGGTATTTGTCATTGGAATTACTGAACTCTAAAAATGTTAAACTTTTATCTAAGAGCAAAAAACAACCCCAAAAGCAAATACGCTACCTTGTCTACTAAGAGAAAAATATGATGTATTATAGTTGTTCCAATTTGTCAGAGATGAATTTTAAGCCCCGTCAAAAACTGAACATCTGATTGGTGAGCTTGACAGGTTAACGGAAGGGCTTGCTACTTCCCGTATGGTTGTGGTTCCATGGTGCTCCTTGACTTCCATTAACACAATTCTTTTCGAGGCTGCACATTTCAAAATGTAACATTCTGTTTTCATCTTTTTTTTTAAGTCTGATTCCATTAGTAACCTTTTTGACAACCTTTTTGCAAAGTTTTTATATCTATAACCACTTTCTCTCTTTTTTTTCCAGACTTGACTTTATATATTTTATAAGGATTTGTATGTATTCATTTGCCTTGCAGTAAAATGTGATGTATATATCCTAAGCATAATTATTTTACACTGGTAACATGTTGGTTTATGCATTAGATTTCGAGCTGACACCATCATTCAATTTGCACATTACAAGTGCCCCTTTTATGAGATGATTTGTAAGAGGTGGGAGCCATTTATTTAGCCACTAGATTGTGGCCCGATTCTAATGCATCAAGTATTCTAGAATATGCATGTCCCCATAGTATATGGACAATGATGATTCCAGAATTCGTGGCAGACTGTGCCCGTCGCTGATTGGTCGAGGCAACCTTTATGACATCATCGTCGCCATGGCAACCATTATGACATCTACGTCGATACTGTGCCCATCGCTGAATCAGAAACGTGAGATGTCTACGTCCTTTATGACATCATCGTCGCTGTGCCCGTTGCTGATTGCCTCGACCAATCAGAGACGCGGGATGTCTACGTCCTTTATGACATCATCGTCGCTGTGCCCGTTGCTGATTGGTCGAGGCCTGGCGGCCTCGACCAATCAGAGACGCGGGATTTCTACGTCGATGCTGTGCCGGTCTCTGATTGGTCGAGGCCTGGCGGCCTCGACCAATCAGAGACGCGGGATTTCCAGGACAGACAGACAGACAGACAGACAGACAGACGGACGGGAAAACCCTTAGACAATTATATATATAGATTTGCCCACTGTATATAACATTATGAGAGTTATGTTCATTAAAATACGGGTGTCCCCGTAGTATATGGACAATGATGATTCCAGAATTCGCGGCAGACTGTGCCCGTCGCTGATTGGTCGAGGCAACCTATATGACATCATCGTCGCCATGGCAACCATTATGACATCATCGTCGCTGTGCCCGTTGCTGATTGGTTGAGGCAACCTTTATGACATCATCATCGCCATGGCAACCATTATGACATCATCGTCGCTGTGCCCATCGCTGATGGGTTGAGACAACCTTTATGACATCATCGTCGCCATGGCAACCATTATGACATCATCGTCGCTGTGCCCGTTGCTGATTGGCGGCCTCAACCAATCAGAGACGCGGGATTTCCAGGACAGACAGACAGACAGACAGACAGACGGAAAAACCCTTAGACAATTATATATATAGATTTGCCCACTGTATATAACATTATGAGAGTTATGTTCATTAAAATACGGGTGTACTGTTATGTGGACATCTTCTCTAAACAGGCAATATATAGAGGAAAACTGGCATATTGATCTTCCAGCATGGGACTCTCAAAAAGTTGTTGGCTGTGGATATCCAGCCTTCTTTATGAAAACTGTCTAATAGAAAAACTGTCTTTGCTGTTCACAGCAACCAATCAGAGCACAGTTATAGATAAATTAAACCTCTACTGTGATTGGTTGGATGTGGGAAGCTAACACAGTTTTCTGTAAGTTAAGAAAAAAAAAAAGGTTCATCCAGTCTGTTCAGCGCTCCCAGGTAACAAGCACCAGGCAGAGGTATTACAAATCTTCAGTAGTTTATTTAAAATAAAAAACAATATATAGAACAACGTGTTTCCGCTATATGCTTATTAAAAATAGCCTTCCTTCCTGCCAGGTTTTGCGTGCCTTCGATGATTCCACGTGGATGGCGAGTGCAGATGATGCAAGTGCTAAGGGAGGAGGTTGTGGAAAAGGTGGAGGATGAGGAGTCACAAATGCCATCTGCATCTGGACAGTCTGCGCAACGTGGTTCCTCACAAAGGCCTAGGCAGGGAACACTTTGTGAGGAGGATGAGGAGTCAATGGAGGAGGAAGAAATCTGTCCAGGGGAGGGAGTTACACAATGCACTAGTAGTCAGTTTGTAGAACGAGGGAGGGGTGATGCAGAGCAGGCAGAAATCACGCCTCAAGCAGGGGACAGCTTTTCTTGGCCAGTTGGCAGTCTGCAGCACATGGTTGATTTCATGCTGCAGTGCCTGAGAAACGACCGCCACATCACCCAGATTCTCAACACGGCTGATTATTGGGTGTATACCATCCTAGATCTTCGCTACAGGGACAACTTACAAAGCCTCATAACACCGTTGAACCGGGAGCGTAAAATGCGGGAGTACCAAGACACACTGGTGCATTCCATCATGTTCTCCATTCCAACCGAAAGCAGTGCTGCTAGTGCTTTACAAAGCAGCTCAGTGCGTCGAGGCAGTGGAGGAAGCTCTGCACAAAGAGGGAGCAGAAGCAGTGCCTCAGCACAAGACAAGACCAGTATGGCCCAAATGTGGCAAAGTTTTGTTTGCCCGCCACAAATGTCTACACCATCACAGATGGCTCCAGTCAGTAGGAGGCAACGTTTCCGTCAGATGGTAACAGACTACATGTCTTGCCCTCTCAGTGTACTCCCAGATGGCTCTTCCCCCTTCAAGTTTTGGGTCTCTAAGCTGGATACATGGCCAGTATGTATTGGAGGTGCTGGCTTGCCCTGCTGCTAGTGTATTATCGGAACGCATCTTTAGTGGCGCAGGTTGTGTACTAACAGACCGTCGCATACAACTATCCTCCGATATCATTGACCGGCTTACTTTTCTGAAAATGAACAAGGCCTGGATCTCGCCGGAATTTGCCACTCCTCTTCCAGATTAAATAATTGTTTGGCAATAGTATCCAGGTCTCCTGTTGTGTTCATGTTTCTACCACCTGAACTGTAATCCCTGGGCTCTAACACTGCCAGTTGCTGCTAGATGTTAAACTGCCTCATATTAGGCCTCAGCCTACACTCTGTTTCTAGCATTGACCCTGGGCTCCAACACCGTCAGTTGCTGCTCAGAAGTGCCATCTGCACAGTCAACACTTGCTGCCGTGTTATTGGGGTTCAGTAACGTCTGCTGATCCCCTGCTGTATATACAGCAATTTCTCCTGCTCCATCCACGCTCACACTACAACAGATATTAAACTTCCTCCAATTAGGCCTCAGCCTACACTCTGTTTCTAGCATTGACCCTGGGCTCCAACAATGCCAGTTGCTGTTCAGAAGTGCCATCTGCACAGTCAACACTTGCTGCCATGTTATTGGGGTTCAGTAACATCTGCTGATCCCCTGCTGTGTATACGGCAATTTCTCCTGCTCTGTGCACGCTCACACTACAGCAGATATTAAACTGCCTCCAATTAGGCCTCAGCCTACACTCTGTTTCTAAGATTGACCCTGGGCTCCAACACCGCCAGTTGCTGCTCAGAAGTGCCGTCTGCACAGTCAACACTTGCTCCTCTGTTATTGGGGTTCAGTAATGTCAGCTGATCCCCAGCTGTGTGTGCAGCAATTTCTCCTGCTCTCTCCACATTCACACTACTACAGATTTTAAACTTTCTCCAATTAGGCCTCGGCCTACACTCTGTTTCTCCTGTAATCCCTGGGCTCCAACACTGCCAGTTGCTGCTAAGAAGTGTCTTCGGCACAGGTACTCCCTCCTGCCCAGCCTGGTTCCAGCACGCCAGCTGTTTCCGGGTAGTGTCAAGGTCACTTTGCCTCCAATACGTTGTCCTGTCGGGTTGCGATCGGATTAGCCGACTCTATGGTGCCTGCAGATTAGGTGCTTCCTATGTGGGCTGCGGGAACTGGCAATCAAGGCTGGTTCCGTCGTGCCAATAGGACAAGCTCCCCGTGTAGGACTGTGGGTTTTTGGTAACTCTGGCCGATTTGCGGCCTTTCAATTTTTTTTTTCATGTGGACCTTCTGCTGCCTCTTTGAGTTCCAGCACCATTAGCTGGTTCTTTGGAAGTCAATCTTGAATAGGTTCCCTTGGGTTCCAGTACCGTCAGCTGGTTCCTGGCAGTGCCTTTGGCTTAGATGCCTCCTTCTTGGTATCCGAGTTCCACCAACGTCTGGTAGTTCTTGGTAGTGCTTTCTGCATGGGTACCTCCTGCTTAGTAACAGGGTTCCAGTACCGTCAGCTAGTCCTCGGTAGTTCCATTGGCTCTTGTACCTTCCGCTCCCCATCCGGGATCCAGCACCGTCAGCTGGTTCCAGGCAGAGCCTTTGGCTTAGGTGCCTCCTTCTCGGTATCCGAGTTCCACCAACGTCTGGTGGTCCTTGGTAGTGCTTTCTGGAACGAGTACCTCCTGATTAATAACTGGGTTTCAGTACCGTCAGCTGTTCCTCGGTAGTTCCATTCGCTCTTGTACCTTCTGCTACCCATCCGGGTTCCAGTACCGTCAGCTGGTCCTCGGTAGTTCCATTGGCTCTTGCACCTTCTGCTACCCATCCGGGTTCCATTACAGTCAGCTGGTTCTCGGCAGTGTCTTTGGCTCTTGTGCCTTCTGCTCCCCATCCTGGTTCCAGTACCGTCAGCTGGTTCCAGGCAGAGCCTTTGGCTTAGGTGCCTCCTTCTCGGTATCTGAGTTCCACCAGCGTCTGGTGGTCCTTGGTAGTGCTTTCTGGCACAGGTACCTCCTGCTTAGTAACCGGGTTCCAGTACTGTCAGCTAGTCCTCTGTAGTTCCATTGGCTCTTGTACCTTCTGCTACCCATCTGGGTTCCAGTACCGACAGCTGGTTCCAGGCAGAGCCTTTGGCTTAGGTGCCTCCTTCTCGGTATCCGAGTTCCACCAACGTCTGGTGGTCCTTGGTAGTGCTTTCTGACATGGGTGCCTCCTGCTTAGTAACCGGGTTCCAGTACCGTCAGCTGGTCCTCGGTAGTTCCATTGGCTCTTGCACCTTCTGCTACATTTCCAAGTTCAAGCTTTTTGAAATGGCTTTTGGTAATCACTCTGGATCTCCCTAACGACGACCCTAAAGGCGACGACCCTGAAGACCACCCCAAAGAAGACGACGACCCTGGAGACGACGACCCCGGAGAAGATGACCCTGGAGATGACAATCCTGGGGACCACCCCGAAGACGACGATGACCCCAGAGATGACGACCATGAAGACCACCCCGAAGAAGACCAAGAAGATGACCCTGAAGAAGATGACCAAAAGGACAAAGAACAAGAAGACAACCACCAAGATACAGAAGTACAAGAGACAGAAGACCAAGAAGCAGAAGAACAAGAAGCTGCAGAACAAAAAGCAGAAGAACATTAAGCATAAGACTAAAAATCAGAGCAAAAGATATTATCTAAATTTTAAGCAGAAGAAGACTAAGCAGTGTATGGGGGTGAGTCAGTTCCTCCTCTTGGTGCCCCTGGAAAAAAAACCTGCTGCTGCTGGCCAAACTGAACGCAGACAAATCCTGTTGTAAATCTTTTGTGACAGGTGGAACAAAAGGAGTAATCTTCAAACTTTTATAGATAACAACTACAGGAATGCCTGTCACACATGAGAATATGATGAAGAAGAAGAAGAATATGAAGAAGATGAAGAAGAAGTAGAATATGAAGAAGAATAATAGTTGAATAAAAAGAATATGAAGAATGTAAAAAAAAGAATAATAGGAAGAAGGTGAAGAAGAAGAAGATGAATAAGGTGAAGAAGAAGATGATGAAAAAGATGCTGCTGAGGATGGAAGAAGAAAGTGTGGGAGAAGTAAAAAAGAAGGTGAAGAGCATGGAAGTAGTGAAACACAAATATCTGACAAAATATAACAGAACTTAACATTGTCAATATCTTTGTAACTCTGAACATCTTAAAAAAAATTAATTCCTGCTATTCCATTTGATTGGGCAAAACCTCTATTCCTTTAATGTCTCCTCCACCTCTCCCAATGCATTCTACATTATTCTTAGTTGTTTTCCTTCATGTAGAATTAACCTACAAGGAAAGAAAGGGTTTATTATAGTTCCGATATTTGTGTCCCATTGACTTGCATTGGTTTCCTGTTATGATCTCGTGGCCTTGGAGCAGCATGAGACGTACTCTGGAGAAGGTGGTCCCTGTACTGACCGCAAACCCTGAACCTAGCAGCGCAACTAGAAGCAGCCGTGGGGAGTACCTAACACTCCCTAGACCCCTCGACACAGCCTAGGATCTAACTACCCCTAAAGACAGAAACAGGAAACCTATCTTGCCTCAGAGAAAATCTCCAAAGGATAGAAAGCCCCCCACAAATATTGACTGTGAGAGGAGAGGGAAAAAACATACGCAGATATGAAATCAGATTTTAGCATAGGAGGCCATACTAGCTAAAAAGAAAGATTAGAACAGAGTACTATGCGGTCAGTCTAAAAACACTAGAAAATATCCACCGCAGAAAATACGGATCACCACATCTGACTAAAGACATGAGGGGTATATCTGCATCTCCAGAGAAATAGCTAGGCTGCAAAAAATCCTTCACAGACCAAGCTGGACAAGACAAAAACATGAAATGCACAGAACTATAAAGTCCACTGCAGGTGGACAGCAAAAACAAAGCCAGGACT
Source organism: Ranitomeya imitator (assembly GCF_032444005.1). Lineage (NCBI taxonomy): Eukaryota > Metazoa > Chordata > Amphibia > Anura > Dendrobatidae > Ranitomeya > Ranitomeya imitator. The sequence continues at coordinate 538,431,872 of NC_091285.1, forward strand.
TATCTTTGTAGAAAAACACAGCAAACTGTAGAGACCAGCAGGGAAGTGAATCCTTCAAGAACAATGGACAACTGGCACTGACTAAAGGATCCAGCAAAGCTATATACCCCAGTCAGTTTTGCAATTAGTAGATACACCTGTCCACTCCTGCAGTCCAGGCACAACTGCATTACCCTCTACAACCACCGGAGGGAGCCAAAAAGCTGAATTCACAACAGTACCCCCCCTTGAGGAGGGGTCACCGAACCCTCACCAGAGCCCCCAGGCCGATCAGGATGAGCCCGATGAAAGGCACAAACCAAATCAACGGCATGGACATCAGAGGCAGAAACCCAAGAATTATCCTCCTGGCCATATCCCTTCCACGTGACAAGGTACTGAAGCTTCCGCCTCGAAAAATGAGAATCCAAAATCTTCTCAACAACATATTCCAACTCCCCATCGACCAATACAGGGGCCGGAGGATCAACAGAGGGAACAACGGGCTCCACATATTTCCGCAACAACGATCTATGGAAGACATTATGAATAGCAAAAGAGGCCGGAAGCGCCAGGCGAAAGGACACCGGATTAATAATCTCAGAAATCCTATACGGACCAATAAATCGAGGCTTAAACTTAGGGGAAGAAACCTTCATTGGAACATGACGGGAAGACAACCAAACCAGATCACCAACCCGAAGCCGGGAACCAACACACCGAGGACGATTAGCAAAACGCTGAGCCTCCTCCTGAGACAGCACCAAATTGTCCACCACACAAGCCCAAATCCGCTGCAACCTGTCGACCACAGATTCAACACCAGGAAGTTCATAAGTCTCAACCTGCCCAGAAGAAAAACGAGGATGAATCCAAAATTACAAAAAAAAGGCGAAACCAAAGTAGCCGAACTAGCCCTATTATTAAGGGCAAACTCGGCCAATGGCAATAAAAAGCCACCCAATCATCCTGATCAGCAGACACAAAGCATCTCAAATAGGTCTCCAAGGTCTGATTAGTTCGCTCAGTCTGGCCATATGTCTGAGGATGAAATGCAAAGGAAAAAGACAAATCAATGCCCAGCTTGGCACAAAAGGCTCGCCACAACCTAGAAACAAACTGGGAACCTCTGTCGGACACAATATTCTCCGGAATACCATGTAAACGTACCACATGCTGAAAAAACAACGGAACCAAATCAGAAGAAGAAGGCAATTTAGGCAAAGGCACCAAATGAACCATCTTAGAAAATCGGTCACAGACAACCCAGATAACCGACATTCTTTGGGAAACAGGAAGATCGGAAATAAAATCCATAGAAATATGCGTCCAAGGTCTCCCAGGGACCGGCAATGGCAAAAGCAACCCACTAGTGCGGGAATAGCAAGGCTTAGCCCGCGCACAAATCCCACAGGACTGCACAAAAGAACGCACATCCTGTGACAAAGAAGGCCACCAAAAGGACCTACCAATCAAATCTCTGGTACCAAAAATCCCAGGATGGCCAGCCAACACAGAACAATGAACCTCAGAAATCACTTTACTAGTCCATCTATCAGGAACAAACAGTTTCCCCACAGGTCAACGGTCAGGCTTATCAGCCTGAAATTCCTGAAGAACCCGTCGCAAATCAGGGGAGATGGCAGAAAGAATCACCCCTTCCTTCAAAATGCCGACCGGCTCAAGAACCCCAGGGGAATCAGGGAAAAAAAACTCCTAGAGAGGGCATCTGCCTTAACATTCTTAATACCAGGAATGTACGAGACCACAAAATCAAAACGGGAGAAAAACAGGGACCATCGAGCCTGTCTAGGATTCAGCCGTTTGGCAGACTCGAGGTAAATCAGATTCTTATGCTCGGTCAGGACCACAATACGGTGCTTGGCCCCCTCAAGCCAATGTCGCCACTCCTCAAATGCCCACTTCATAGCCAACAACTCCCGATTGCTGACATCATAATTGCGTTCCGCAGGCGAAAACTTCCGAGAAAAGAAGGCACACGGTTTCATCAAGGAACCATCAGAATTCCTCTGAGACAAAACGGCCCCTGCCCCAATCTCAGACGCGTCAACCTCAACCTGAAATGGAAGAGAAATATCTGGCTGACGCAACACAGGGGCAGAAGTAAATCGGCGTTTAAGCTCCTGAAAGGCAGAAACAGCCACGGAGGAGCAGTTCGTCACATCAGCACCTTTCTTGGTCAAATCGGTTAGTGGTTTAACCACACTGGAGAAGTTGGCAATGAAACAACGATAAAAATTAGCAAAGCCCAAGAATTTATGAAGGCTCTTCACAGATGTGGGCTGAATCCAATCATGAATGGCCTGAACCTTAACCAGATCCATTTCTATAGATGAGGGAGAAAAAATTAAACCCAAAAAAGAAACCTTCTGCACTCCAAAGAGGCACTTTGACCCCTTCACAAACAAAGCATTATTACGGAGGATCTGAAATACCATCCTGACCTGTTTCATATGAGACTCCCAATCATTGGAAAAAATCAAAATATCATCCAAACATACAACCATGAATTTATCAAGATAACTCCGAAAGATATCATGCATGAAGGATTGGAACACAGATGGGGCATTAGAGAGTCCAAATGGCATCACAAGGTATTCAAAATGGCCTTCGGGCATATTAAATGCAGTTTTCCATGCGTCACCCTGCTTGATACGAATAAGATTATATGCCCCCCGAAGGTCAATCTTAGTAAACCAGCTAGACCCCTTAATCCTAGCAAACAAATCAGTAAGCAAAGGCAAGGGGTATTGAAATTTAACCGTGATCTTATTCAAGAGGCGATAATCAATACAGGGTCTCAAGGAGCCATCCTTCTTGGCAACAAAAAAGAACCCCGCTCCCAACGGTGAAGAAGATGGCCGAATATGCCCTTTCTCAAAAGACTCCTTAATGTAGCTCCGCATGGCGGTATGTTCAGGCACAGACAGGTTGAAAAGTCGGCCCTTAGGGAACTTACAACCTGGAATCAAATCAATAGCACAATCACAGTCCCTATGCGGTGGAAGGGAACTGGATTTGGGCTCATCGAATACATCCTGGAAGTCAGACAAAAACTCAGGAACTTCAGAAGAGGGGGGAGAGGAGATCGACATCAAAGGAACCTGATCATGAACCCCCTGACAACCCCAACTAGTCACAGACATGGATTTCCAATCTAACACCGGATTATGTAGCTGCAACCATGGAAAACCCAGCACAATATCATCATGCAAATTATGCAACACCAGAAAATGACAATCTTCCTGATGGGCTGGCGACATGCGCATGGTCAGCTGTGTCCAAAACTGAGGTTTATTTTTTGCCAATGGTGTAGCATCAATGCCCCTCAAAGGAATAGGGTTCTGCAAAGGCTGCAAGGGAAAACCACAACGTCTGGCAAATTCTAAGTCCATTAAGTTCAGAGCGGCGCCTGAATCCACAAATGCCATGACAGAAAATGATGATAATGAGCAGATCAAGGTCACAGTTAACAGAAATTTAGGTTGTATAGTACTGATGGCAACAGAACTAGCGATTCTCTTAGTACGCTTAGGGCAATCAGAAATAACATGAGCAGAATCGCCGCAGTAAAAACACAACCTATTCTGATGCCTGAATCTTTGACGTTCAGCTCTAGACAAAATCCTATCACACTGCATAGGCTCAGGGCTCCGCTCAGATGACAACGCCACAGTGTGCACAATTCTGCGCTCACGCAAGCGCCGATCAATCTGAATGGCCAGAGACATAGAATCACTCATACCAGCAGGCATGGGGAACATAACATCTTTAACGGATTCAGAAAGACCCTTTCTGAAAATTGCCGCCAAGGCATCCTCATTCCATTTAGTCAGTACAGACCATTTTCTAAATTTCTGGCAATACAATTCTGCCGCTTCTTGACCTTGACTCAGGGCTAACAAGATTTTCTCAGCCTGATCCACAGAATTAGGCTCATCATACAACAACCCCAATGCCTGAAAGAACGAATCAACATTAAGCAAAGCAGGATTGCCAGATTCCAGGGAAAATGCCCAATCCTGTGGGTCACCACGCAGCAGAGACATGATGATTTTAACCTGCTGAATAGGATCACCAGAAGACCGGGGTCTTAATGCAAAAAACAGTTTACAATTATTTTTGAAACTCAAAAATTTAGATCTGTCACCAAAGAATAAATCAGGAGTGGGAATCTTAGGCTCTAAGGCAGGAGTCTGAACAAAATATTCTGAAATACCCTGTACTCTAGCAGCAAGCTGATCCACCCGAGAAACTAACTCCTGAACATTCATGTTAATACTAGACTCCGTAGCCACCCAGAGGTAAAGAGGGAGGAACAGACCAAACAGGCTAAGGAAAAAAAATGGCTCAAAATCTTTCCACCCTTCTTCTGAGATGCAATTAACTCATTGTTGGCCAGTTGTACTGTTATGATCTGGTGGCCTTGGAGCAGCATGAGACGTACTCTGGAGAAGGTGGTCCCTGTACTGACCGCAAACCCTGAACCTAGCAGCGCAACTAGAAGCAGCCGTGGGGGGTACCTAACACTCCCTAGACCCCTCGACACAGCCTAAGATCTAACTACCCCTAAAGAAAGAAACAGGAAACCTATCTTGCCTCAGAGAAAATCCCCAAAGGATAGAAAGCCCCCCACAAATATTGACTGTGAGAGGAGAGGGAAAAAACATACGCAGATATGAAATCAGATTTTAGCATAGGAGGCCATACTAGCTAAAAAGAAAGAATAGAACAGAGTACTATGCGGTCAGTATAAAAACACTAGAAAATATCCACCGCAGAAAATACGGATCACCACATCTGACTAAAGACATGGGGGGTATATCTGCATCTCCAGAGAAATAGCTAGGCTGCAAAAAATCCTTCACAGACCAAGCTGGACAAGACAAAAACATGAAATGCACAGAACTATAAAGTCCACTGCAGGTGGACAGCAAAAACAAAGCCAGGACTTATCTGTTGAAAAACACAGCAAACTGGAGAGACCAGCAGGGAAGTGAATCCTTCAAGAACAATGGACAACTGGCACTGACTAAAGGATCCAGCAAAGCTATAGACCCCAGTCAGTTTTGCAATTAGTAGATACACCTGTCCACTCCTGCAGTCCAGGCACAACTGCATTACCCTCTACAACCACCGGAGGGAGCCAAAAAGCTGAATTCACAACAGTTTCTGGTATTGGTATTGGCGATATCCGATATGTTTTGGATATCGACCGATCCAATCCGATACCGATATCTCCGGATATCGGAAGGTATCGCTCAACACTAGCTATGACACAAGCCACACCAAAGGTGAACAATTTAGCCTTTGAAAATTGAGTTGTACTAAATAATCTGCACTTAGATCTGCGCCCTGTTTCTTGTCTTCCCCTCTCCTAGACCCTGTAGCCTCGGGGTCATATATCTCTCACAGTTTTCTTTAAGACAGTTTTGATCAATCTGCTCTAATGTTTGCTAAAGGTTCTTCTCTTACACTTGCTACTTAAGTCATTCTCACAAAGAGCATAGCTCTGGTGTTCTCAAAATGGCTGTTGATGGAGGAACATGTGACCAACCCTGCACATTAGTGTCCGCCAATAGAAAAGCATCTTTCTCTTGAGTAGTTATGTGGAGAAATCCGATGGACAGGTCTGATCAAATGCTCTTCTATCAGCAGTCATTTTGATAAGTCGGAGGAGTGCAATGTGTTGGGTAATTTGAACTAACAAACATCAGAGAAGAACCTGTAATACTCAAACATTAGTAAATGTCACAAAATGATGCCATCAACATGATTGTTAAAATATACAGTACTGTGCAAAATTTTTAGGTCGGTATGAAAAAATGCTGCAACATAAGAATGTTTTAAAAAATAAAAGTATTAATAGCTTATTTTTATCAATTAACAAAATGCAAAGTTAATGAACAAAAGAGAAATCTAAATCAAATCAATATTTTCGATGACCACCCTTTGCTTTCAAAAGCATCAAAGCTTCAATTCTACTTGGTCCACAACTCAGTTGTTGAAGAAACTTGGAAAAGAGGTTGTTTTAAACATGTTGGAGAAATAACCACTGATCTTCTATAGACAAATGCTTGAGCATATCCTTCTGTCTAATCATGTAACCCCAGGCAGACTCGATGTTGAAATCAGGACTCTGTGGGGACCATATCATCACTTCTGGAACTCCTTTCTTTCATTATGTTGGAGGTAGTTCTTAATGACATAGGCTGTATGCTTGGGGTCCTTATTCTTATGCAGAAAAAATTTGGAGCCAATCTGATGCTTCCCTGATGATATGACATGATGTATCTGCCTGTGTTTCACAGAATTGAGGTAACCATTATTCTCCATCTCCATTTGCTGAAATACAGCCCCAAACTTGCAAGGAACCTCAACCATGCTTAAAGGGAATCTGTCACCTCATTTTGCCGCTATAAGATGTGGCCACTGCCTTTCGTGGCTTATCTACAGTAATCTGTAATGCTGTAGATAAGCCCCCGGTTCGACCTGAAAGAGAAGAAAAACAAGTTTTAATTTACTCACCGGGGGTGGTCCAGTCCGATGGGAATCGCAGGTCCTGGGTCTGGCTCTTCCCATCTTCATGTGATGTAGTCATCCTGCTTGCTTCGTGCCGCGCTCCTACGCAGGCGTACTGATCTGTCCTGTTGCAGATCAGGGCAGAGCAAAGTACTGCAGTGCGCACGCGCCAGGAAAGGTCAGAGAGGCCCAGCGCCTGCGCACTGCAGTACTTTGCTCTGCCCTCATCAGGGCAGATCAGTAAGCCTGCGCAGAAGCGTGGCATGAAGCAAGCAGGATGACGACATTCCATGATGATGGGAGGCACCGGACCTGGACCTGCGACACCCATCGGACCGGACCACCCCCCGGGTGAGTATAATAAAACTTGTTTTTCTTCTCTTTCTGATCAGACTGGGGGCTTCTCTACAGCATTATAGAATGCTGTAAAGAAGCCCTGAAAGGCAGTGGCCGTATCTTATTGCAGCAAAACGAAGTGACAGGTTCCCTTTAACTATTGGCTTTAGACACTCATTATTGTAACACTCTCCAGTCTTTATAGAGCTCCACTACCCATAACTCTACTGGGACAACACAGCAAAATATTAATTTATAGATTCTATTCTCCTAGCCAACCTTTCATCATTCCAGAAAACTATCTTGAACAAGATTTAACAGAAGTGAAGCAAGCCTTTTGTTCAACCCCAAGAAACAAAACACAAAGTCCTGATGAGCATATCGATTTAACCTAGCATTCAAAAACTTAATACTTACAGAAAACTATGCAGAAGCAAGGGCAGTTTTACTCTCTAAACCTGGAAGGGAGTCTAAGCTTCCCCATTCATACCACCCCATAAGCCTCTTGAACCAAGACTTTAATCTTTTATCTAAGCTTTTGGCCACCTGGCTGAAAACAATCTTGTACTAATCCTCCTTCTTTTTCCTCCAAACATTGCGAGTGGAGTTGATACCAAAAAGTTATATTTTGGCCTCATATGACCATCTTCCATGCCTCCTCTGGATCATCCAGATGGTCGAACTTCAAAGAGCTTGGACGTGTGCTGACGTGAGCATTGGGACCTTGCATGCCCTGCAGGATGATCCATGATTACGGTCTCCTTCCCCATAATCCTGTAGAATTTAAGCCCGCAGGGGCAGGGTCCTCGCCCCTCTGTATCAGTCTGTCAATTTTAGTTTGTTTACTGTAAGTGATATCTGTAACTTGTATGTAAACCCTTCTCATGTAAAGCACCATGGAATCAATGGTGCTATATAAATAAATAATAATATTAATAATAATGATGGTGTAGTGTCTTACTAACGGAAATGTTTGAGATTTAGCTCTCTTTAGGTCATTGACCAGGTCCTCCCATGAAGTTCTGGGTTGATTACTGACTTTTCTTACCCCACGAAGCAAGATCTTACATGGAGTACCACACCAAGGTAGACTGACAGTCATATTGTTTTTCTTCCATTTTCTAATAATTGTGGCAACAGTTGTTGCCGTCTCACCAAGCTGGTTGTGTATTGTCCTGTAGCCCATCCCAGCCTTGTGCAGGTCAACAATTTTGTCCCTTGTGTCGTTACACATTAACACACACATTACACATGAACTTATAATCTTTCCTCCATACCACTTAATCCTCCTATCAGATCTGTCACAAAAAAATGACATCATGCTTTCCCCATAAGTTTGCAGCCTTGGTATAACCCTTGACTCGGTCTTGTCCTACAACACACACATCCAAGCCCTTACCATCTCCTGCTGCCCCAAATCAAAGATATTTTAAAAAAATATGTGTCCTTTCCTTAACCTCAAGTCTACTAAATGCTAGTGCATTACTTCATTTTCTCATGCCTCGACTACTACAAAATCCTCTATTGTGGCCTCCTGACTGACACACTTGCACATCTCCAGTTTATCTTTAACTCTGCTGTTCAATTAATCCCCCTTTCCCCTTTCTACTACACAATCTGAAAACTCAACTTTTGCGCAAAGCCTACAGCCTGCAATAACCTCGCTACCACCTCCTAATCACTGTCTCCTTTTCCATTACTCTATAAATTATAAGCCCATGAGGTTAGTGACCGCTCCCCCTCTGTTTCAGTCTGTCAGGTTTTTTTTACTTAATTTTATGCATAGTTTTTATGCTGTATTGTATGTATTGTTTATGCATTACATTTTTAAGATTTTACTTTGAACAGAAAAGTAGGTTGACACCTCCTGTTCTATAGAGGTCACTTCTCAGCATTCATGCAATTATATTCACAGGTTGCACCATTGACAATATGTGATGGGATAGCTTGGCTCCTCCTTTTACGCCTTCATCAATGCATTGACTTCAGTGACAGAGCTTGTCCTCAACAGACTCCTAAATAAGGCAAAAAATTGCTTTCTGACTGAGGCTTGCTATGCTCAGGTAGCTGCTTAAAGTAAATCATCAATCTGCTGTTCACCATCTTAAATAACAGCTTAGACAACAGAGCTACCCAAGATAGCTAGCCCTATACATGTAAATTGTATGCATTTAATCAGAAAATAAAAATAAGTTAGAAAACAAATATATATTTCAGCATGGGTGTTAATAACTGGGAAAAAAATGTGGTACATTCCATTTAACTTCTTTCCAACATAGGACATAATAGTTTGCGGGTTCAGGGGCTGAAGCAATGCCACCTATAGTTGGTGTTAGAGGTGGCTACGTGCTGCATAATACAACTAACAGCAAAGACTGACCCTTCTCTAATCGTTGTTTAACCCTTGAAAGAAAATAGGAGGTAATGTCCTAGATGGCATATATGTGTCGCCAAGGTGTTTGACCTCGGTTATGTAAAGTCTGTACCATTAATACTAGATTACTGAGAGAATATTAATCTGACTAGATTTTGGGTCTGGGATTTAGGAACAACCAAAAGAGTCTGAATAATAATAATAATAATTTTTATTTTTATATAGCGCTAACATATTCTGCAGCGCTTTACAGTTTTGCACACATTATCATCACAATCCCCGATGGGGCTCACAATCTAAATTCCCTATCAGTATGTCTTTGGATAAGAAACGTTATCCCCATAATCCAAACCGGGGCTTATAGGCCTAATAACATCTGCAGGGTTAACTCAGAAAAGAGGAATACAATCTGCATCATTACATCCACAAATGTCTAATCTATAAAAATATAAGGTAACTTAACCTGTCCTTTAAATGCTGTAAAGCAAAAATAAAAAAAAAAACAATATACTGTACTAGAATTGCCATTTTTGAGTTGCCACACCTCCAGAAAAAAGGAAACAAAAACTAATGGAAAAAAGTACTTGTAGTCAAAATATACAATGACTTAACCCATAAGGCAAGTGGTATAGAGAGAGACAAAAAGAAAATTACCAGAACTTACATTATTTGGTAGCCACACCTTCCAAAAAAGTGATAAAAACATCACATATACTGCAAAATAGTATTAATGAGAAAAAGAGGTATCACTATAACTGTGCGGACCTGAAGAATACAGTTGCCAGGCCATTTTTATCACACAATGAATAATGTAAAAACAAAATCCAAAACAATGCTGGATTTCTGCAGTTTTCACAATTTCAATTTTTTTTCAATTTTCCGGTACATCGCATATAAAAATAAATGATATCATTCTCATTCAAAACTACATCTTGTCTTGCAAAAGACAAGAACAAGCCTTAATATGGCTACCTAGCCAGAGAAATTAAAATGTTATGACTCTTGGAGAAAGGGGTGGAAAAAAATGAAATGCAAAAAATGAAAATGGACTGTGGTGGGAAGGGATTAATGTGAACCAACAAGTTTGGCATATAAGCACCTAGACACTGTTATAATTATCTGCTCTTGTCCTTCCCTCATAACTAAAAGAGAACACTGAATTCCAGCAAAGGCTTAACCTTGTATTCCATTAAACGCTGTTATTCATGCACCCCCACATGAGTGGGATTTCTATATAGAAGCGATAACAATATCTAGTCTCAGTATTCCCTACATTTGACCTTCAGACTAAAATACGTCTATTCTAGATCCTCTGGCTTAAATCACGTCTTCCTATTCTGAGGAAATGAAGACCAACTATACTGGTATATCTCATGTTTAAGATATGTTCACAATCTAAATCAAACTTCACTCCACCCCCTGTCTGGGCATTTTCTATAAGGACTACATGACAAAGCTGATTAAAAAAACAATTTTACAAAAGCTTGTTAAAATCTGCTTGCCTTTTACAGTTTACTTTGTGTTGTTAATTGACTTCCTATTAAAAACGGTTTGTATCCCCACAGGCAGCGGGGGCAACAATAAGAAAGGTTTTTATTTATTTAATTTTGTAAAAAAATTTTTAAACCTACTTCTAGATGGACTTTTTATCATTTAAATGCATTTTTAATAAAGTCATTCAACAGCTGCTCTGGTTCTACTTATGTGATTAGAACAGAGAGAAAATAAGATCATGAGCTGTGGAAAACAATAGGTATTTGACAAACCAAATTACAACATAATTAGTCGTTTTTAGTTCTCTAAACATGACTAGCGGAGTTAACATTTTGTATCTCCATAATGATTCACCACAAAAGGATTTTGCATTTTCTGAGTAGTCAATCTGCAGATGGAGTAAGAAAAAAAAAAATGTGATTCGCGCTACTGGGCTTTTTAGATAGCTGTGAGTAGAAGGGTCTGTAGAAAGAAACAAAATAGTAAGGATTATGATTGTAGAATCAACCAAAATAATAAAAAAAAATCTACATTGCATTAAATAAAATAATTACCAAGACATAGACTCATATGAACATGGTTCATATAATTATGTTATAATTTATCATGTACTGTATGTTTCCTATAAACTTTTTCTGCAATTCTTTACAGCCATGAAAAACTATATATGCAACAATCAAACATTTCAATATATGTCTTCCATTCCTATAGTTACATAATCAATGCGTTCTCACAAGTGGAATTACATCAGCGCCACACAAATGGACGCCGAAGGACATGCTTTCATTATGATTTTCCTATAATCACTGCCAAAATAATTTGCTCCAGAATGTTCTGCCTTCTAGGTCTTTCTCTTATGCATAAATCTTGTCTATTTATAAGATGTTTTTCTTCCTCTCTTCCCTACAACCTTTACGTGCATAATTATTAGTGTTATCCAAGCATGCTAGGGTGCTGACAAAGCATTTTTGGCGTGCTCCAATACTATGTTCATTTCGCCGCGGCTATTCAACAGCTGCAACACATGCAGGGATAGTCTAACAAATAGGCAATCACCTCTATGAGAGGTGGAGCCGCATATTCATTACTGTAATGAGCGGTACTATGTGACCTCTCAGTACAGGAAGAAGCTGCGGCGCTGGAAAACCAGGGACCTGCAGGGACCACGCCAGAAGCAGGTGAGTATAATTAGACAGCCCCTGCTCCCCCTCCCCTGCCGACCCCTGGGTATGACTCGAGTATAAGCCGAGAGGGGGACTTTCAGCCCAAAAAATGGGCTGAAAATCTCGGCTTATACTCGAGTATATACGGTACATGGTTCCTAGGTCCTGGAGGAGAGTCTCCTCTCCTCCACCCTGGGTGTCAATTGGACATGATCTGCTTACTTCCCGTATGGTGGGCATAGCCCTGTGCGGGAAGTTAGCGGATCAATGCATTCCTATGTGCGCGGAATCGCCGCGATTCCACACTTTAATTAACTTGCTGCATTTTTTTCCGGAATGCGATTCTGCTGCGGAAAATAAACTTAGCATGTGCACAAAAAATGCGAATTGCATTCTAATAATAGCATGCCTAATGTATGCGCTTTTTTCACGGTTTTATGCAAAAAACACAAAAAAAAAAACGCGAAAATTCCTAAACGTGTGCACATAGCCTTTAACTTCTACTGTTCAACCTTTACATTCAAAAAAGATATCGGAAAACTTCTTAAATAAAAGTTGCTTGAGTTCAATGAAGTCTTTATTTTTGATTCTTCTTGTATGTGCCAATCAAAACGATTTTATCTTTTTTCTGTTTCATTTTTGGATTTAAGCAACATTTAAAAAAATAAAGTTAATTTCAATATATACAAATGTACACATTATAAAAGATCACAAAACTTAGCTTCCAGACCCACCACACCAGGACTAGAATCATTCCCTTTTTCTATGTGTCACTCACCACCCTTCATACATAGGAGGATACATTTAACAGTCACTCTTACTGTTAGCATCTTCATCATATTTCTGCTTTCCTCATGAGAGGCTTTTACACTGCAGATCTGTGCAGGAGGTTCAGGAAGTTCCCTGTATTTTCATCAAATTAGAAGTATTTATACACTACTCTGTATGTAAAATTATATATTTTAGAATGTTTCTGTTTGTACCCTACACTACAATACTGCATTTCGTAAGTTACTTTTTTTCTCTACATGTGCTTTTTTTATATGTTGGAAAATCCTCATGTATGGTGTTATTTAACCTCTTTGATCACCCAATTAACCTTTTCTCAACTCTATTTCTAAACATTATTATTTTCACAATCTATTTTCACCTTATTACATTTTTACATTTTTTTCTTCTGAAATTCATTTTCAGTTTTTTTTAATCTCCTTTTGACAGTAGTTAGGGAGTTCTACATATTGCTCCATATCACAGCAAAAATGCTGCGATGTGCTATGATTTCTAAAAATTGTGACAAAAAACACACTGCATGTGTGAACCGAGTCTCAGGAAAACTAATGTGCCTTTGTTTTTTGCTTTGTCATGCACAGAAGATTTAGTTTGTTCCATTATATCAATATTTAGCCTGTGCTTTCTCTATGGGTGACAGCATATGGTGAAGTTGCATACATGGCCGAAGCTGCTCCCCTCATCGCGGTGTCCAGTGCTCATGAGTAGTGTTGAGCGATACCTTCTGATATTTGAAAGTATCGGTATCGGATGGTATCGGCCGATATCCAAAAAATATCGGATATCGCCGATACCGATACCCGATACCAATGCAAGTCAATGGGACACAAACATCGGAATGTATCCTGGATGGCTCTCTCCTTCTGGCCCAGGGATCCATATTAACCCCTTAGCGACCGCCGATACGCCTTTTAACGGCGGCTGCAAAGGGTACTTAAACCACAGCGCCGTTAATTAACGGCGCTGTGGAAAAAGTGAATAGCGCCCCCCAGAGTAGGATTTTCTCCGGCGTCTCGGCTGCCGGGGGTAGCCGAGACCCCAGAGAACATGATTCGGGGGGGTTTCGACCCCGTATTTGCGATCGCCGGTAATTAACCGTTTACCGGCGATCGCAAAATAAAAAAAAACCGCGATCTCTTTTTAATTTCTCTGTCCTCCGATGTGATCGCACATCAGAGGACAGAGAAAGGGGGTCCCAGATAGCCCCCCGATACTCACCTATCTCCCCCGGTGCTCCTCGTGGCTCCCGGTGGGCGCCGCCATCTTCAAAATGGCGGGCGCATGCGCAGTGCGCCCGCCGGCCGGCCCTGGGAGAATCTTTGGGGTCTCGGCTGCCAGGGGTAGCCGCAGGGGCTGACTGGCAAATTTTGGCCTGGGGGGCAAGCACACAGCAGTGGCCCATGAGTAGCGGCTCATCCTTAAAGGGGTTGTCGGATCTTATGCTACATGTCTACAGACACTATGTGTGAATCCTCATATCGTGCGCTGTGAAGATTCTCTGGTGCCGGCAACAGGTGGTCTTGTGACTGCAAACATGCGATATATATATTCCCAGCCACATTTCGACTAGACTGTTTTGGGCCTTGTTCAATACAGTTGCATTAGGCCATGCAAGTCTAGTCGGCATGTGACCGCATGTATGCAAATCACAAACTTACAGCCACACACCTGCCAAATGACCACAGCACTGCCAGCAATGTGAGAAGCACAAGTCTGCAGTCCAAAGAATGACTGAGTGAATGCACCACTGACACACACGCACAGCCCCACTGTATAATGACAGACACACGCACAGCCCCACTGTATAATGACACAAATGCACAGCCCCACTGTATAATGACACACATGCACAGCCCTACTGTATGACACACACACGCACAGCCCCACTGTATAATGACACACACACGCAAAGCCCCACTGTATAATGACACACATGCACAGCCCCACTGTATAATGACACACACACACAGCCCCACTGTATAATGACACACACACCCACAGCCCCACTGTATAATGACATACACACACCCACAGCCCCACTGTATAATGACACACACGCACAGCCCCACTGTATAATGACATAGCCACACAGCCCCACTGTATAGTGACACACACGTACAGCTCCACTGTATGACACACACATGAACGGCCCCACTGTATGACACGCACGCAGCTCACACACACGCAGCTCACACACACACACACGCACAGACCCACTGTATAATGACAGACACCCACACAGCCCCACTGTATAATGACAGGCACACGCACAACCCCACTGTATAATGACAGGCACACGCACAACCCCACTGTATAATGACAGGCACACGCACAAGCCCACTGTATAATGACACACATGCAGCTCACACACACATGCACACAGCTCTCACACACACACGCACGCAGCTCTCTCACACACACATGCACGCAGCTCACACACGCACACAGCTCACACACACATGCATGCAGCTCACATGCACGCAGCTCACACACACGCACACAGCTCACACACACACGCACGCAGCTCACACACACACGCACGCAGCTCACACACACGCACGCAGCTCACACACGCACACGCAGCTCACACACGCACACGCAGCCCCACTGTATAATGACATACCCACACAGCCCCACTGTATAATGACACACATGCAGCTCACACACACATGCACGCAGCTCACACACACACGCACGCAGCTCACACACACACGCACGCAGCTCACACACACGCACGCAGCTCACACACACACACGCACGCAGCTCACACACACACGCACGCAGCTCACACACATGCACGCAGCTCACACACGCACGCAGCTCACACACACGCACGCAGCTCACACACACACGCACGCAGCTCACACACACACACGCACGCAGCTCACACACACACACGCACGCAGCTCACACACACACGCACGCAGCTCACACACACACACACACGCACAGCCCCACTGTATAATGACATACCCACACAGCCCCACTGTATAATAACAGGCACACGCACAAGCCCACTGTATAATGACACACACATGCAGCTCACACACGCACGCACGCAGCTCTCACACACACACACAGCTCTCACACACACACGCACGCAGCTCAGACACACATGCACGCAGCTCACACACACACGCACAGCCCCACTGTATAATGACAGTCACACGCACAACCCCACTGAATAATGACACACACATGCAGCTCACACACACATGCACGCAGCTCACACACACACACACACGCGCGCACGCAGCTCACACACATGCACGCAGCTCACACACGCACGCAGCTCACACACACATGCACCTCACACACAAGCACACAGCTCACACACACACACGCACGCAGCTCACACACACACAAGCACGCAGCTCACACACACACGCACGCAGCTCACACACACATGCACCTCACACACAAGCACGCAGCTCACACACACACACGCACGCAGCTCACACACACATGCACGCAGCTCACACACGCACGCAGCTCACACACGCACGCAGCTCACACACGCACGCAGCTCACACACGCACGCAGCTCTCACACGCACGCACGCAGCTCACACACACACGCACGCACCTCACACACACGCACGCAGCTCACACACGCACGCAGCTCACACACACACGCACGCAGCTCACACACACATGCACGCAGCTCACACACACACGCACGCAGCTCACACACACACGCACGCAGCTCACACACACACACACGCACAGCCCCACTGTATAATGACATACCCACACAGCCCCACTGTATAATGACAGGCACACGCACAAGCCCACTGTATAATGACAGGCACACGCACAAGCCCACTGTATAATGACACACACATGCAGCTCACACACGCACGCACATAGCTCTCACACACACACGCACGCAGCTCACACACGCACGCAGCTCACACACACACGCACAGCCCCACTGTATGACAGGCACACGCACAACTGCACTGTATAATGACACACACATGCAGCTCACACACACACGCACGCAGCTCACACACACACACACACACACACGCAGCTCACACACATGCACGCAGCTCACACACACGCACGCAGCTCACACACACACGCACGCAGCTCACACACACGCACGCAGCTCACACACACACGCACGCAGCTCACACACGCACGCACCTCACACACACACGCACGCAGCTCACACACGCATGCAGCTCACACACACGCACGCACGCAGCTCACACACACACGCACGCAGCTCACACACACACGCACGCAGCTCACACACACACGCACGCAGCTCACACACACACGCACACACACGCACACAGCCCCACTGTATAATGACATACCCACACAGCCCCACTGTGTAATGACAGGCACACGCACAAGCCCACTGTATAATGACAGGCACACGCACAGCCCCACTGTATAATGACAGGCACACGCACAACCCCACTGTATAATGACACACACATGCAGCTCACACACACATGCACGCAGCTCACACACACACACCAATTACCTCATACACACACCAGTTACATCAAACACACAAGCACGCAGATCACACACACACACACCAGTTACCTCATACACACATCACACACCAGTTACCTCATACACACATCACACACACCAGTTACCTCATACACATATCACACACTCTCCTCTGTGGTGCAGAGGCGGCTGATGGCCATGTGCAGCTCTTCAGTTTCTCCTGCTCACAGCTCTGCACTGTCCCGGGCCCCGGCACCTCCCCCGTCTCTCCTTCTCTGCCGGGATAGCAGATCCAGATAAAGTGTAATTCTCTGTCCTCTGATGTGATCGCACATCAGAGGACAGAGAAATAGGGGGATTCGGGACCCTGTCATACTCACCTGTGTCCCTGGGTCCTCCTGCTGCTCCTCCTGGCCGCCGGCAAAAGAAAATGGCGGGCGCATGCGCAGTGTGCCCACCATCTGTCTCCATCTGCCAGCCGGCAGGAGAACAGCAGTTGGGGCTAAAATTAGGGTTAGGGTTAGGGCTAGGGCTAGGGTTAGGGTTAGGGCTAGGGTTAGGGTTAGGGCTAGGGTTAGGGCTAGGGTTAGGGCTAGGGTTAGGGCTAGGGTTAGGGTTAGGGCTAGGTTTAGGGCTAAGGCTAGGGTTAGGGCTAGGGTTAGGGTTGGGGCTAAATTCAGGGTTAGGGTTCTTTCACACTTATGTCGGTACGTGGGCAGCGGATGTAGTTTTTCAACGCATCCGCTGCCCAATCTATGTCCTGGGGAGGAGGGGGCGGAGTTACAGCCTTGCATGTGCAGTCAGAAATGGCGGACGCGACATACAAAAAAAGTTACATTGAACGTTTTTTGTGCCGACGGTCCGCCAAAACACAACTGATCCAGTGCACGACGGACGCGACGTGTGGCCATCCGTCACGATCCGTCGGCAATACAAGTCTATGGGCAAAAAACGCATCCTGCGGGCACATTTGGAGGATCCGTTTTTTGTCCAAAACGACGGATTGCGACGGATGACAAATGACGCAAGTGTGAAAGTAGCTTTAGGGTTAGGGTTGGGGCTAAAGTTAGGGCTAGGGTTGGGGCTAAAGTTAGGGTTAGATTTGGGATTAGGGTTAGGGTTTGCGATTAGGGTTAAGGTTAGGGTTGTGATTAGGGGTGTATTGGGATTAGGGTTAGGTTTGAGGTTAGGGTTGAGATTAGGATTAGGGTTGTGTTGGATTTAGGGTTTTGATTAGGGTTATGGATAGGGTTGACATTAGGGTTGTTTTGGGGTAAGGGTTGTGGTTATCGTTAGGGTTAGTGATTAGGATTATGGATTGGGTTGGGATTAAGGTTAGGGGTGTGTTGGGGTTAGGGTTGGAGCTAGAATTAGGGGGTTTCCACTGTTTAGTTACATCAGGGGGTCTCCAAACACGACAGCCAATTTTGCGCTCAAAAAGTCAAATGGTGCTCCCTCCCTTCTGAGCTCTGCCGTGCGCCCAAACAGTGGGTTACCCCCACATATGGGGCATCAGCGTACTCGGGATAAATTGGACAACAACTTTTGGGGTCCAATTTCTCCTGTTACCCTTGTGAAAATAAAAACTTGGGGGCTAAAAATCTTTTTTGTGGAAAAAAAAAATATTTTTTTATTTTCACGACTCTGCATTCTAAACTTTTGTGAAGCACTTGGGCATTCAAAGTTCTCACCACACATCTAGATAAGTTCCATGGGGGGTTTAGTTTCCAAAATGGGGTCACTTGTGGGGGGTTTCCACTGTTTAGGCACATCAGGGGCTCTCCAAACGCGACATGGCGTCCAATCTCAATTACAGACAATTCTACATTGAAAAAGTAAAACGGCGCTCCTTCACTTCCAAGCTCTGCGGTGGGCCCGAACAGTGGTTTACCCCCACATATGGGGTATCAACGTATTCAGGAGAAATCGCACAACTTTTGTGGTCTAATTTCTCCTGTTACCCTTGTGAAAATAAGAATTTGTGCGCGAAAAGATCATTTTTGTGTAAACAAATGCGATTTTTTATTTTCACGGCTCTACGTTATAAACTTCTGTGAAGCTCTTGGGGGTTCAAAGTGCTCACCACACATCTAGATAAGTTCCTTAAGGGGTCTAGTTTACAAAATGGTGTCACTTGTGGGGGGTTTCCACTGTTTAGGCACATCAGGGGCTCTCTAAACGTGGCATGGAGTCCGATCTCAATTCCAGCCAATTCTGCATTGAAAAAGTCAAACGGCGCTCCTTCACTCCCAAGTTCTGCGGTGCGCCCAAACAGTGGTTTACCCCCACATATGGGGTATTGGCGTATTCAGGAGAAATTGCATAATAAAATTTATGGTTACATTTCTGTTTTTACACTTGTGAAAATAAAAAAAATGGTTCTGAATTAAAATGTTTGCATAAAATAGTTAAATGTTCATTTTTTCCTTCCACATTGTTTCAATTCCTGTGAAGCACGTAAAGGGTTAATAAACTTCTTGAATGTGGTTTTGAGAACCTTGAGGGGTGTAGTTTTTAGAATGGTGTCACACTTGGGTATTTTCTATCATATAGACCCCTCAAAATGACTTCAAATGAGATGTGGTTCCTAAAAAGAAATGGTGTTGTAAAAATGAGAAATTGCTGGTCAACTTTTAACCCTTATAACTCCCTAACAAAAAAAAAATGTGTTTCCAAAATTGTGCTGATGTAAAGTAGACATGTGGGAAATGTTATTTATTAACTATTTTTGTGACATATCTCTCTGATTTAAGGGCATAAAAATACAAAGTTTGAAAATTGCAAAATTTAAATTTTTTTTGCCATATTTCCATTTTTTTCATAAATAATCGCAAGTAATATCGAAGAAATGTTACCACTAACATGAAGTACAATATGTCACGAAAAAACATTCTCAGAATCAGCGGGATCCGTTGAAGCGTTCCAGAGTTATAACCTCATAAAGTGACAGTGGTCAGAATTGCAAAAATTGGCTCGGTCATTAAGTACCAAATTGGCTCTGTCACTAAGGGGTTAATGTAAAAAATAAAGAATAAAAATAAAAAATATAGATACACTCACCCCTCCGAAGGACCCTGGCTGTCACCGCTGCAAGCGTCTGCCTCCGTTCCTGAGAATGCAGAGAGTGAAGGACCTTCGATGACGTCGCAGTCAGGCGACCGGTCACCTGACCGCTCACGTGACCGTGACGTCATCGAAGGTCCTTCACTTACTGCATTCTCAGGACGCTTGCAGCGGTGACAGCCAGGGTCCTTCGGAGGGGTGAGTATATCCATATTTTTTATTTTTATTCTTTATTTTTTACATTAATATGGATCCCAGGGCCTGAAGGAGATTTTCCTCTCCTCCAGACCCTGGGAACCATACGCACCGCACACGCCGATTCCGATTTCCGATATCACAAAAATATCGGAACTCGGTATCGGAATTCCGATACAGCAAATATCGGCCGATACCTGATACTTGCAGTATCGGAATGTTCAACACTACTCATGAGATTTACTTGAAAATTATACAGGCATGGGCCTTAATCTTAGAAAGAGTTTTGGTTGCATGAAGCCAGCTGCACAGTATGGTTTCACCCTTTGGTGTAAAATTCGTAAGACATATTCTAATAGGGTCTTTTGGTGGATGAAATGTTTAGCTCTGCCCAAACCTATAGCATTAGTAGACATTATAAACATTTCTGAATACTATCAGTTTGCTGTAGATGGTTTTTTTTGGCCAATAGCCTGCATTTTGGGCTGGAACGCCTGAATCTTACTTCATCATAGCCAATTAAAACTATTAATCAAATTTATTTTAATTCCCCTGAATAGACCAATATGGCATTTATCATCAGGAAGTCGGAATTACTGGTAACTAATGATCATATATCATTTCAGACATATGACGGTTCCTGTTTAATAAATCACCAAGTAATACGGAACATTGACCACTATTTTTCACATAGAAAGAGCCACCACCCAAATGCAACCAAAAGTTTGTTTGTGTTGAGGCTTCTGTCTGGTAATGGTGCGTGCTGGTTTACAAATTAGGTGTATTGATGTATTTTAGCCAAGCATATCATGACTATTCAGTGATGTAGTGTAATGTGTTACTTGTGCTTCATAACAGGATGTGGTACATGATCGCCACACCCTATTGTACCCCTTAAATAAGCTCACAAAAAGAGAAAAATATCAGTTGACACATCAAAACAGCAGCCAGTGATAAAATTCAAAATGTAAAAAACACACACGGCACTCAAAAAGGTAGCAACCAGTATAACTACAATCATGTGCTGCACATTTTATGACATTTTCTGTGCAGCTTACACATCAATCATCCTGTAGCGCAATGACCAGTGCCCCTGCATGGTGTCCATTTCTCCCTGCATGCAAGGACACCGACTTACCACCCCAGGCCCACGGCATGGTTCCCTGGTGCGTGCCGCAGCTCTCGGCGGTGCGTGCACTCCCCTGTTCTTAAAGGGGCAACATGCACATACAGGAAATGCTGTCAGTTTATTGCAAGTAGAATGATAGGAAACAAAAAAGCAAAAAGGGTCTTATCCGACAGATTATTCCAATCAATGTTAGAGAACTATTCACCTGATGATGCACAGTAAAAGCAAGTAAATGTTAGCTGCCACCACAGGTCGGCAAAACGACCTCTCAGAGACGTTATAATAACTGTGTGTGGATGATATTGGCGCTGCTGTGACAAAACGAATCCTGATATAATTGTAATGCACTCCGGTGGTTTATTTAACGCATTTCAAAGCCTATGGCTTCTTCTTCAGGAAATTACCACAGAGACATGTGATGACAGCGCTGTTACA
Source organism: Ranitomeya imitator (assembly GCF_032444005.1). Lineage (NCBI taxonomy): Eukaryota > Metazoa > Chordata > Amphibia > Anura > Dendrobatidae > Ranitomeya > Ranitomeya imitator. The sequence continues at coordinate 538,453,847 of NC_091285.1, forward strand.
TCGCTTATATACATTCAAAATTCAAAACCGGCGCCAAAAGACCTTCCGACATGTCACATATAGTGTCAAAGTTCGTGGAGCAGTAATACATACAATAAAGTAATTTTCCACATATGAACATACAGATAATATAGTTTTTCAAATTAATAACCAATATAATACAATTTCATTCAATTTTCAGACATCAGAGGCAAAAATAAAATAAAGAAATTATACGAAAAAACAGGACAAGAACCTACTTGAGGACGTGAGATAATTCCTATTCATCCTCCCATCTACCTGCGCCACGCATTGAGCCAGAGGAACATTACCTGAGAATTAATTATATGCGTACATACAATCAATTTCCACCATAGCTATTATCAGTGTATATTTATTAAAATATATTTTTGGTAAAAATCATGTTAAAAATTGTATAAAATGTAATAAAAAATTGTTTTGATCATGAAATTACCAATTTATGCCTCTTTTTATAGATATAATATATAATCATTATTATAGATTTAGTGTGACGTCTAATATCTATGTGCTCTTAAGAAATCTTACATATTTTTAAAAACTCACTGACATCAATAAAAAGAGGGGAAATTTCTCAAGTCAATAATTGAAACAGACCACGGAGATTCCATCCAATATTGCAGTGGAGCAGAGCCCAAATGAAACACCTGTGAGAAGGAGGAGAAGAACAAACCGACCATGATCGATAGTGATGGGAAAGCACTAAAATGCTCAGGTGCTCGTTGCTTGGGTCGAACAAATTGGAATACTCGGGTTCTCGGCCAGAACAACGAGCCCAATATAAGTCTATGGGAGACCCGAGTATTTTTACCGCGATCTCCCCCGGAGGTCCTTTTAAGGTCTAAAAACGTTTGAAAATGATGGAAACACTGCTCAAATGACACAGGGACCTCATGGGGATCGCCCTTGGAAGCATTCCTGACTAAGGCCGGCGTCACACACAGCGTATGAAAATACGGTCCGTATATTACGGCCGTAATACGCTGAAAAGTCCCGAAAATAGTGGTCCGTAGCTCCTCCATAGGCAGGGTGTGTCACCGTTTTTTGCGCATGGCATCCTCCGTATGTAATCCGTATGGCAGCCGTAATGCGTGTTTTTATCACAGGCTTGCAAAACCGACATACGGCTATACAAGGTGTTATGGCTGGCAATCAGGCAACACAGCGTGCAGTAATCAGCGCACATACAGAGATCTGGCAATAACCAAAAACAATAGGACGAGCTCTGAGACGTGGAATCTCTGTAGACTGCAGTACCTGATCTATCCTCACACAACTATAAGCAGCAGTGGATTGCGCCTATCACTACCTATGCAACTCGGCACTGCCTGAGGAGCTGACTAGCCTGAAGATAGAAATACAAGCCTGACTTACCTCAGAGAAATACCCCAAAGGAATAGGCAGCCCCCCACATATAATGACTGTTAGCAAGATGAAAAGACAAACGTAGGAATGAAATAGATTCAGCAAAGTGAGGCCCGATATTCTAGACAGAGCGAGGATAGCAAAGAGAACTATGCAGTCTACAAAAAACCCTAAAACGAAAACCACGCAAAGGGGCAAAAAGACCCACCGTGCCGAACTAACAGCACGGCGGTGCACCCCTTTGCTTCTCAGAGCTTCCAGCAAAAGTTAATAGCAAGCTGGACAGAAAAAACAGAAAACAAACTAGAAGCACTTATCTAGCAGAGCAGCAGGCCCAAGGAAAGATGCAGTAGCTCAGATCCAACACTGGAACATTGACAAGGAGCAAGGAAGACAGACTCAGGTGGAGCTAAATAGCAAGGCAGCCAACGAGCTCACCAAAACACCTGAGGGAGGAAGCCCAGAGACTGCAATACCACTTGTAACCACAGAAGTGAACTCAGCCACAGAATTCACAACAACAAGGGATCCATGTGTTAAAAAAAAAAAACATATATACTGTCTCTCTATATATATATATGTCAGGGAGACACACACACATATATATATATATATATATATATTATTACTTAATACAGCGCGAGATAGCAGAAAGCCGGTAATTCAATTACCGGCTTTTGCTTTCTCCTTCCTAAACCCGACATGATATGAGACCTGGTTTACATACAGTAAACCATGTCTTCTTCCCATTTTTTTTGCATATTCCACACTACTAATGTCAGTAGTGTGTATATGCAAAATTTGGCCGTTCTAGCTAGTAAAATAAGGGGTTAAATGGCGGAAAAAATTGGCGTGGGCTCCATTTGCCGTGAGGCGCCCTCTGCTGGCTGTTCCTAGATCGTGGGAACTTACCTAGAAAGCTCCCAGGCTCGAGATCATATGAGGACAACCAGCAGAGGGCGCCTCACCGCAAATTAAGCTAAATATAGGTCATTAATAGCAAGGTGGCATTAACCCTTCATTACCCCATATCCCACCGCTACACGGGAATGGGAAGAGAGTGGCCAAGTGCCAGAATAGGCGCATCTTCCAGATGTGCCTTTTCTGGGGTGGCTGGGGGCAGGTGTTTTTAGCCAGGGGGGGGGGCAATAACCATGGACCCTCTCCAGGCTATTAATATCTGCCCTCAGTCACTGGCTTTACTACTCTGGCGGAGAAAATTGTGCGGGAGCCCACGCCAATTTTTTCCGCCATTTAACCCCTTATTTTACTAGCTAGAACGGCCAAATTTTGCATATACACACTACTAACATTAGTAGTGTGGAATATGCAAAAAAATGGTGATATGAGATGGTTTACTGTATGTAAACCAGGTCTTATATCATGTCGGGTTTAGGAAGGAGAAAGCAAAAGCCGGTAATTGAATTACCGGCTTTTCTCTCTAACAGCGCTGCGTATTCCTCGCAAGTCACACTGCTGGTCCGTGTGTAATCCGTAATTTTGGGGCTTCCATTGACTTTCATTGACGTTTTATTTGCGCAATACGGTGACAAACACAGCATGCTGCGATTTTCTACGGCCGTAGAAAGCCGTATAATACGGATCAGTTTAATATGGCAGATAGGAGCAGGGGCATAGAGAATAATTGTGCCGTATTTTTTGCGAGTTTTACGGACGTATTTTCTGCGCTCTTACGTCCGTAAAACTCGCAAGTGTGACGCCGGCCTAATAGTTCACTGCTTTAATCATTTTTTTCCGAGATTCATGCCATTTTTCCCGGTGCCACAAAAAACACATTAAAACTAAACCAAAATGGGTTTTGCATAGAAATATGTCAAGGTTCATCCTTTACAGGTTAATGACTTGCCTGTCAGGCCAAATATTTAACCCCAGACCGAAAATTTCCTCTTCCACTTAGGCTTAGTTCAGACGCAGCGTTTTTGAAGCGTTTTTCAACTTTATCATTGCTTTCAACAACTACAAATGCATTCACTGGGAAATGTCATTGTAACATTTAACACCCTTAGCTGTCCATGTGGTGAGTGACACATAAGCAGACCCATCTTGTTTCATTTATGAAGGAGGGACTCTTAGGCTGGAGTCACACTCAGCGTAAGAGAATACAGTCCGTATATTACGGCCGTAATATGCTGAAAAGTCCCCAAAATAGTGTTCCGTAGGCAGGGTGTTTCAGCGTTTTTTGCGCATGGCATCCTCCGTATGTAATCCGTATGGCATCCTTACTGCGTGTTTTTCTCGCAGGCTTGCAAACCGACATACGGCTATACAAGGGATCGATGTGTAAAAAAAAACAAACAAACATATATACTGTCTATATATATATATGTATATATAGTAATATATTATTACTTCATGCAGCGCGAGATAGCTTTAAAGCCGGTAATTCAATTACCGGCTTTTGCTATCTCCTTCCTAAACCCGACATGATATGAGACATGGTTTACATACAGTAAACCATCTGATATCCCCATTTTTTTTTTGCATATTCCACACTACTAATGTTAGTAGTGTGTATATGCAAAATTTGGCCGTTCTAGCTATTAAAGGGTTAAATGGCGGAAAAATTGGCGTGGGCGCCCGTGCAATTTTCTCCGCCAGAGTAGTAAAGCCAGTGACTGAGGGCAGATGTTAATAGCCTGGAGAGGGTCCACGGTTATTGCCCCCCCCCTGGCTAAAAACATCTGCCCCCAGTCACCCCTGAAAAGGCACCTCCAGGAACAGCCAGCAGAGGGCGCCCTCACCGCAAATGAAGGTAAATATAGGTCATTGACCTACATTACCTTCATTCCCCGGGGTTTTGCAGCAAGGAGCAGCTGCATTAGCAGAGCTCCTGGCTGCAAAATATTTTAACCCCTTCAGATGGATTTACATTGTGGGACGTTACAGATCTTCGGAAGGTATGTATATTGTTGGTTTATTATTTTTTCTTTGTCACAGAGCGAGGGTCTTCAGATGGATTGAGCGTAGAATAAATTATTACAACAACCTTTGTTTTCATTTCATTAAAATAATTTTAATTTTTTATTTTTAATGTGTGTGTGTTTTTTTTTAACCCTTTACTAGTATTGGATTAATAATGGATAGGTGTCATAATTGACACCTCTCCATTATTAATTTGGCTTAATGTCACCTTACAATAGCAAGGTGGCATTAACCCTTCATTACCCCATATCCCACCGCTACACGGACATGGGAAGAGAGTGGCCAAGTGCCAGAATAGGCGCATCTTCCAGATGTGCCTTTTCTGGGGTGGCTGGGGGCAGGTGTTTTTAGCCAGGGGGGGGGCAATAACCGTGGAGCCTCTCCAGGCTATTAATATCTGCCCTCAGTCACTGGCTTTACTACTCTGGCGGAGAAAATTGCTCGGGAGCCCACGCCAATTTTTTCCGCCATTTAACCCTTTAATTTAATAGCTAGAACGGTCAAATTTGGCATATACACACTACTAACATTAGTAGTGTGGAATATGCAAAAAAAAGGGGATATGAGATGGTTTACTGTATGTAAACCAGGTCTCATATCATGTCGGGTTTAGGAAGGAGATAGCAAAAGCCGGCAATTGAATTACCGGCTTTAAAGCTCTCTAGCGCTGGATGAAATAATAATATATATACATATATGTGTCTCACTGACATATATATATATATATATATATATATATATACCTATTCTACGTGTACACATTTATTCTACCTATTCTACTGCAAGCTGTCAGTGTGATTTTACTGTACACCGCACTGAATTGCCAGCTTTTCTCTCTAACACCGCTGCGTATTTCTCGCAAGTCACACTGCTGGTCCGTGTGTAATCCGTATTTTTGGGGCTTCCATAGACTTTCATTGGCGTTTTTTTTGCGCAATACGGTGACAAACGCAGCATGCTGCGATTTTCTACGGCCGTAGAAAGCCGTATAACACTGATCAGTAAAATACGGCAGATAGGAGCAGGGGCATAGAGAATAATTGGGACGTTTGTTAGGCGAGTTTTACGGACGTATTTTATGCACTCATACGTCTGTAAAACTCGCTAGTGTGACTCCAGCCTTAAAGTCACAGAGCCTATTTTTACTGGTGCATCAGGCGGCATTAATCTTCTTAAAGGGCCATTATGAAACAGTGGGTCTCCTAAGCTGTTGTAGCCTATGCTGTGAGTGGATGGGCTGCAAAGAATTATGACGAACCACAATACCCCTGTCATAAGATGTCCAGGGGGGACTCCTGAAAAAGTGTTGCATTGAATTCAAGGCCTGACCTGCTACCAATTCATATGCACCCAATAAGCCTTTGAACCCACATACTGGATGGGCACATGAAAATCCACTTCACAATATGCATTTATACATAGTACTCCTTTGTTTTACACATTGCCAGCCCTGCTGCATAGTCATATGCACCCCATACTGAATGGGCTCATGAAAATCCACTTCACAATATGCATTTTGTACTCCGTACTCGTTTGTTTTACACATGGGCAGCAAAGACAGCCCTGCTGCATAGCCATATGCACCCCATTAAGCCTTGGAACCCACATACTAGATGGGCCCATAAAAATTCACTCGTATTTTGTAATGGTATGATGTTTCCCTCTTTGCACAATTATTTACAGGAGAATTTGGCAATTTTATTTGCCATGTTGTTAACACTAAGGTTCAGATATGACTTTAAAAAAGGCTAAGGCTATGTGCACACGTTCAGGAATGTGTGCAGATTTTTCATGCAATTTTCCTGACGAAAACCTGATATTTTCTTCCGGAAATCCGCATGTGTTTTTGGTGCGTTTTTGGTGCGTTTTTGATGCGGTTTTGATGCGTTTTTTTCCAGCGTTTTTTAAGCGTTTTTAAGAACAAATAAAGTTGGTTAAAAAAAAGAAAAAAAAAGAGACTCTCAATAGGTAATTTCCTGTTCCAACCCCTCTTCTCCATTTTGCCTTTTTGTTGCATTCAACATGCCGCACGTTCAGCCCCATTGGCGTCTTTCGCCACAACAAAACCATCTTTTGTTGCTGACGGCACTGCTTTTGCTGCACCACCACAGTGAGCAGGTAATATAATGATATAATGTCATTAGATGTGCACACTATGCGGACTATGCTGTGGATATGCAGTGTTTCTGTTGCTGCGGATAGGCTACTTCCCACTTCCGTAGAGCTCCCTCGCAATCTGTCGTTTTGGGATAAAACAGATCCTGCATATGTGCTCGCAGGATTTTTTTTTTTCCCATACACTTGTATTTGCAACGGTTTGCGACGTTTTGCCGCACGTTGCATCCATTGTGCGACGTAGGCATCGTGTTTTGGCAGACCGTCGACACAAAAAATCCTTCCATGTTACTTTTTTGGTGCATCGCATCCGCCATTTTTGACTGCGCATGTGCGGCAGAAAATACACCCAGTCCTCCCCAGACTGCAGAATGGGCAGCGGATGTGTAGAAAAACTGCATCTGCTGCCCACGTCATGCAGTTATTTCACAACGTCCGTCGGTATGTTGGCGCCAATGTATTGCGACGGAACAGTACTGATGGAAGTGAAAGTAGCCTTAGCAGCGATTGTCCATGCGTTGTACAGTACCATGTAAATAATAAAGACTATATTCTCCCATAGGAGCAATCTCGGAGAAGGAGTAGAAGACGTCCAAAACGCATGTGGGTTCATCCCATTATTAATGAGCGGGAGGAAAAGGGACACTTCCATGTCCTTTACCAAGATTTAAGGAGGTAAGATATAAGTAGAAATGATATATTGTCATCTGTGTTCACTTTTTTTTTTTTTATTGCTGTTATACACTGTTGTGTTTATATACAGTATCTGTGGTTTTTGAATCTTTTTTTTTTTTTTAATTCAGTTTTCCTGAGAAATTTATCCAGTTTTGCCGGCTTACGATTCAGGCATTTGATCGCCTTCTGATAATTCTGGCTCCACAACTCAGCTACGAAGACACATGCATGCGAAGATCAATCTCTGCTGAGGAAAGGCTGCTCATCACCTTGCGGTAAGGCCCTTTTTTTTTTTTAAACACAAACTCCACACATTGGCCCCATAGTTAATGCTGCCACAGTGCCGTCATAATGCTGCCACTGCGCCACAATGCTGCCAGTGCCCCCCAGAATGCTGCCAGTGCGCCACAATGCTGCTACAGCCTCCATAATGCTGCCACTGCACCACAATGCTGCCAGTGCGCCACAATGCTGCCAGTGCCCCCATAATGCTGCTACTACGCCACAATGCTGCCACTGCCTCCATAATGCTGCCACTGTGCCACAATGCTACCAGTGCCCCCATAATGCTGCGAGTGTGCCACAATGCTGCAAGTGCCCCATAATGCTGCCACTGCACCACAATGTTTACAGATTTAGTGCCCCTGAATCGTACTATTTATGTTGTCATGCATATTTTCATCGTTATTAAAAATATTCTAATTTTTTTAATTTTTTTCCAGGTTTTTGGCCACAGGAGAGAGCTACACATCCCTGCACCTCCATTTTGGCAAATCCACCATCTCTCAAATTGTGAGGTGCACATGTGCCGTCATCTGGCAGAAGTTGCAGTCCATCGTGATGCCTTGCCCAACTGAGGAGACTTGGCTGCAGGTAGCAGCAGGCTTTCAGTCTGTGGCCAATTTCCCCAACTGCGTAGGTGCTGTCGATGGCAAACATGTGAGAGTGCTGAAGCCACCAAGATCAGGATCACGCTTCTTTAATTATAAGTTTAACAATAACTGACATATTGGTCGAGAAAGGTTCATCCCTATATGTTGGTACTCAGAGTGGGTTACAAATAGGCATCCCATAGTCCAAAAATAGTTACACGACCATCAATGGTCCCCTGAAGAAGCCAACTTCGCGAAACGCGCGTTGGGGCCCTTCTTTTCAGTCTGCCACGGTCTTTCCCTTTTCCCTCCCACATGGGTAAGCATTTTGCATGTTGAGTCTGACGAGTGAGGGGACTCTAGCGATACTAGCAGGGGTATATATATATATATATATATATGCTCCCCTTGTAACTATTTTTGGACTATGGGATGCCTATTTGTAACCCACTCTGAGTACCAACATATAGGGATGAACCTTTCTCGGCGGACTGAATGTTTTTTATGTGTCTTTTCCCCCTTGTCCTCTCGTCATGTATTTGTATACTTGGGCTTTTTAGCCGTTTTGTACTATTTATGAGCAGGTTGTCTAATAAATATTCACTTTTGAGATTACTATTTCTAGACTCTTAGGCTCTATTTTTTCTAGATTTATGTCAATGAGAGTATACTCCTGATCTCTTGTAGGCTGTATTCTTTAATTATAAGAAGTATTTTTCTGTGGCCCTGATGGCGGTGGCTGATGCCCATTACAAGTTTGTTGCCATCGACGTTGGTGCTTATGGCAGTTCTGGGGACTCTCGGGTGCTGCAATCATCACAGATTGGACTTCAAATTCTTCGAGATGGCGGAACACTCCCAGCCCCAAGACCTTTGCCCGGTTCCACACATCCTGTACCCTTTGTGATGGTATCGGATGAGGCATTTCCCTTAAAAACAAACCTGCTGCGCCCATACCCACGAAGGGCACTGGATGACCGGCGGAGGATTTTCAACTATCGGCTGAGCCGTGCACGAAAATATGTGGAATGCACCTTTGGGATCATGTGTGGAGGATCTTTCACACTGCCATCCAGCTAGATACGAAGACCGTTGACACTGTGATAAAGGCATGCTGTGTTCTCCACAACTACGTTCGGGACTACAGCACAGAGGTAGTTGAGGAGTCACAGCTGTCTGAATTAATTGCAGTGGACAACTTGGGTCAAGGCAGGCAATCCATCTCGTGGTTGCGTGTGCGAGAAACCTTCACTGACTACTTCATGAGTCCTGAAGGTGCCGTGCACTGGCAATACTCCTGTGCCGGTGTTGAGCAGCCTGAACAGCAGAGAAGATCGGACACCTAACCCCCATCAAGTTGTCAGCCTGTACAGAAGAGCAGATCGGATGGCTAACCCCAAAGCAATCAATGCCCTTGTGTTCTTCATCAGTACAGCTGAGCAAATTGGATGGCTAACCCCATGCATTCAATGTCCTTTTGTTCTTTATCATTAAAAAAAAAAAATGGGAATTAATAAAAAAGAACTTTGTTTGAAAAATCAAACCTTGTGTCCACAACTTACTCTTTAGTCACTGACACTGTTATTATCCCATTACCCACAGTTCATATTCTGCAAATTGAAATAACCTTTTTTTAAATAAAAAATGACCAGACATTTTTTCAAATACAAATTTAGTTTTTATTCATAAATAACAATGTGTACTACACATAAAAACAAAACGTCGTTAAGTGACGTAGCAATTAGAACACAAGGACAAACATTGTTCAAAACAGTCCATCAACAATGGACGTTATCACAACCTGTCAACAGGACAAAATAGTGCATCAACAATGGCTTTTTTCACAACCTGTCAACAGAACAGTTGGGTTGGGGACAGAAATCCTCAAAATTGCTCGTTCTCCGGACACACATATTTTTTAAAAAAAATATGTAGTATTTTTTCCCAAAAAAAAATATGTGTACTACACATAAAAATATAACGTCGGTAACAGACGTAGCTAGTAGAACACAAGGACAAACATTGTCCAAAACAGTCCATCAACAATGGACGTTATCACAACTTGTCAACAGGACACAAAAGTGCATCAGCAATGGATTTGTTAACAACCTGTAAACAGGACAGGGGGGTTTAGGACTGAAATCCTCAAAACTGCTGGTACTCTGGCACGTACCCATACCCCGGAAACAGTTCTTGAGAAGAAATACTTGTGTTTTGGGAGACATTGTGCCCAGAACTTTGACGAGTTGTACAGTGGCTGGAATTATAGGCTTCTGCAGCGTCGGGCCTGTGTGCTGCATGGAAAAAACGTTGAGAAGCAGCTGATGGTGGTGGTGGTGGCGGCCCACTTGGGTTAGTAAATGCCTTCATAATTGCTACAACTATGTCTTGTGATGGGGGTATTGGTGATGGGACAGCAGCAGACATTAGAACTGCATTGACTGCTGTCATGCACAGGCTCTGCCTGTCCCATGGCATAGACCTTAGGCGGCTGGCTATCACAGATCCATATTTATCCATCTCATCTTGTGTAGATGAATTGTCTATAATATTGAGGGTTCGACTAGTGATAGCTTCAATGGCACTAGTCGAACCCTCCTTTTTTCCCCTTCTTGGGTGCTGCTCTAACCATTGGCACGGGACGGGCAGAACCAGACCCCAACCCAGTGGGCATTGAACCGCCAAGAAAAGAGCTGGACTCAGCGGCAGAGGCAGCAACAACAGCGGAAGACACCACCGCCGCATCCACCGCAGAGGACGAACTTGCCACAGTACAGGTGGGTGGCATAACAGCAGCATGCATGGAGGATGACTGCCTAGGCAAGGGTGGATTTGGTGAGGAGCACATTGGATAGTCCTCCACCTCCTCTCCATCACCATGCTCCAGGCTGTTGTCTTCATGGACCGGTGGGGTTTCGGCCCTTACATTGCCTTCAGTTCTGTACAAGGAATAAAAAAGACTTCTTCAATAAAAGAGAACTGTGAAACGTTGAAGATACAACAAAATACATATATATAACTTACCGCCGCAAATTTCGGCTTGTTAAAATGAACTGCAGCTGGTCTGCAAATGGCACCCTCTTTTTTGAGGGCGAGCTGCCACTTTCTGCCTTCTGTGCCTTCATCAGCCTGTCGGTCACAGATCTCCACCTTTTTTTCACATCTTCCACTGAAATGGAACAATTTAAAAAAATTATAAAGGAACTAGATGGTGGCCCGATTCTAACGCATCGGGTATTATAGAATATGCATGTCCACGTAGTATATTGCACAGGCCAAGTACTATATTGCCCAGCCACGTATGTCCACAAGTTTCACAAATCCAAAGTGGCACTGGACAGAGGGGTTTTATGACCAGGTTGTGGAGTGATTTTGCTATGACCGCAGACAGGACAGGTACTGCTGCATCGATTCAAAGTGACAGGAGACAGCATTTGTCCAGTATGGTGACAAACTTTTTTCCTCCCTGTTCTCGCATAGCATCCTTAAAAGAACCTGCCACGTGCACTGTCAGGACAGGGCGGGAGGTCGGAGGGTGAGAATAACGTTATTTTTATTATTTTTTACTTTAGATCTTTGTACTAGTGATGCTGCATACGCAGAATCTATAGTAAAAAGATTGTCAAACAGGGTTAATAGGTGCATAACCAGAGTGCGTAACACCTCGCTCGGTTAACACTGGCATTAACCCTGTGTGAGGCCTGACTAGAGGGGAGTATGGAGCGGGCACTGACTGCGGTGAGGAAAGAGCGGCCATATTGACGCCAGTCTGAGGCTGTCGCACATTGGTCGTGGCAATGTTTGTGGGCATTTTGCCACAACAAACCAGCGACTTGGATTCCATGAAAGACAAAGGCCACAACCAATGAATATCCGTGACAGACAGAAGGACAGACAGAAAGAGGGAAGTGACACAAATACATAGTAACATAGTAACATAGTTAGTAAGGCCGAAAAAAGACATTTGTCCATCCAGTTCAGCCTATATTCCATTATAATAAATACCCAGATCTACGTCCTTCTACAGAACCTAATAATTGTATGATACAATATTGTTCTGCTCCAGGAAGACATCCAGGCCTCTCTTGAACCCCTCGACTGAGTTCGCCATCACCACCTCCTCAGGCAAGCAATTCCAGATTCTCACTGCCCTAACAGTAAAGAATCCTCTTCTATGTTGGTGGAAAAACCTTCTCTCCTCCAGACGCAAAGAATGCCCCCTTGTGCCCGTCACCTTCCTTGGTATAAACAGATCCTCAGCGAGATATTTGTATTGTCCCCTTATATACTTATACATGGTTATTAGATCGCCCCTCAGTCGTCTTTTTTCTAGACTAAATAATCCTAATTTCGCTAATCTATCTGGGTATTGTAGTTCTCCCATCCCCTTTATTAATTTTGTTGCCCTCCTTTGTACTCTCTCTAGTTCCATTATATCCTTCCTGAGCACCGGTGCCCAAAACTGGACACAGTACTCCATGTGCGGTCTAACTAGGGATTTGTACAGAGGCAGTATAATGCTCTCATCATGTGTATCCAGACCTCTTTTAATGCACCCCATGATCCTGTTTGCCTTGGCAGCTGCTGCCTGGCACTGGCTGCTCCAGGTAAGTTTATCATTAACTAGGATCCCCAAGTCCTTCTCCCTGTCAGATTTACCCAGTGGTTTCCCGTTCAGTGTGTAATGGTGATATTGATTCCCTCTTCCCATGTGTATAACCTTACATTTATCATTGTTAAACCTCATCTGCCACCTTTCAGCCCAAGTTTCCAACTTATCCAGATCCATCTGTAGCAGAATACTATCTTCTCTTGTATTAACTGCTTTACATAGTTTTGTATCATCTGCAAATATCGATATTTTACTGTGTAAACCTTCTACCAGATCATTAATGAATATGTTGAAGAGAACAGGTCCCAATACTGACCCCTGCGGTACCCCACTGGTCACAGCGACCCAGTTAGAGACTATACCATTTATAACCACTCTCTGCTTTCTATCACTAAGCCAGTTACTAACCCATTTAATGGACAATGGACAATTATATAGTAGATACTTAATAAAAATAACACTAATAATAAATTATTACAACAACCTTTGTTTTTATTTCATTAAAATACTTTTAAATAATGTGTGTTTTTTTTTAACCCTTTACTAAAATTGGATTAATAATGGATAGGCGTCTTATTGACGCCTCTCCGTTATTAACCCGGCTTAATGTCACCTTACAATAGCAAGGTGACATTAACCCTTCATTACCCCATATCCCACCGCTACACGGGAATGGGAAGAGAGTGGCCAAGTGCCAGAATAGGCGCATCTTCCAGATGTGCCTTTTCTGGGGTGGCTGGGGGCAGATGTTTTTAGCCAGGGGGGGCCAATAACCATGGACCCTCTCCAGGCTATTAATATCTGCCCTCAATCACTGGCTTTACCACTCTGGCGGGGAAAATTACGAGGCAGCCCACGTCAATTTTTTCTGAGATTTAACCCTTTAATTGCCTGTAGCTATTAAATTTAAGGGTTAAAGGCAAATTAAGGGTTAAATTGCGTAAAAAATTGGCGTGGGCTCCTGCGCAATTTTCTTCGCCAGAGTAGTAAAGCCAGTGACTGAGGGCAGATATTAATAGCATGGAGAGGGTCCACAGTTTTTGGCCCCCCCCTGGCTAAAAACATCTGCCCCCAGCCACCCCAGAAAAGGCACATCTGGAAGATGCGCCTATTCTGGCACTTGGCCACTCTCTTCCCATTCCCGTGTAGCGGTGGGATATGGGGTAATGAAGGGTTAATGCCACCTTGCTATTGTAAGGTGACATTAAGCCAAATTAATAATGGAGAGGCGTCAATTATGACACCTATCCATTACTAATCCAATTTTAGTAAAGGGTTAAAAAAAACACACACAGTCTGGAAAAAGTATTTTAATTAAATGATGACACCTGGTTTTTGACCATTTTTTTATTGTACTGCAAAGGGTTAACTAGTTTGGCTGACCGGAGATGGACTGATAAGTTCAACTCCGGTCAGCCGATGAGTCTGCGCAGCCGCAGTGACTACCGAACGAGTTCACCCGAACAGCGCGAGCTGCCTTCGGGAGAACTCGGTATACAGTGAACGGGATCGCTTTACGATCCCATTCATTGTATCGGCGGCCGCGATTTAGAGCAGCCGCATGTTATGTGGCTGGTATAAACTGTAGGTCATCGTGGGACACTCGTTTATTTGGATGCTGCGGAGGGTAGGTATATGTTGTGGTTTGTTTTTTTGTTTTTTTCTGACGAGGGATTCGTGGAATTGGGCGTATAGGTGAGTATAAGTTTTTTATTTTTTTATTTATTTTAGGTGGCGATCGGCGGGGACAGGTATGTATATTTTATTTTCACAGGTAACCACTGGTCACCAATGAAGCTTTTGGGGGACTAAAATATAAGGGCCACTGGCCACCAATGAACCTTTCTAGGGGTGGGGGGGGGAATACGGGCCACTGGTCACCAATGAACCTTTTTATGGGGGGGGGGGAATACGGGCCACTGGCCACCAATGAACCTTTTATGGGGGGGGAATACGGGCCACTGGTCACCAATGAACCTTTTTATAGGGTAGGGGGGAACACGGGCCACTGGCCACCAATGAAACTTTTTATGGGGGGGGCAATTATTTCGGGTCGTGGATATTAAACAAAAAAAAAATATTGTGTGTGTTTTTTTGCAAGCAGGAACAGTTCGATGGGAAATACTGCTCCCATCGAGCTGAGCCTGCTGCGACTATAGGGAATAGACATAGGCCGATAGGAGTAGTAGTAGTCTCATCGGCCTATGTCTGACAACACACATACACAATATACACATACACACGGACACACACAAAACACACACATAGACACTTACCACACTAATCATGAAAGGCACATCCAGCTGCATCCGGTCATACCAGTCCATGTTGGCAGCCATCATCCAGGAAGACGGATATTGTCTTCCTGGATTATGGGATGCTCCTGGCATGATGGGATGGCCATGTGACTTCCGTTATGCCGTATTGTTACCTCCGCAAATCTGCTTGAATTCCGCAAATTTTTTTTAGATTTGCGGAATTCAAGCGGTACAATAGAAGTCTATGGGTGCGGAATCGCCGCGATTCCACAAATTAATGAACATGCTGCGTATTTAAGGCTATGTGCACACGTTGCAGATTATTTGCGGTTTTCTAGCGTTTTTGCGCTATAAAAACGCTATAAAACCGCAAATAATCTGCATACATTAAGCATCCTATCATTTTTAATGAAATCCGCAATTTCTGTGCACATGATGTGCGTTTTTCCGCATGAAAAACGCATTGCGGAAAAATAATGAACCTGCTCATTAATTTTGCGTTTTTTTCACGGTTTTCCCACTGTCTAATGCATTGGGAAATGTCCGGAAAAAAACGCGTCAAAACCGCGCAAAAAAACGCGCAAAAAACGCATGCAGATTTCATGCGGAAATCTGCCAGAAATGTCCGGATTTTCACAGGAATTTTCTGCATGAATTCCTGAACGTGTGCACATAGCCTTACCGCGAATCTTTTCCGCTGCGGAAAAATACTCAGTAAGTGCACAAAATTTGCGGTTTCCATTATAATTGATAGGATGCTTAATGTTAGCGTTTTTTTTGCGGTTTTATAGCGTTTTTATAGCGAAAAACCGCGGGAAAACCGCAAAAAAAACGCGACGTGTGCACACAGCCTAATACTTGCAATACAACGCAATTTTATTGCTAACAACAAAATTCAAGGAATAGTATGATTGAATAGTGGGAGTGCGTACACTTTTGTATATGTTAACATACACCAATTAATAAGTACATATATGGATTAAATAAATATAGTGATTATACGTATATCTGAAGATTCACTACATACAGTATACTTAGATCATCATCACCAAGAGGCTTTTAAACATTATCCTTCTGGAGTATCCGAGAAGCAACACCAAGACAGAGAATCCCTGGGAGATTACCTACACTGCATGGGCATCCCCAATTATGCAGGTATCAGCACACTCTACATGTACCCCAGTTTTGGCATCTGTCTTAGTCATGTTTCTCTGGTTTTACATAGTGATTTACACTATGTAATAACTCTAGTTTCACCCACACCTTCAAGTGGCCACTTTTCAAGGTTAGATGAAACTGAGATATCATGGACTCATCAGACGAGGGGCCATAAACCCCTAGGAAATAAAAGCAACAAGGATTTAGATCAAACCACCACCGGCATAGTTTCAGTAAACCTTAATGTTTTACAATGACAAACAGCAAACATATAGAGGCTTAGAACTGTTTGTGAACTGAATAAACAAACATTTATCAAGATTCTGCCACTATGAGCATTGTCTGTCACATCTGAAATTAGTTTCACAAGAAATGCAGCTATGTGATTGTCTGAATGCATTCTGTACACAGTATTTAAATCTTGGTTACAAATCGCCATTTGTTTATTTGTTTATTTGCCATTTGTACATTTGAGGCAGCTAAAGTTATGGCTCTCAAGGAGAGAAACTAATGTAGTCGACAAAGAAAGATTTGTAATGCACTACAGAGCCAAACTAACAGCATTGCTTTATCAAATTTATTTGAAGTGTATTGTGTCCAATGTGAGCATCCAGGCAACACAAAAAGGAGCTTTTTAAGGGAGCTCTTTAAGGTATACAAATGTTATGAAGTCTTTGGATAAACCACAGCCTTGTTGTCAATGTGGGGTACCTTTTTTAAAAATACACTAGTGCCATCGCAGGCCCCTAGCCCAAAAATCAGTGGCCTATAACAGTACAGAGCATGTTAACCCTGGTGATCTAATGGCAGTTAAAGGACACATTGCAGGAGACCGAGTTATGAAGTAGGCCCAATGTAATGTCATGCCCAATTCCCCAAGGCATTGTCCTTTTTAAAAAAATAAAATAGAGCCATCACAGCCCTCTAGCCCAAAAATCAATAGCCTATAACAGTACAGAGCACTTTCACCCTGGAGATCTACTGGCAGGTACAGGACAGATTGCAAGAGACAGAGCTAACAAGTAGGCCCAATGTAATGCCATGCCCAATTCCCCAATGTGTTGTCCTTTTTTTAAAAAATAAAAGAGTGCCATCACAGCCCCCTTGGCCAAAATGCACCGTACAGAGCACGTTCACCCTGGTGATATATTGGTTCTGGATGAGGAGGATGAGGATAAGGAGGAGGATAAAAACAAACAGACCAAATCTGGAAGCGTATACCGATGTGTGGTTGCAAAGAGGTCCATGAGAATACACCTCCCCAAAAGAGAGAATGTATTTGAAGTTATGTTTTGCGGTTTTCACTTGGTGGTGTACAGAAGTCTTTCCCAATCCAGGCCTTGTTCATTTTATAAGAGTCAGCCTGTCAGCATTTTCAGTTGACAGGCGGATGCGCTTATCTGTTATAATTTCACCAGCAGCACTAAAAACCCTCTCTGACAGAACGTTAGCAGCAGGGCAGGCCAGGACCTCCAAGGCATATAGAGCCAGTTCATGCCACGTGTCCAGCTTGGATACCCAATAATTAAAAGGCACAGAGGAATCATGGAGGATATTTGGACGATCTGCAAGGTACTACCTCACCATCTTCCCAAACATTGCACTTCTTGTGACAGCACCCCTTGCCTCTGTGCCGGCAAGTTGGGAAGGTCTGAGAAAACTGTCCCAGAACTTGGCCATTTTTCCCCTGCCTGTGCTGGATTGTACTTCTGTCTCTCTCGCTTGGATTCCTTGGTTGTACAACAAACTCTGACGTCTCACATGGGAATTTTCTAAGTAATTCCGCTACAAGGGCCCTCTGGTACCGCAACATTTTAGTACACCTCTCTGCCTCAGGCAGAAGAGATTGCAAGTTCTCCGTGAAGCGTGGGTCTAGAAGTGTCACCAACCAGTAATGAGTGTCATCCAAAATTTTGATAATCCGGGGGTCATGTGAAATGCAGCGCAATATAAAGTGAGCCTTGCGTGCCAGACTGCTAACAGGCAAGACTTCCGTGTCCTCACCAACAGAAAGACTGACCATGATGTCCTCATTCTCCCCATCCTCACCCTCCCCCATCCACGCTGAACAAATGCCCACAAATCCTTTCCAACAAGTCCAGCATAGAGTTCCAGCGCGAAGGGACATCACACAACAGTTGGTGAGTTGGGAGCTGAAAACGCTGCTGAAGCACGGCAAGGGCGTCTGAAGCTGTAGCTGACTTTCTAAAATTGGCAAACAGACGGCGTACTTTCACTAGCAGATCTGGCAGCTCCCGGTAGCTTTTCAGAAAACGTTGAACCACGAGGTTAAGCACATGGGCCAAGCAAGGTTATGGCCATTGTCACACATGACCATGCCTAGCTGTAGGTTCAGCGCTGTTATCCAAACATCTGACTGCTCTTTCAGCGCTGGCCACAACTCTTCTGCATTGTGCAGTTTGTCACCTATGCAGATTAGCTTCAGCACAGACTGTTGCCGCTTGGCTGAGGCAGTGCTGCAGTGCTTCCAGCTTCTGACTGATGTGTTGATTTCAGACATGGAGGATCAAGAGGAGGAGGAGGTGCAGGAGCTGTAGACTCTAGGGGCAACCCTGACTGACGTATGGCCAGCAATCCTTGGCGTGGGGAGGATGTGTTCCATCCCAAGGTCCGACTGCGTCCCAGCTTCCACTATGTTAACCCAGTGTGCCGCCATTGAGATGTACCATCCCTGCTCACAAGCACTTGTCCACGTGTCCGTGGTTAGGTGGAGTTTCTAGGTAACAGCATTGTTGAGAGCACGGGTAATGTTGTGGGACACATGCTGTTGTAATGCCGGTATGGCACACCGGGAGAAATAGTGGCGACTGGGGACCGAGTACCTTGGGACGGCCGCCGCCATCAGGTTGCGGAAAGCTTCCGTCTCAACAAGCCTAAAAGGCAGCATTTCTAGCATAAGCAGAAGTGATATATTAGAATTGAGGACTGTGGCCTGTGGGGCGTTGGCTGGGTATTTCCACTTGCATTGCATTCCAAAGACTGGGTTATAGAAAACTGAACGCTATGCTTGGACAAGGACGTGGATGGGCTTGCTGATGGTACTGCTTGACTGTGGGCCACAACAGGTGCAGGGATAGAGGCATTTTCACATGCACAGTGTACTGTGGATTGGCTTCTGCACAAAACAGTGGAAGTGGTGTGACCAGCTGGCAGTGGTCCTGGAGCCTGGGGTTCAGCCTACAATGTTGGGTGCTTTGCTTGCATGTGCCTGATCATGCTGGTGGTGGTTAGGCTGATTGTTTTGCTACCCCTGCTGATGTGGGCATGGCAGGTGCTGCAAATGGCCTGTTTGGGGTTATCGGCAGAGTCTTTAAAAAATAACCAGACTTGGGAAGATCTAACAGTTAGAATGGCAACTTCCCTCATGTTGGTGTTACTGGAAAAGGATGCACGCCTTCTGTCTGTGGCCACCACACTGCTTCTTCCTGCCTGTTGGGGGATATGCCTCCTTTCCCATTTGTGCTGCTGTTCTCGCTATGCACGTCTTCCTGCCAGGTTGGGTCAGTCACTATGTCATCCACCACCTCATCTTCCACATCCGCACCCTGCTCCTCATCCTGACTTTCTGGAAATTGTGTCTCATCATCATCCACCTCTTGTGACACTTTCCCGCCATCGCCTTTGTGTGACCGGGGTTGGTCAAAGCTTCTCTACATGCGATCTCATCTTTCCTCACTTCAAGTTGACCGGCAGAGATTTCTGAATCTTGAAATGGAAAACTGAACAGCTCTTCAGAGTGTCCAAGTGTGGGATCAGTTGTCTCAGGGCACTCAGCATGGTGGGAGGAAGGAGGATCAGGGTGAGGAATATCCTGGCCATGCTCACAGCTACTCAGACTTGACCATGTGGAAGACAAGGTGGTAGAGGTGGCTAAGCGACTGGAAGCATTATCCGCTATCCAACCAACAACCGTTTCACACTGCTCTGGCTTTAAAGGGAACCTGTCACCCCGTTTTTTCAGATTGAGCTATAAATACTGTTAAATAGGGCCTGCGCTGTGCGTTACTATAGTGTATGTAGTGTACCCTGATTCCCCACCTATGCTGAGAAATACATTACCAAAGTCGCCATTTTTGCCTGTCAATCAGGCTGGTCAGGTCGGGTGGGCGTGTTCACAGCGCTCTTTTCTTCCCCAGCTTTCCGTTGGTGGCGTAGTGTTGTGCGCATGTCCAAGTTCCGAATTCCCTGCGCCCACGTGAAGACACAGCGCGCGATCTGCGCTGTCATCCCTTTCATCGGTGGGGGCGGCCATCTTCCTGGGGCCGCGCGTGCGCAGATGGAGTGCTCTGCTGCATGGGGCTTCAGGAAAATGGCCGCGGGATGCCGAGCGTTCGCACAAGAGATCGCGGCGGCCATTTTCCCAAAGCCGAGTTTGCATCTCGGCTTTGGGAAAATGGCCGCCGCGATCTCTTCTGCGCACGCGCGGCATCCCGCGGCCATTTTCCTGAAGCCCCGTGCAGCAGAGCACTCTATCTGCGCACGCGCGGCCCCAGGAAGATGGCCGCCCCCACCGATGAAAGGGATGACAGCGCAGATCGCGCGCTGTGTCTTCACGTGGGTGCAGGGAATTCGGAACTTGGACATGCGCACACCACTACGCCACCAACGGAAAGCTGGGGAAGAAAAGAGCGCTGTGAACACGCCCACCCGACCTGACCAGCCTGATTGACAGGCGAAAACGGCGACTTTGGTAATGTATTTCTCAGCATAGGTGGGGAATCAGGGTACACTACATACACTATAGTAACGCACAGCGCAGGCCCTATTTAACAGTATTTATAGCTCAATCTGAAAAAACGGGGTGACAGGTTCCCTTTAATAGTGGTGAGCTGCGGTCCCCTAAAAACTGGAACAGGAAGGTTGAACGAGAAGATGTGGGTCTTTGTTGTTGCCCACTTTCACTTTGCCCACGGCCTCGTACTCTGGATGCACCATCAGCATCACATCCACTTCCCCATCCCTTGCCTCTTGCCTTATCCATTTTAAATGGACTACTGCACCATTTCAAATGCTCAACAAAAATGTCTTTATTAGTAGCAAAATAATCTGTGATCAGTATAACTGCAAATCTACGATTTTTCAAATTCAAACTCCAGGCAGGCCTCAGACTGGCCTAACAGACTGTATTCAATTTTTAGGGGCTTTTTTTTTAAAGTTAATTTATGTGAAATAATGCTGTATAGAATTTTAGTATCACACAGTCAAAAAATAAGTACACCTGCCTTCAATGCCCAAACTTGGAGCAAAGATATACGACGGCTGTAACAGAAATACCACACTGGCAAATCTGTGGCCTTTCAAATTTTTAGGCTAAATAGCGCTGTATAGAATTTGAGTATCACACAGCCAAAAAATAAGTACACCTGCCTCCAATGCCCAAACTTGGAGCAGAGATATGTGACGGCTGTAACAGAAATACCACACTGCCAAATCTGTGGCCTTTCAATTTTTTATGAAAAATAGTGCTGTATAGAAATTGACTATCAAACAGCCAAAAAAAATGTACACCGGCCTCCAATGACCAAATTTGGAGCACGCAGATATATGAGGCCTTTTTCGGTGAATTTAAAACACCAAAAAAAATAAAAAGGGGCACAAGGGTAGCACACACAACTATGCTACGTATGCCTGACAAACTATAATTTTTCAACAGGCCCCAGTCTGACAGAACAGACTGTATATTTTTTTTTTGGAGGGGGGAATTTTTGAAAAAAAAAAAGTATATAGACAGTAAATAAGCTGCAGCAGCAGACAGTTATGGAGCTTTGGGAAGGATGCAGTGGGACCATTGGACGCACATACAGTGCCTGCAGGCCTTGCACTGATGTGGATATGCAGTGCCCTGCCTACTTAGCGCTGGAATATCGGGCTCCACGAATTAGCCCTAAAAAGGACTTTTGGTTTCTGAGGAGTTGTAGATGTAAGAGTTGCAGACCTACACTAACTCTAAAACCACAATTCTGACCCTATCTCGGCAGCAGCTCTCCCTAGTCTCCCTGAAACAGGAACAGAATGCGCCGAGCAGGGCGGCACCAGGTCTCATATACTCACTGCACGACCACAAAAAAGATGGCTGCGGCGTTTCATGGCCTGGCAGACAATCCCTGCAGTTACCGCTGAATAATCCCGGAAATGCTTGCCGCTTGCCGAGTATGCCAAGCATAGCGATACTCGGGCGAGTAACGAGTAGTGGCGAGCACGTTCGCTCATCATCACTAATGATTAGTGTTGAGCGATACCGTCCGATACTTGAAAGTATCGGTATCGGATAGTATCGGCAGATACCCGAAAAATATCGGATATCGCCGATACCGATATCCGATACCAATACAAGTCAATGGGACACCAAGTATCGGAAGGTATGCCGATGGTTCCCAGGGTCTGAAGGAGAGGAAACTCTCCTTCAGGCCCTGGGATCCATATTAATGTGTAAAATAAAGAATTAAAATAAAAAATATTGATATATTCACCTGTCCGGCGGCCCCTGGACATCACGCTGCTAACCGGCAGGCTTCTTTGTTTAAAATGCCCGCGTTTAGGACCTGCGAATGACGTCCCAGCTTCTGATTGGTCGCGTGCCGCCCATGTGACCGCCACGCGACCAATCAGAAGCCGTGACGTCATTCGCAGGTCCTCAATTCCTAGAATTAGGAGTTTAGTGAATGAGAATGACGTCGCGGCTTCTGATTGGTCGCGTGGCGGTCACATGAGCGGCACGCGACCAATCAGAAGCCGCGACGTCATTCTCATTCACTGAACTCCTAATTCTAGGAATTGAGGACCTGCGAATGACGTCACGGCTTCTGATTGGTCGCGTGGCGGTCACATGGGCGGCACGCGACCAATCAGAAGCCGGGACGTCATTCGCAGGTCCTAAACGCGCGCATTTTAAACAAAGAAGCCTGCCGGTTAGCAGCGTGATGTCCAGGGGCCGCCGGACAGGTGAATATATCAATATTTTTTATTTTAATTCTTTATTTTACACATCCCTATGGATCCGATACCGATACCCGATACCACAAAAGTATCGGATCTCGGTATCGGAATTCAGATACCGCAAGTATCGGCCGATATCCGATACTTGCGGTATCGGAATGCTCAACACTACTAATGATCGAGTCCTCTATCAACCTGCTGCAATCATCATACAGTTAATCCACATCATCGGTACGACCATTATACAATCAGTCTAATGTATCCTTAAGTTGATAGCATGCATTAGACTGATTGGTCCAGTGTTAATCTATGGGGCAGCTCACATCACTGCTTATTTTTTCATGCTTATGCAGCGCGCATGTAAAATCGCAGCATGCTGCGATTGTCACCGAGACTCACAAATGCAAAGCTATGGGTGAAAGAAAAAGGTGAGTGCTGTCCTATTTTTACACACCAGTGTTCTTTGAAAAGCCAGCAATTCATGTGCCGCTTACAACAAAATCCCAGAGTGACAGGTTAGAATAGATAAAATAGATATATACACATAGGGTAGGTAGATATATAGATGTCAGTGACACACACACATATATATGTATACATTACATAGATAGATAGAAGAAAAGCCATCAATTCAGCAGCCACATAGTGTAAAATCACAGCAGGAGCCAACAGGATAGAATAGATTGATTACACACAGTGAATACACATAGAATAGGTAGATATATAGATGTCAGTGACAAATACACAATTAGTGCAATGTGTTTTCAGCTTACTGTACATGTATTTAATTAACAAAAGATAATTTTTCTGAAAATTTCCCACTGTGCTCACTCACATAGGTGAAGTGAGTTCATTGGCTGTGAACTCCCACGAGCAGAACTTTCTCACAGGGAATAGGAGTTCACAGTTAGACACTGAGCACACACTGCTCAGTGTCTCTGCTGAATGGCAGGCTGTATGGTCGCATCATGCAACCAGGCAGCCTGCCATCTAGATGTAGCAGAGATAGACCCATTGTGGGCCAAATGGATTATCATCATCTCTGCAGAAAGACGTGTACGCGGCACATGAATTGCCAGCTTTTATTCTATCTGACACGCCCACCGAGTCCATGGGGTACTCAGAATCGGGTATGAGAGTTCTTTGGGAAAGTCACAGGGCCGTGACCTGACTCCGTGGCCCTGGCTGTGCTGTAAAATGGGGAATATGTATATGGGATTTAACGTGATGCCACTTGTGGTGTTCGGCAACAGATGGCCGATGCTGCTAAAGGAGACTGCTGGGGCTGATGGTGATGCAGCTGGGATGGTTCTGATCTCCACAGGTGGAGCGGAGCTCCAGGGCTACCAGACCCGTTTATATCAGGCTTCATGTACCTTGTGGTGCAGGACTCAGGGCGCAAGAGATCACTGAATGACACAAAGGCTGTAGATTTCTTTTCTTTTACTTAATGGTTGATAGTACAGATCGTAATGGAGAGCTGGGCAGCCTGGAAGCAATTTTTGGATACACCTGGTCAGGTAGGTATGGAGGCCTTCTTCTTCACTGTCCTCCCTTTTTCTTTGCTGCCTAACAGCTCACCCTCCTCCTGCAAACTGTCTCTCTCTGTTTTTAAAAACTAACTGTTGCCGCATGACAGGCAGCTAGAGCCTATCACAGGTTCCGGCTCCTTTGTGTCGGCTCCAGGCTTTGGTATGCTGCTGTGCCGCCAGGTATTAGATCAGGCCAGGAGACCTGCAATCCACTACCCTCTGGATTTAGCTTCTGGGACTTCAGTAACCACGCAACCACATACTCCGGTATCCAGTTCCTAGCGCTCTGCTCTGGGGTGAGTTTAATCAAAGTTCCACTCCCCAGGATCTGCTCTACTTCTCTCCTACTGACACCTGGTAAGGGAACCCCTCTTTGCTTCCAGGCATGACAATACTCCCTGTCAGGGAGGCAATGCCACTGTGGCAATCGGACTCCTGGGATGCCACATACTGTGTCTATCTACGGTGGGTACGGAAAGTATTCAGACCCCTTTAAATTTTTCACTGTTTGTTTTTTTCACATTAATGTACACTCTGCACCCCATCTTGACTGAAAAAAAACCAGAAATGTATTAATTTTTACAAATTTAATAAAAAAGAAAAGCTGAAATATCACATGGTCATAAGTATTCAGACCCTTTGCTCAGACACTCATATTTTAAGTCACATGCTGTCCATTTCCTCATGATCCTCATTGAGATGGTTCTGCTCCTTCACTGAAGTCCAGCTGTGTTTAATTAAACTGATAGGACTTGATTTGGAAAGGCACACACCTGTCTATATAAGACCTCACAGCTTACAGTGGATGTCAGACCAAATGAGAATCATGAGGTCAAAAGAACTGGTCAAGGAGCTCAGAGACAGAATTGTGACAAGGCACAGATCTGGCCAAGGTTACAACAGAATTTCTGCAGTACTCAAGGTTCCTAAGAGCAGAGTGACCTCCATAACCCTTAAATGGAAGAAGTTTGGGACCACCAGAATTCTTACTAGACCTGGCCATCCAGCCAAACTGAGCAGTCGTGGGAGAAGAGCCTTGGTGAGAGAGGTAAAGAAGAACCCCAAGATCACCGTTACTGAGCTCCAGAGATGCAGCAGGGAGATGGGAGAAAGTACTACAAATTCAACTATCACTGCAGCCCTCCACCAGTCGGGCCTTCATGGCAGAGTGGCCTGACGGAAGCCTCTCCTCAGTGCAAGACATATGAAAGCCCACATAGAGTATGCTAAAAAAAACCTGAAGGAATCCCAGACTACGAGAAATAAGATTATCTAGTCTGATGGGACAAAAAGAGACATTTTCGGTGATAATTCTAAGTGGTATGTGTGGAGAAAACCAGGCACTGCTCATCACCTGCCCAATACAATCCCAACAGTGAAACATGGTGGTGGCAGCATCATGCTATGAAGGTGTTTTTCAGCTGCAGGGACAGAGCAATTGGTTGTCATTGAAGGAAACATGAATCCGGCCAAGTACAGAGATATCCTGGATGAAAACCTCTGGCAGATTGGTCTGGATCTCAGACTTGGCCGAAGGTTCACCTTCCAACAAGACAATGACACTAAGCACACCGCTGAAATAACAAAGGAGTGGCTTCAGAACAACTCTGTGACCATTCTTGACTGGCCCAGCCAGAGCCCTGACCTAAACCCAGTTGAGCATCTCTGGAGAGTCCTAAAAATGGCTGTCCACCAACGTTCACCATCTAGCCTGATGGAACTGGAGAGGATCTGCAAGAAAGAATGGCAGAAATTCCCCAAATCCAGGTGTGAAAAACTTGTTGCATCATGCCCAAGAAGCCTCATGGCTGTACTAGCTCATAATGGTGCTTTTACTCAATGCTGTGCAAAGGGTCTGAATACTTATGACTAGTGTTGAGCATTCTGATACTGCAATACCGGGTATTGGCCGATATTCGCTGTATCGGAGTTCCGGTATTTTTTACAATATCGAATACTGGAATCGGAAGTTCCCATAATGCAATGAGCCAGTTTTATTCTGTTCAGCCAATGAGAGGATCCTAAGAAGTGTGGGCACATCCTGTTAGGCATGTTAGCCATGTTAACTAATGGAATGGCTGTGATTGGCTGCTCAAATGATTTCATGATGATGTGAGTGTGGGCGGTGCGTGGGCGGAGACTGCGCGTCTGTGTGCGCGGACGGGGTCTGTGCGTGACCGTCGGAGGTCTGTGCAGGCCTGACGGGGGTCTGTACGGGATTCTCGGGGGTCTGTGTGTGCCTGATGGGGGTCTGTACGGGCCTCCCGGGGGTCGGTACAGGCCTCTCGGGGGTCTGTGCGGGCCTGCAGGGGGTCTGTATGGGCCTCTTGGGGGTCTGTGCGGGCTGCGGGGGGTCTGTACAGGCCTCTCAGGGGTCTGTGTGGGCCTGCTAGGGGTCTTTGTGTTTGTGTGCAGGCATCGTCTGATGGGACTACAAGTCCCATCAGGCTATGCCTGCTACAATGACAGTGATTGACACATTAGCCAATGATAGAACAGTAGTAGTCCCATCATCCGGCTAATGTGTTGAATGTAAAAAAAAACACAAACATACGTACTACATACAACATACTACATACATACTGCATACATACAACATACATGCTACATGCATACATACAACATACTACATACATACTACATGCATGCAACATACTATATACTACATACATACTACATACATACAACATGCCACATACATACAACATACATACATACAACATACTACATACATGCAACATACATACCTCATGCATACAACATACATACAACATACTACATACATACTACATACATACTACATACATACAACATATTACATACATACTATATACATAAATACTACATACATACAACTTAAATACAACACACAACATACATACAACATACTACATACATACAACATACATACTACATACATACAACATACTACTGTGATGCAGTGACCCCTGTGACAGCTAGGGGGCACTGTGAGTGCTCTTTGGGATGTGCATGGAGACATATCTATTGTCATAATTGTGGTGAAACAGTGATTAGCTGTGTTGTGAATGGCCGATATGTGTCGCAGAGGGAGTCTGCGTAGTAAGTCTGATGCAATGTTGTTGTTCTGGGACCTGTAGTCCCTCAAGTTTGTATATGTATGGTGTAGCTGTAAGGGAGACTTACTAGGCTAGTTGTGTGAGATGGGTGGGACAAACTAGCCACACATCCACACTCCCATCCAGGGGAGTGGTTAAGGGTGTATAATGTGACCAGGGTGTGGGTCACATGGTTCCTGTGTGTGGTCGCTGTGAGTGACCTGTGTGTTCCTGTGTGGTTCCAGTGGAAGGTCCTGGAGAGCCTGTGTGTTGGGAGGTTCTGGGAGTAGGACCGGATCCCTGAATAGCACACTGAACCATCTGTGTTGGATTTCCTGGGAGTAGGAGTCCTGAATAGCACATGGTGGGGCTTTGAACCTGGTGGCCTGGGGTGTTGGACAGTGGTCCTGAATAGCACCTGGACAGGTCACATGCTGGAAGTATGTGTTGGATTTCCTGGGAGTAGGAGTCCTGAATAGCACACACTTGTGTGTTGGGAGGTCCTCGGAGTAGGACCGGATCCCTGAAAAGTGCACAATGGAACTGTTGGGGAAGCTACCGTCCTTCGGTGGCTCTGGACTGACTGATGTGTGCCGGCCAGGCAAGTTGGTGAACCCTGTAAGGCAGCTTTCCCGGAGGAGTGGACTGACGAGGAGTCAGCAGGTGGAGCAGGAGCTCCTGTCAGGTACCTATACAGACTGTTGGTGCTTGTGATGTTCCATGAACTGTGTGGTCTCCCACGATGACTGAGCGGAGTGAGGTTCGGCGTGTTTAGAGACTGCGACCCAGTGTCATATGCTCTGTATGTGACTTGGGACATTGGTGAAGTGTACAGCGTACAGACACCCATGGTAACTGGGCGAAGTGAGAGGTCCAGCTTTGTAATGAACAGGTGATTCAGAACCACAATGGACCTTGAAGTTCAGAGCACACAAAGTGACCTGACAATTACCAAAAACATAGGACGAGCTCTGAGACGTGGGAACTCTGCTGACCGCAATCCCTAATCCTATCCTGACCTATGCGCCTCGAGCACAGCCTGAGAAACTAGCTAGCCCTAAGAAAGAAAAATAAGCCTACCTTGCCTCAGAGAAATACCCCAAAGGAAAAGGCAGCCCCCCCACATATAATGACTGTGAGTTGAGATGAAAATACAAACGCAGAGATGAAATAGATTTAGCAAAGTGAGGCCCAACTTACTGAACAGACCGAAGATAGGAAAGATTGCTTTGCGGTCAACACAAAACCCTACAAACAACCACGCAGAGGGGGCAAAAAGACCCTCCGCACCGACTAACGGTACGGAGGTGCTCCCTCTGCGTCCCAGAGCTTCCAGCAAGCAAGAAAAACCAATATAGCAAGCTGGACAGAAAAAATAGCAAACAAAAATAACACAAGCAAAACTTAGCTTATGCAGGATAGACAGGCCACAGGAACGATCCAGGAGGAAGCAAGACCAATACTAGAACATTGACTGGAGGCCAGGATCAAAGCACTAGGTGGAGTTAAATAGAGTTAAATAGAGCAGCACCTAACGACTTAACCTCATCACCTGAGGAAGGAAACTCAGAAGCCGCAGTACCACTCTCATCCACCAAAGGAAGCTCATAGACAGAAACAGCCGAAGTACCACTCATGACCACAGGAGGGAGCTTGGCCACAGAATTCACAACACAGCATGTTTAGTGTCTGTGAGACAAAGCCGTAAACGTGAGTTAAAGCCGTAAATGAATTGTTAAGACAAAGCTGCAAGTTAATATCACCACTTGGTGCCCATTGTGTTCTATGGAATGTATATTATGAACTGCATAACCCGGTTTATGACACTTTAATAAACCGTATGGACTGTTTTGTGTTCAAAAATCGTGCCTGACTACGTTGATCCCGTGCCAAGCGAGTGTCCCCCAATACACTTAGTGAGATCAATCTTACACTACATACATAAAACATACATACTACATACATACAACATACTACATACATACTACATACTGTAGCGTGGCTAAAGGTCGTATAGTCGACGGGAGATATGTGTCACATAGGTGGCTTGTCGCTGTGACATAACCATTCCTATCTATGTGTGTTTCAGGACCTGTGATGATGTCATAACCACATGTCTATTCATGTGATGGGTTCCTGGGTGTTGTTAGACCTATAAGAGAATGGCTAATGTTTAACACAGGAGGTATATGTGTGGAGGTGAAACCCTCCAGAGTGTGTTAAGGCTCCAGCACTGAGCCTGAAGGACTGGACACTTGTTTTTCTTTTCCTGAGCTAAAGGCTATTTGCTTTCCGTTATTTTGCTATGTGGTTTATGGAGCAATAAACCCTGTGAACTTTTAAAGGTACGTGCCTCCTGAGTGTCAGCCGTCGCACCTGAGTGAGTGAAACCTCTACAATACATACATACAAACTACATGCATACATACAACATACATACAGCATACAACATACAACATACATACCGTATATACTCGAGTATAAGCTGAGATGCCCCTCTCGGCTTATACTTGAGTCACGGTGGGTGGCAGGGTTGGCGGGTGAGGGGGAGAGGGCGCTGAGGCATACTTACCTAGTCCTGGCGATCCTGGCGCTCCCCCTGCCGTCCCACGGTCTTCGGGTGCTGCAGCTCTTCCCCTCTTCAGCGGTCACGTGGGACCGCTCATTACAAAAATGAATATGGACTCCACTCCCATAGGGGTGGAGCCGCATATTCATTTCTCTAATCAGCGGTAACAGTGACCGCTGATAGAGGAAGAAGCTGCGGCACCGAAGACCAGCTGTCCGGGGGAAGGAGCAGGACGCCTGGAGCAGGTAAGTATTTCATATTTACCTATCCCTGTTCCACACGCCGGGTGTCGCTCCATCTTCCCGGCGCCGCTCCATCTTCCCGGCGTCTCTCCGCTCTGACTGTGCAGGTCAGAGGGCGCGATGACGCATATAGTGTGCGCGCCGCCCTCTGCCTGATCAGTCAGTGCGGAGAGACGCAGGGACGGGACGCCGGGAGCTGCAAGCAAGAAAGGTGAGTATGGCTTTTTTTTTTTTATTGCAGGAGCAGCAGCAATGGCACAGCTTTCTATGGTACATCAATGGGGCAATAATGAACGGTGCAGAGCACTATATGGCACAGCTATGGGACAATAATGAACGGTGCAGAGCACTATATGGCACAGCTATGGGGCAATAATGAACGGTGCAGAGCACTATATGGCACAGCTATGGGACAATAATGAACGGTGCAGAGCACTATATGGCACAGCTATGGGGCAATAATGAATGGTGCAGAGCACTATATGGCACAGCTATGGGACAAAAATGAATGGTGCAGAGCACTATATGGCACAGCTATGGGACAAAAATGAACGGTGCAGAGCACTATATGGCACAGCTATGGGACAAAAATGAACGGTGCAGAGCACTATATGGCACAGCTATGGGACAAAAATGAACGGTGCAGAGCACTATATGGCACAGCTATGGGGCAATAATGAACGGTGCAGAGCACTATATGGCACATCTATGGGACAAAAATGAACAGTGCAGAGCACTATATGGCACAGCTATGGGGCAATAATGAACGGTGCAGAGCACTATATGGCACAGCTATGGGGCAATAATGAACGGTGCAAAGCACTATATGGCACAGCTATGGGGCAATAATGAACGGTGCAGAGCACTATATGGCACAGCTATGGGGCAATAATGAACGGTGCAGAGCACTATATGGCACAGCTATGGGGCAATAATGAACGGTGCAGAGCACTATATGGCACAGCTATGGGGCAATAATGAACGGTGCAGAGCACTATATGGCACAGCTATGGGGCAATAATGAACGGTGCAGAGCATTGTATATGGGGCACAGCTTTATATGGAGCATCTATGGGGCAATATTGAACTGTATGGAGCATTATATTGGGCTCCTGATTCAATATGGATATTCAAAAACACTTAACCTACTGATGTCTCAATTAATTTTACTTTTATTGGTATCTATTTTTATTTTTGACATTAACCGGTAGCTGCTCCATTTTCCACCCTAGTCTTATACTCGAGTCAATAAGTTTTCCCAGTTTTTTGTGGCAAAATTAGGGGGGTCGGCTTATACTCGGGTTGGCTTATACTCGAGTATATACGGTACATACCACATACATACATACCACATACATACATACCACATACATACTACATACATACTACATACATACAAAATACATACAACATACTACATACATACTACATACATACATACTACATACATACTACATACATACTACATACATACTACACACATACTACACACATACTACATACAATACATTCATACATTACATACAATACATACATATAGACATACAGTACATATAACATAGAGTACATACTCACCATCACTTGTCACTTTGATCCTCGAAGCCAGTGTCATCAGTAAAACATATTAAAATAACAAACAAACAATATACTCCCTGATCCACAGAAATCCACGAGTGCCCCACGACGATCTCCCATGGAGAATGGCAGCATCAGTTGATGTGACTGCTCTCTAGGGGCTCCAGGAATACAATGACGGGAGGAAGGTATCCTTCCGCACTGTATTCCTCTGCCACTGTAAAAAATAGTCCCTAGTCTCACTTTTGGCATTGTTGTGTGAGAAAGTTCCCAACCCAGCTCTTGCCATAAAGTGAGACCAGTGAACTAGAGTAACCTCTCAGTGATGTGCTGCAGGAGCCATTGTCTCCTGTCAGTGTGTCACTGAGGGTCCTATAGAGCAGTGACATCACTGTTCTATGAGGGAGATTGTCGTGGAACCCTTGTTATTAATTGGACTGCGTCGGACAGGGAGTATGCGGTTTATTATTTTACATTTTTTGCAGGTGCTGAAGTATGGTAAGTATGTATGGTTAAATTAAGAATAATAAAATACTTTTTTCTGGCTGTGTCTTTATTTTGTTTTTAACTCTTTCACTACTCTAGGATTAATGATGGATAGTCGTCTTATTGACGCCTCTCCATTATTAACCCATATTAATGTCACCTTACAACAGCAAGGTGACATTAACCCCTTATTACCCCATATCCCACCGCTACTCGGGAGTGGGAAGAGAGGGGCTAAGTGCCGGAATTGGCGCATCTTACAGATGCGCCATTTCTGGGGCGGCTGCAGACTGGTATTTGTGGCTGGGGGGGCCAATATCCATGGCCCCTCTCTAGGCTATGAATATCAGCCCGCAGCTGTCTGCGTAGCCTTTCTGGCGATAAAATATAGGGGGACCTCATGTCATTTTTTGGGGGGGTCCCCCTATCTTATTAGCCAGTAAAGGCTATGCAGACAGCTGCGGGCTGATATTCATAGCCTGGGAGGGGCCATGGGCATTAACCCCTTCCCAGTCTACAAATATTTGCCCCCGGCCGTCGGCTTTCCCCCTCTGGCGCAGAAAACTGCACGGGGGCCAATGCCTTTTTTTTCCCGATTTTTTTCTTTATGTTCATTAATCAACATCTACCTATCTATAGCTATATTTATAGATAGATATATCTGTAGATACATAGATGTTTCTATCCATATATCTATCTGGCTAATTTCACACATCAGGTTTTTGCCATCAGGCACAATCCGGTGAGTTTTGAAAAAAAAGATCCGCTTTTTTTCTGCTGGATCCGTTTTTCTCATAGAGTTGTATTAGCACCGGATTGCGCCTGACAGCCACACGTTTCATCCGTTGTTTTCTGGATCCATCAAAAAAGCTGTTTCCGCTGGACGGAAAACACATACAGAGGAACGTTTTTTCTGTCCGGCGAAAAAACGCACAGCTACGGATCCGGCGAAAAACGTATGTAAACCTATGGAAAACAAAATCCGCAGTGCACATGCTGAAGAAAAAAAGCATGGAAACGCTGCGTTGTTTATTCCGCAGCATGTCAATTCTTTGTGCGGATTCTGCAGCGGTTTACACCTGCTAATCAATAGGAATCCGCAGGTGTAAAACCGCAGGTGGAATCCGCACAAAAACTGCAGAAAAACCGCAATGCAGATTTCCTGCGGATTTACCAAAATCAGCACGGAAAAATACGCACACCATTCCGCAACGTGTGTGCATACCCTTAGAGAATGTAAAAAGCTCATATTAAAATCGCATTGCAATCGGATAGCAATCGCACTGCATTCAGATGTAGGTTTATAAAATCGGATTGTACTCGCATGACACTTGCATTACACTCGTGCGACTCTCTGCAGTGAGACTCGGACTGATTTTTCTTACGTTTAGTGTGACGTCAGCCTAAAAGTGGTTTTCTAGAATACCTCTTTACTCTAGATAGAGACGTATGAGCAACTACAGGACATTCTTGGAATGTGATTTACCTTTCATTATAATCTACAGTATATCAGCCATCAAATAAAAATTCTAATGAGAAGATTCTAGGACCTGTACTCTGGGTACGTTTCCCATTGGTTCCTATATAACTATAAGGTTTAGGTAACTATTTAACTGAGGTAGTTAAAGTCATTCTGAAATGACGATGTAATGTGCATTACAAAACTGAATAGCTTACAAATGAAAGATTCAACAAAAGTCCAAAGAAATTCAAGCAATAAAATCTACAGAGAAGGCAGAAGAAGCCACCAAAAGGTCCTTTATTAGACATTATCAAACAAGATGTTAAAGGAAATAATATTTCATGCTGTGTTAAGCACATAAACCATGGTAAATTATTACACTAAAGTGGTTTTCAACACTTATACTTCAATTTACACAGAACAATCCATAAGGATGTCTTATAATTGTTGTCACCAAGGATCAATAGCTTTCTTCAGTACTACTGGGTACAGACTTTTGAACTAGAAGACGTAACTTCATAATAAAACTATATATATTATTACCGACTTAATTTCAGACAACATGAACCTAGATAAGAAAGGCAGACACTGCTAAATTTAACAGTGACTTAATCCCTTTCTGATGTTAGCACTGAGCCCACTTCTTTTCTGGCACATGTCAGCTGTTTTGAACAGCTGACATGTGCCTCTAACAGCCGCGGGTGGAATCGTGATCCACCTGCGACTGTTAACCTGTTAAATGCTGATGTCA
Source organism: Ranitomeya imitator (assembly GCF_032444005.1). Taxonomy (NCBI): domain Eukaryota; kingdom Metazoa; phylum Chordata; class Amphibia; order Anura; family Dendrobatidae; genus Ranitomeya; species Ranitomeya imitator. The sequence continues at coordinate 538,488,514 of NC_091285.1, forward strand.
ATCTCTGACAGAGGCATATAACTCAAACTTCCAGTAAGCGCGCTGGAAATCCCGTGCATTGTGACCCCGTCATGTGATCGTGAGTCACCGATGGGTTGGCATGACAAGCAGAGGTCTCCAGTAGACCTCTATGGTTGCCATAGCCGGATTGCTATGAGCTACATACAGATGATCTGATCATCGTCTGTATGTAGCAGAGCCGATCAAAGTACTGTACGGTGTGAATTACTGGTATGATGGACTCCTCGCCAGAGACGGACTACACCTCAACAAACCTGGGAAACACACATTCGCCAGAAGACTCGCTACACTCATCAGGAGGGCGTTAAACTAGAAGAAGAGGGGACGGGAAGAAAAACATTAGACTCGAACAAAGACGACCCAGGAAAACATACTCAGAAGGGAGGTAAGAACATTTCTAAAACAATCCACAGTGAGGAGATTGGAACAAAACAAAATCCTCTAAACTGCATGCTCGCAAACGCCAGAAGCCTGACAAACAAGATGGAAGAACTAGAAGCAGAAATATCTACAGGTAACTTTGACATAGTGGGAATAACCGAGACATGGTTAGATGAAAGCTATGACTGGGCAGTTAACTTACAGGGTTACAGTCTGTTTAGAAAGGATCGTAAAAATCGGAGAGGGAATGAGGATGTCGAGTCCATATGGGTTGAAATTCATGGAGGGAAAAATGGTAACAAAATTCTCATTGGGGTCTGTTACAAACCCCCAAATATAACAGAAAGCATGGAAAGTCTACTTCTAAAGCAGATAGATGAAGCTGCAACCCATAATGAGGTCCTGGTTATGGGGGACTTTAACTACCCGGATATTAACTGGGAAACAGAAACCTGTGAAACCCATAAAGGCAACAGGTTTCTGCTAATAACCAAGAAAAATTATCTTTCACAATTGGTGCAGAATCCAACCAGAGGAGCAGCACTTTTAGACCTAATACTATCTAATAGACCTGACAGAATAACAAATCTGCAGGTGGTTGGGCATTTAGGAAATAGCGACCACAATATTGTGCAGTTTCACCTGTCTTTCACTAGGGGGACTTGTCAGGGAGTCACAAAAACATTGAACTTTAGGAAGGCAAAGTTTGAACAGCTTAGAGATGCCCTTAATCTGGTAGACTGGGACAATATCCTCAGAAATGAGAATACAGATAATAAATGGGAAATGTTTAAGAACATCCTAAATAGGCAGTGTAAGCGGTTTATACCTTGTGGGAATAAAAGGACTAGAAATAGGAAAAACCCAATGTGGCTAAACAAAGAAGTAAGACAGGCAATTAACAGTAAAAAGAAAGCATTTGCACTACTAAAGCAGGATGGCACCATTGAAGCTCTAAAAAACTATAGGGAGAAAAATACTTTATCTAAAAAACTAATTAAAGCTGCCAAAAAGGAAACAGAGAAGCACATTGCTAAGGAGAGTAAAACTAATCCCAAACTGTTCTTCAACTATATCAATAGTAAAAGAATAAAAACTGAAAATGTAGGCCCCTTAAAAAATAGTGAGGAAAGAATGGTTGTAGATGACGAGGAAAAAGCTAACATATTAAACACCTTCTTCTCCACGGTATTCACAGTGGAAAATGAAATGCTAGGTGAAATCCCAAGAAACAATGAAAACCCTATATTAAGGGTCACCAATCTAACCCAAGAAGAGGTGCGAAACCGGCTAAATAAGATTAAAATAGATAAATCTCCGGGTCCGGATGGCATACACCCACGAGTACTAAGAGAACTAAGTAATGTAATAGATAAACCATTATTTCTTATTTTTAGTGACTCTATAGCGACAGGGTCTGTTCCGCAGGACTGGCGCATAGCAAATGTGGTGCCAATATTCAAAAAGGGCTCTAAAAGTGAACCTGGAAATTATAGGCCAGTAAGTCTAACCTCTATTGTTGGTAAAATATTTGAAGGGTTTCTGAGGGATGTTATTCTGGATTATCTCAATGAGAATAACTGTTTAACTCCATATCAGCATGGGTTTATGAGAAATCGCTCCTGTCAAACCAATCTAATCAGTTTTTATGAAGAGGTAAGCTATAGACTGGACCACGGTGAGTCATTGGACGTGGTATATCTCGATTTTTCCAAAGCGTTTGATACCGTGCCGCACAAGAGGTTGGTACACAAAATGAGAATGCTTGGTCTGGGGGAAAATGTGTGTAAATGGGTTAGTAACTGGCTTAGTGATAGAAAGCAGAGGGTGGTTATAAATGGTATAGTCTCTAACTGGGTCGCTGTGACCAGTGGGGTACCGCAGGGGTCAGTATTGGGACCTGTTCTCTTCAACATATTCATTAATGATCTGGTAGAAGGTTTACACAGTAAAATATCGATATTTGCAGATGATACAAAACTATGTAAAGCAGTTAATACAAGAGAAGATAGTATTCTGCTACAGATGGATCTGGATAAGTTGGAAACTTGGGCTGAAAGGTGGCAGATGAGGTTTAACAATGATAAATGTAAGGTTATACACATGGGAAGAGGGAATCAATATCACCATTACACACTGAACGGGAAACCACTGGGTAAATCTGACAGGGAGAAGGACTTGGGGATCCTAGTTAATGATAAACTTACCTGGAGCAGCCAGTGCCAGGCAGCAGCTGCCAAGGCAAACAGGATCATGGGGTGCATTAAAAGAGGTCTGGATACACATGATGAGAGCATTATACTGCCTCTGTACAAATCCCTAGTTAGACCGCACATGGAGTACTGTGTCCAGTTTTGGGCACCGGTGCTCAGGAAGGATATAATGGAACTAGAGAGAGTACAAAGGAGGGCAACAAAATTAATAAAGGGGATGGGAGAACTACAATACCCAGATAGATTAGCGAAATTAGGATTATTTAGTCTAGAAAAAAGACGACTGAGGGGCGATCTAATAACCATGTATAAGTATATAAGGGGACAATACAAATATCTCGCTGAGGATCTGTTTATACCAAGGAAGGTGACGGGCACAAGGGGGCATTCTTTGCGTCTGGAGGAGAGAAGGTTTTTCCACCAACATAGAAGAGGATTCTTTACTGTTAGGGCAGTGAGAATCTGGAATTGCTTGCCTGAGGAGGTGGTGATGGCGAACTCAGTCGAGGGGTTCAAGAAAGGCCTGGATGTCTTCCTGGAGCAGAACAATATTGTATCATACAATTATTAGGTTCTGTAGAAGGACGTAGATCTGGGTATTTATTATGATGGAATATAGGCTGAACTGGATGGACAAATGTCTTTTTTCGGCCTTACTAACTATGTACTGCAGCTTTTAGTCTCCCATGGCACCATTTTTTTTTTACCAAAGTTTGGTGTCTGTGAACTCATAATGACCTGGAGAATCATAACGGCAGGTCAGTTTTAGCATTTAGTGAACATGGTAAAAAAAACTGCTGGTTAGGCAGTGTGGAGGTTGTACCTGAAATGTCTATGTTCGGACCTGGACAAGCTTTATCTGCACTTGCCCTTTCTGGCGCGATGGGAGTGATTCAGAAAGGCCTCAGGTACGGTTTGCATTTAATGTGGTTTTGCATTTAATTCATTTAGGAGGCCGTAATGGCACAGCGGATATAAAAAAATAGAGAGTAGGACTGCCCCATTATGAGAATGGCAAGGTGGGGTGGCTCAAAGAATTGATCAATTGTTTGCCAAATGTCTCATTTTGAAATACAGTTAGAAATCATTTTTTTGCAATTTCACCACACTTTTAATTTTTTTAAAGTTTTTTTTAGTACACAATATGTTAAAACCAATGGTGTCGTTCAAAAGTACAACTTATCCCACCAAAAAAAACAAGCCCTTACATGGCCATTTTGACTGTAAAATAAAAAAGTTATGGCTCTGGGAGGAAGGGGAGCAAAAAAGGAAAACGCAAAAACGAAAATACCTCCGGCCATGAAGGGGTTAAAGAATAACCCTCTTTTTTCTTTCATAAAACAATAGTACAGATGAAAATGTGAAATATTCTAACATATCTTAGAGCGATCTGGTTCTTTATCCGCCAGGACTGATCTTTCAGTCTCAAAATTCTCAATTCCATGGTAAAATCTGTATTCAGTGAAGACAGATTGTTACATAACTGAGATTGGAGATGGTGGCTGCTACTGATAAGGTCCTATGTGGGGGGGAAGAGGAGCTCGAGGTGGGGCTCCTCCCTGTCCCTTCTGCATAGACGCTAATAAAAACCAACTGTGGTCTTGCAAAAAGCAGTCTTCACTGAGTAAAGATTTTACCTGAGAATTGAGAATTTTAAAAATGAATGATCAGTCCAGGATAAAGAAAATTCATCTGATAAGATATATTACAAAGTTAATTCAAGCTATGTCAAAGATTTGTCTTATTTTGATCTGTATGATAGATATTTTTTTCTTATGGCACCGAGTCCGCTTTAACTCCCGAAAAACACAAGATTCCGACAGAATTTATAATGTCTAAATGAAAGGACAGACACCACAGAAATGGAGGTCAGACTTTAGACCTTATTTGCCTCACTGTAATCCGATGGGGTTCTGTCTGAATCCTGTTTTTCAAGAATTCAGACAGAACCTTCTGGCAAACATATCAACATGAAGGCTAAACGCTATGTGAACCTAATCCTATATATCTGTTGCATTTTATTTATCCAAGTCGCCATAGCTCTTTTTCCAGACGCTTCATAATCATAACCGTTAGGAGAGTTGTAAAATGTGTTAAAATTTGGGGCAGGGTTTTTTGGCTTAGTAAATCTCTTCCAGTGAATGACGCTATGTGTAATCTTGGAATACTTTTCTATTTGATAATTGTAAAGAAAAAAGAGGCAAAAGCAATTTTGCAAATAGTATATAGCGCTTTTATATAAACCTCAGCATTTTATGCATTGAAACAATAGAAAAGGTTGAGTGAGAATGGTTCAATAAGTGAAACAGACAAAGTCAAGATCCAATAATGCATTTGAAAGCTAAATGTTCTATTTTTACTCAGAAATACTATTTAAAGGGAATCTGTCAGCAGGTTTGTGGTATGTAATCTGAGGACTGCATGAGGTAGGGGCTGAGACACTGACTTCAGTGGTGTGTAACTTTTTAGGCCGTGTGCTTTTGTTTTGATACAATAAGTGTTTTAGTGTTTTATCAGCAAGAGATTACCACTATTACAACTATAGCTCAGTGCATTTTGGTCCAGGGACTGTCCCAGCACTGATTAGCAGCTCACTGTCAACATACATTGTACATATAGAGCCCGGTGGGGGGGTGGGGGGTTCTCAGCTCTGCTAGATGCTGTATTTAAGCTCTAAGTGATTCATCACTGGAATCAAGGTCTTTTTTCCTACATTATTCTGCTCTCATATGAGGTAGCAAAGTCCAAATTTCCTTTACAGAGGTTGTCCAGGGATGGGTGTCACAGATTCCTTTCATTCTAAGTAACATAGTAACATAGTAACATAGTAACATAGTTAGTAAGGCCGAAAAAAGACATTTGTCCATCCAGTTCAGCCTATATTCCATCATAATAAATACCCAGATCTACGTCCTTCTACAGAACCTAATAATTGTATGATACAATATTGTTCTGCTCCAGGAAGACATCCAGGCCTCTCTTGAACCCCTCGACTGAGTTCGCCATCACCACCTCCTCAGGCAAGCAATTCCAGATTCTCACTGCCCTAACAGTAAAGAATCCTCTTCTATGTTGGTGGAAAAACCTTCTCTCCTCCAGACGCAAAGAATGCCCCCTTGTGCCCGTCACCTTCCTTGGTATAAACAGATCCTCAGCGAGATATTTGTATTGTCCCCTTATATACTTATACATGGTTATTAGATCGCCCCTCAGTCGTCTTTTTTCTAGACTAAATAATCCTAATTTCGCTAATCTATCTGGGTATTGTAGTTCTCCCATCCCCTTTATTAATTTTGTTGCCCTCCTTTGTACTCTCTCTAGTTCCATTATATCCTTCCTGAGCACCGGTGCCCAAAACTGGACACAGTACTCCATGTGCGGTCTAACTAGGGATTTGTACAGAGGCAGTATAATGCTCTCATCATGTGTATCCAGACCTCTTTTAATGCACCCCATGATCCTGTTTGCCTTGGCAGCTGCTGCCTGGCACTGGCTGCTCCAGGTAAGTTTATCATTAACTAGGATCCCCAAGTCCTTCTCCCTGTCAGATTTACCCAGTGGTTTCCCGTTCAGTGTGTAATGGTGATATTGATTCCCTCTTCCCATGTGTATAACCTTACATTTATCATTGTTAAACCTCATCTGCCACCTTTCAGCCCAAGTTTCCAACTTATCCAGATCCATCTGTAGCAGAATACTATCTTCTCTTGTATTAACTGCTTTACATAGTTTTGTATCATCTGCAAATATCGATATTTTACTGTGTAAACCTTCTACCAGATCATTAATGAATATGTTGAAGAGAACAGGTCCCAATACTGACCCCTGCGGTACCCCACTGGTCACAGCGACCCAGTTAGAGACTATACCATTTATAACCACCCTCTGCTTTCTATCACTAAGCCAGTTACTAACCCATTTACACACATATATATCTATATATATATAATTGTCTAAGGGTTTTTCTGTCTGTCTGTCTGTCTGTCCTCGAAATCCCGCGTCTCTGATTGGTCGAGGCCACGACGGGCACAGCATGGCGACGATGATGTCATAAAGGTTGCCTCGACCAATCAGCAACGGGCACAGTCTGCCGCGAATTTGCCTCGACCAATCAGCGACGGACACAGTATCAACGTAGATGTCATAATGGTTGCCATGGCGACGATGATGTCATAAAGGTCGCCTCGATCAATCAGCGATGGGCACAGTCTGCCGTGAATTCTGGAATCATCATTGTCCATATACTACGTGGACATGCATATTCTAGAATACCCGATGCGTTAGAATCGGGCCAACATCTAGTATGTCATAAATGTCAAAAGTTGACATACTCTTTGAAGCCAGGTTATTAAAAAAAAATTGACCACTGCTGTTCACATTAAATGGGCTGTCTTCAGATCAAAATATGTCTCTCCACCCAAATGCTACCAAAAGATTGTTTGTGATGAGGCTTCAGTAATCGTGCATGCTATTTTGAGAATTAGGCGTAGTTAGTTAGTGCTTTTTGCCAAGACTATTAGGACTATTAGAACTGCCTCTAAATATGGTAAATGTGTGTTATTTCAGCTTCATAACTAAGGTAAAGCAGAGATATGTCACCACACCCAACCGCACCATTGAAAATGAGTTTTCAATAAGAGAAATATATTAGGGGACGCAACAAATCAACATGAAAATGGTTTACAAAAGTAATAAGCAAAAAGAAAAATGTATAAACATTAGTGATGAGTAGTGTTGAGCGATACCTTCCGATATCGGAAAGTATCGGTATCGGATAGGATCGGCCGATATTCAAAAAATATCGGATATCGCCGATACCGATACCCGATCCCAATGCAAGTCAATGGGACCAAAATATCGGAATTAAAATAAACCCTTTCTTGCCTTGTAGGTTCATTCTACATGAAGGAAAACAACTAAGAATAATGCCGGATGTATTTGGGGAGGTGGCGGAGACATTAAAGTCATAGAGGTTTATCCCAATCAAATAGAATAGCATGTTTTTTGTTTTTTTTTAAGACGTTCGGAGTGACAAAGATATTGACTATGTAAATTTTTTTTTATTTTGTCAGATATTGATGTTTCACTATTCCACGCCCTTCCCCTTCTTTTTTTTCTTTTTTTTTTTCTTTTCCCACACTTTCATCTTCATCATCATCAGCATCTTTGACATCAACTTCTTCTTCACCTTATTCATCTTCTTCTTCATCCTTTACCTTTTTTTTTTGATTACATTCTTCATATTCATTTTATTCAACTATTATTATTCTTCCTATTCTACATATTCTTTTTATTCCACTGTTATTATTCTTCCTATTCTACTTCTTCATCATATTCTCATTTGTGACAGGCATTCCCGTAGTTGTTATCTATAAAAGTTGGAAGATTACACCTTCCGTTCTGCCAGTCACAAAAGTTACATTTGTCCGCGTTCAGTTTGGCCTGCAGCATCAGGCTTTATCCAGGGGCACCACGAGGAGGAACGGACTCACCCCCATACACTGCTTAGTCTTCTTCTGCATATAATTTAGATAATATCTTTTGCTCTGATATTAATTATGCTTAATGTTCTTCTGCTCTTTGTTCTGCAGCCTCTTGTTCTTCTGCTTCTCGGTCTTCCATGTCGTAGTCTCCAGGGTCGTCGTCTCCAGTGTCGTCATCTCCGCCATCGTCGTCTCAGCCGTCGTCGTCTCCGCCGTCGTCATCTCCGCCGTCGTCATCGGGGTGGTCTTCCGGGTCGTCGTCGTCGTCATCGGGGTGGTCTTCCGGGTCGTCGACTTTAGGGTCTTCAACTTGGAAATGTAGCAGAAGGTACAAGAAGGCTGAGAAAATGCCAAGAACCAGCTGATGGAACTGGAACTCGGATGGCTACCCGAAGGTTCAAGAGCCTATGGAATTACCGAGGACCAGCTGACGTTACTGGAACCCGGTTACTAAGCAGGAGGTACCCGTGCTAAAAAGCACTACCAAGGACCGCCTGACGTTGGCGGAACTCGGATACCCAGAAGGAGGCACCTAAGCCAAAGGCTCTGCCCGGAACCAGCTGACGGTACTGGAACCAGGATGGGGAGCAGAAGGTACAAGAGCAAAAGACACTGTCGAGAACCAGCTGACGGTACTGGAACCCGGATGGGTAGCCGAAGGTCCAAGAGCCAATGGAACTACCGAGGACCAGCTGACGTTACTGGAACCCGGTTACTAAGCAGGAGGTACCCGTGCCCGAAAGCACTACCAAGGACCACCTGACGTTGGTGGAACTTGGATACCCAGAAGGAGGCACCTAAGCCAAAGGCTCTGCCCGGAACCAGCTGACGGTACTGGAACCAGGATGGGGAGCAGAAGGTACAAGAGCAAAAGACACTGCCGAGAACCAGCTGACGGTGCTGGAACCAGGTGGTGGACCTGAAGGTCCACAGGAGAGGAGAGAAAAGCTAGGCCGCGAGGCAGCCGCAGTTACCGAACCCCAACAGTCATACAGGGGAAGCTGGGCCTACTGGCACTACAGAACCAGCCTTGACTACCAGTTCACGCAGCCCACATAGGAAGCTCCTAAACTGGAGGCACCCTGGAGTTGGCTAACCCGACCGCAACACGACGGGGCAAGCATAGGCGTCTCAGCGAGTTTGACACAACCCGGAAACAGCTGACGGTGCTGAAACCAGGTTTGGCACGAGGGAGTACCTGTGACAAAAACACTGCCGAGAACCAGCTGGCGGTGCTGGAACCCAGATGCGTTGCCCCAGTGTGCAAGAGCCAATGGCACGACCGAGGACCAGCTGACGGTGCTGGAACCCGGTTACTAAGCTGTAGGTGCCCGCGCTTAAAAGTACTACCAAGGACCGCCTGACGTTGGCGGAACTCGGATACCCAGGAGGAGGCACCTAAGCCAAAGGCTCGGCCTGGAACCAGCTGACGGTGCTGGAACCAGGTGGTGGACCCGAAGGCCCACAGGAGAGGAGAGAACAGCTAGGCCGCGAGGCAGCCGCAGTTACCGAACCCCAACAGTCCTACAGGGGGAGCTGGGCCTACTGGCACTACAGAACCAGCCTTGACTACCAATTCACGCAGCCCACATAGGAAGCTCCTAAACTGGAGGCACCCTGGAGTTGGCTAACCCGACCGCACCACGACGGGGCAAGCATAGGCGTCTCAGTGAGCTTGACACAACCCGGAAACAGCTGACGGTGCTGAAACCAGGCTTGGCACGAGGGAGTACCTGTGTCAAGAACACTGCCGAGAACCAGCTGGCGGTGCTGGAACCCAGATGCGTTGCCCCAGTGTGCAAGAGCCAATGGCACGACCGAGGACCAGCTGGCGGTGCTGGAACCCGGTTACTAAGCTGTAGGTGCCCGCGCTTAAAAGTACTACCAAGGACCGCCTGACGTTGGCGGAACTCGGATACCCAGGAGGAGGCACCTAAGCCAAAGGCTCAGCCTGGAACCAGCTGACGGTGCTGGAACCAGGTGGTGGACCCCAAGGCCCACAGGAGAGGAGAGAACAGCTAGACCGCGAGGCAGCCGCAGTTACCGAACCCCAACAGTCCTACAGGGGGAGCTGGGCCTACTGGCACTACAGAACCAGCCTTGACTACCAGTTCACGCAGCCCACATAGGAAGCTCCTAAACTGGAGGCACCCTGGAGTTGGCTAACCCGACCGCACCACGACGGGGCAAGCATAGGCGTCTCAGTGAGCTTGACACAACCCGGAAACAGCTGACGGTGCTGAAACCAGGCTTGGCACGAGGGAGTACCTGTGTCAAGAACACTGCCGAGAACCAGCTGGCGGTGCTGGAACCCAGATGCGTTGCCCCAGTGTGCAAGAGCCAATGGCACGACCGAGGACCAGCTGGCGGTGCTGGAACCCGGTTACTAAGCTGTAGGTGCCCGCGCTTAAAAGCACTACCAAGGACCGCCTGACGTTGGCGGAACTCGGATACCCAGGAGGAGGCACCTAAGCCAAAGGCTCGGCCTGGAACCAGCTGACGGTGCTGGAACCAGGTGGTGGACCCCAAGGCCCACAGGAGAGGAGAGAACAGCTAGGCCGCGAGGCAGCCGCAGTTACCGAACCCCAACAGTCCTACAGGGGGAGCTGGGCCTACTGGCACTACAGAACCAGCCTTGACTACCAGTTCACGCAGCCCACATAGGAAGCTCCTAAACTGGAGGCACCCTGGAGTTGGCTAACCCGACCGCACCACGACGGGGCAAGCATAGGCGTCTCAGCGAGTTTGACACAACCCGGAAACAGCTGACGGTGCTGAAACCAGGTTTGGCACGAGGGAGTACCTGTGACAAAAACACTGCCGAGAACCAGCTGGCGGTGCTGGAACCCAGATGCGTTGCCCCAGTGTGCAAGAGCCAATGGCACGACCGAGGACCAGCTGGCGGTGCTGGAACCCGGTTACTAAGCTGTAGGTGCCCGCGCTTAAAAGCACTACCAAGGACCGCCTGACGTTGGCGGAACTCGGATACCCAGGAGGAGGCACCTAAGCCAAAGGCTCGGCCTGGAACCAGCTGACGGTGCTGGAACCAGGTGGTGGACCCCAAGGCCCACAGGAGAGGAGAGAACAGCTAGGCCGCGAGGCAGCCGCAGTTACCGAACCCCAACAGTCCTACAGGGGGAGCTGGGCCTACTGGCACTACAGAACCAGCCTTGACTACCAGTTCACGCAGCCCACATAGGAAGCTCCTAAACTGGAGGCACCCTGGAGTTGGCTAACCCGACCGCACCACGACGGGGCAAGCATAGGCGTCTCAGCGAGTTTGACACAACCCGGAAACAGCTGACGGTGCTGAAACCAGGTTTGGCACGAGGGAGTACCTGTGACAAAAACACTGCCGAGAACCAGCTGGCGGTGCTGGAACCCAGATGCGTTGCCCCAGTGTGCAAGAGCCAATGGCACGACCGAGGACCAGCTGGCGGTGCTGGAACCCGGTTACTAAGCTGTAGGTGCCCGCGCTTAAAAGCACTACCAAGGACCGCCTGACGTTGGCGGAACTCGGATACCCAGGAGGAGGCACCTAAGCCAAAGGCTCGGCCCGGAACCAGCTGACGGTGCTGGAACCAGGTGGTGGACCCCAAGGCCCACAGGAGAGGAGAGAACAGCTAGGCCGCGAGGCAGCCGCAGTTACCGAACCCCAACAGTCCTACAGGGGGAGCTGGGCCTACTGGCACTACAGAACCAGCCTTGACTACCAATTCATGCAGCCCACATAGGAAGCTCCTAAACTGGAGGCACCCTGGAGTTGGCTAACCCGACCGCAACACGACGGGGCAAGCATAGGCGTCTCAGCGAGTTTGACACAACCCGGAAACAGCTGACGGTGCTGAAACCAGGTTTGGCACGAGGGAGTACCTGTGACAAAAACACTGCCGAGAACCAGCTGGCGGTGCTGGAACCCAGATGCGTTGCCCCAGTGTGCAAGAGCCAATGGCACGACCGAGGACCAGCTGACGGTGCTGGAACCCGGTTACTAAGCTGTAGGTGCCCGCGCTTAAAAGCACTACCAAGGACCGCCTGACGTTGGCGGAACTCGGATACCCAGGAGGAGGCACCTAAGCCAAAGGCTTGGCCCGGAACCAGCTGACGGTGCTGGAACCAGGTGGTGGACCCCAAGGCCCTCAGGAGAGGAGAGAACAGCTAGGCCGCGAGGAAGCCGCAGTTACCGAACCCCAACAGTCCTACAGGGGGAGCTGGGCCTACTGGCACTACAGAACCAGCCTTGACTACCAGTTCACGCAGCCCACATAGGAAGCTCCTAAACTGGAGGCACCCTGGAGTTGGCTAACCCGACCGCACCACGACGGGGCAAGCATAGGCGTCTCAGTGAGCTTGACACTACTCGGAAACAGCTGACGGTGCTGGAACCAGGTTTGGCACGAGGGAGTACCAGTGACAAAAACACTGCCGAGAACCAGCTGGCGGTGCTGGAACCCAGATGCGTTGCCTATTAAAGATTGTCTTCCTAGAGCCCCAACTAGCGGTGCTGGAGCAAAGGGTAAGCAGGGGGAGCAGAGTGTAGGCCGAAGCCTGCACTGGAGGCAGCTTTGTGTCAGCGTTGCGTTTGCAGGACACTTTGCCGGCTACACAGTGTGGGAACAGCTGGCGTTGCTGAACCCCACTAACACAATGGCGGGTGTTTTTCTCTGTGCAGCTAGCACTTGCGGGCAAAAACTTGCGATGTTAGAGCCCGTGGTGAAGCAGGAGGAGGAGGAGAGGAGCAGAGTGTAGGCCGAAGCCTAGTTGAACCAATTTCAAAGGAAACCTTTAACCCCCCCTCAGGTGTTACAAAGTACAAGAGACACACCTTGTGCAGTATTAATGCTGCACAAGTGAAAGGTTGCTCTATTAATTTGTCTACTTGCACACGCTGAATGAAAGACGTACACAATTTAGCCCATTCTACAGTCAAACTGTAGTGGATGCGTGACTTGGCTTTTTAAGGAGACGCAGCACAGGTGTCCCAAATAACGCCTTGGTGCTTGGCGCAGCTTCCTGAGCGTTGTTATTTGCTGTACAGGAGTCTGCACTCTTGTGTTATCCCTTGGCAATGCCCTGTTAGAGCTGCCCGTCTTATGACCTCATTTCATGTTGGCCGGTGCGGTTAACGATGGCCATAAATCCCAGACCCACAGTGCCTTTTCATAAAGTCACACTGCGGTGCTGGGATTCGTGGCCTTGAGCAGTAAATATTTTGGCCGCTCACACACGTCCTTACACCTGCTTCAGACTGGGCGGCCTCTGCTGATCCCTTCTCGCATGCCGCGGCCATGAGGCTGCATAGTCTGAAGAAGGCGGAAGGAGATGAGTTAAGACAGGCGAAGATATGCACTGCTCGTGCCCATCAATCACACCCTCGCAGTCAAAATAAGTAAGACAACGAGGAGCATTGTTTCAGGCAGGGCGGACGCACAGGCGCAACAAGCCAACCAATGATGTCAGAAGACGGGCAGCGCTACCAAGGGGGGTGCTGCGTATCATTAGAAAGGAAAGTCACACCTCAGGGACAGTGGAATGGTCTCTAATGAGACACATTTTGTACGTGTTGAGTTCCACGTGGGCAAGGAGAAAAAGTCAGCCACCTTGTACAAATGCAGCAGTACTGCTGTACAAGGTGGCTGTTATACATAGAAACACCTGGGGGGGTGGGGCCAGGTTCCCTTTAATTTCAGTTCATGTGCCTGCGTGGCGTTTGCAGGTCACGTTGCCGGCTACACAGCAGGGGAACAGCTGGCGGTGCTGAACCCCACTAACACATTGGCTGGTGTTTTTCTCTGTGCAGCTAGCACTTCCGGGCAGAAACTGGAGGTGTTTGAGCCCAGGGTCAGCAGGAGGAGGAGAGGAGCAGAGTGTAGGCCGAAGCCTGCACTGGTGGCAGCTTTTGGTCAGTTGTGCCAGCGTGGCTTGTGCTGGACACGATGCCGGCTACACAGCGGGGGAACAGCTGGCGGTGCTGAACCCCACTGACACAATGGTGGGTGTTTTTCTCTGTGCAGCTAGCATGTCCGGGCAGAAACTGGCGGTGTTTGAGCCCAGGGTCAGCAGGAGGAGGAGAGGAGCAGAGTGTAGGCCGAAGCCTGCACTGGTGGCAGCTTTTGGTCGGTTGTGCCAGCGTGGCTTGTGCTGGACACGATGCCGGCTACACAGCAGGGGAACAGCTGGCGGTGCTGAACCCCACTAACACATTGGCTGGTGTTTTTCTCTGTGCAGCTAGCACTTCCAGGCTACAACTGGCGGTGTTATAGTCCAGGGTCAGCAGGAGGAGGAGAGGAGCAGAGTGTAGGCCGAAGCCTAGTTGAACCAATTTCAAAGGTAACCTTTAACCCCCCTCAGGTGTTGCAAGGTACAAGAGCCACACCTTGAACTGCATTAATGATGCACAAGTCAAAGGTTGCTCTCTTAATTTTGCTCCTTGCACACGCTGAATAAAACACGTACACTATTTAGCCCATTATACTGTCAAACAGTAGTGGAGGCGTGACTTGTCGTTTTAAGGAGACGCAGCACAGGTGTACAAATTTACACCTAGGTGCTGGGCGCAGATTCCTTACCGTTGTTATTTGCAGTACAGGAAACTGCGCTATTGTGTTATCCCTTGGCAATACCCTGTTAGTGCAGGCCGTCTCATGACCTCATTTCATGTTGGCCGGTGCGGTTAACGATGGCCATAAATCCCAGACCCACAGTGCCTTTTCCTAAAGTCATACTGCGGTGCTGGGATTCGTGGCCTTGTGCAGTAAATATGTTCGCCGCTCACACATGTCCTTACACCTGCTTCAGACTGGGCGGCCTCAGCTGATCCCTTATCGCATGCCGCGGCCATGAGGCCGCACAGTCAGAAGAAGGCGGAAGGAGGGGAGTGAAGACAGGGGAACATATGCACTGCTCGTGCCCATCAATCACACCCTCGCAGTCAAAATATATGAGACAACGAGGGGCGTTGTGTCGGGCAGGGCGGACGCACAGGCACAGCCAGCCAACCAATGATGTCAGAAGACGGGCAGCGCTAACAATGGGGGTGCTGCGTGTCATTAGAAAGGAAAGTCACACCTCAGGGACAGTGGAATGGTCTCTAATGAGACACATTTTGTACGTGTTGAGTTCCACGTGGGCAAGGAGAAAAAGTCAGCCACCTTGTACAAATGCAGCAGTACTGCTGTACAAGGTGGCTGTTATACATAGAAACACCTGGGGGGGTGGGGCCAGGTTCCCTTAAATTTCAGTTCATGTGCCTGCGTGGCGTTTGCAGGTCACGTTGCCGGCTACACAGCAGGGGAACAGCTGGCGGTGCTGAACCCCACTAACACATTGGCTGGTGTTTTTCTCTGTGCAGCTAGCACTTCCGGGCAGAAACTGGAGGTGTTTGAGCCCAGGGTCAGCAGGAGGAGGAGAGGAGCAGAGTGTAGGCCGAAGCCTGCACTGGTGGCAACTTTTGGTCAGTTGTGCCAGCGTGGCTTGTGCTGGACACGATGCTGGCTACACAGCGGGGGAACAGCTGGCGGTGCTGAACCCCACTGACACAATGGTGGGTGTTTTTCTCTGTGCAGCTAGCATGTCCGGGCAGAAACTGGCGGTGTTTGAGCCCAGGGTCAGCAGGAGGAGGAGAGGAGCAGAGTGTAGGCCGAAGCCTGCAATGGTGGCAGCTTTTGGTCGGTTGTGCCAGCGTGGCTTGTGCTGGACACGATGCTGGCTACACAGCAGGGGAACAGCTGGCGGTGCTGAACCCCACTAACACATTGGCTGGTGTTTTTCTCTGTGCAGCTAGCACTTCCAGGCTACAACTGGCGGTGTTATAGCCCAGGGTCAGCAGGAGGAGGAGAGGAGCAGAGTGTAGGCCGAAGCCTAGTTGAACCAATTTCAAAGGTAACCTTTAACCCCCCCTCAGGTGTTGCAAGGTACAAGAGCCACACCTTGAACTGCATTAATGATGCACAAGTCAAAGGTTGCTCTCTTAATTTTGCTCCTTGCACACGCTGAATAAAACACGTACACTATTTAGCCCATTATACTGTCAAACAGTAGTGGAGGCGTGACTTGTCTTTTTAAGGAGACGCAGCACAGGTGTACAAATTTACACCTAGGTGCTGGGCGCAGATTCCTTACCGTTGTTATTTGCAGTACAGGAAACTGCGCTCTTGTGTTATCCCTTGGCAATACCCTGTTAGTGCAGGCCATCTCATGACCTCATTTCATGTTGGCCGGTGCGGTTAACGATGGCCATAAATCCCAGACCCACAGTGCCTTTTCCTAAAGTCACACTGCGGTGCTGGGATTCGTGGCCTTGTGCAGTAAATATGTTCGCAGCTCACACATATCCTTACACCTGCTTCAGACTGGGCGGCCTCAGCTGATCCCTTATCGCATGCCGCGGCCATGAGGCCGCACAGTCAGAAGAAGGCGGAAGGAGGGGAGTGAAGACAGGGGAACATATGCACTGCTCGTGCCCATCAATCACACCCTCGCAGTCAAAATATATGAGACAACGAGGGGCGTTGTGTCGGGCAGGGCGGACGCACAGGCACAGCCAGCCAACCAATGATGTCAGAAGACGGGCAGCGCTAACAATGGGGGTGCTGCGTGTCATTAGAAAGGAAAGTCACACCTCAGGGACAGTGGAATGGTCTCTAATGAGACACATTTTGTACGTGTTGAGTTCCACGTGGGCAAGGAGAAAAAGTCAGCCACCTTGTACAAATGCAGCAGTACTGCTGTACAAGGTGGCTGTTATACATAGAAACACCTGGGGGGGTGGGGCCAGGTTCCCTTTAATTTCAGTTCATGTGCCTGCGTGGCGTTTGCAGGTCACGTTGCCGGCTACACAGCAGGGGTACAGCTGGCGGTGCTGAACCCCACTAACACATTGGCTGGTGTTTTTCTCTGTGCAGCTAGCACTTCCGGGCAGAAACTGGAGGTGTTTGAGCCCAGGGTCAGCAGGAGGAGGAGAGGAGCAGAGTGTAGGCCGAAGCCTGCACTGGTGGCAGCTTTTGGTCAGTTGTGCCAGCGTGGCTTGTGCTGGACACGATGCTGGCTACCCAGCGGGGGAACAGCTGGCGGTGCTGAACCCCACTGACATAATGGTGGGTGTTTTTCTCTGTGCAGCTAGCACTTCCGGGCAGAAACTGGAGGTGTTTGAGCCCAGGGTCAGCAGGAGGAGGAGAGGAGCAGAGTGTAGGCCGAAGCCTGCACTGGTGGCAGCTTTTGGTCAGTTGTGCCAGCGTGGCTTGTGCTGGACACGATGCCGGCTACACAGCGGGGGAACAGCTGGCGGTGCTGAACCCCACTGACACAATGGTGGGTGTTTTTCTCTGTGCAGCTAGCATGTCCGGGCAGAAACTGGCGGTGTTTGAGCCCAGGGTCAGCAGGAGGAGGAGAGGAGCAGAGTGTAGGCCGAAGCCTGCAATGGTGGCAGCTTTTGGTCGGTTGTGCCAGCGTGGCTTGTGCTGGACACGATGCCGGCTACACAGCAGGGGAACAGCTGGCGGTGCTGAACCCCACTAACACATTGGCTGGTGTTTTTCTCTGTGCAGCTAGCACTTCCAGGCTACAACTGGCGGTGTTATAGCCCAGGGTCAGCAGGAGGAGGAGAGGAGCAGAGTGTAGGCCGAAGCCTAGTTGAACCAATTTCAAAGGTAACCTTTAACCCCCCCTCAGGTGTTGCAAGGTACAAGAGCCACACCTTGAACTGCATTAATGATGCACAAGTCAAAGGTTGCTCTCTTAATTTTGCTCCTTGCACACGCTGAATAAAACACGTACATTATTTAGCCCATTATACTGTCAAACAGTAGTGGAGGCGGGACTTGTTTTTTTAAGGAGACGCAGCACAGGTGTACAAATTTACACCTAGGTGCTGGGCGCAGATTCCTTACAGTTGTTATTTGCAGTACAGGAAACTGCGCTCTTGTGTTATCCCTTGGCAATACCCTGTTAGTGCAGGCCGTCTCATGACCTCATTTCATGTTGGCCGGTGCGGTTAACGATGGCCATAAATCCCAGACCCACAGTGCCTTTTCCTAAAGTCACACTGCGGTGCTGGGATTCGTGGCCTTGTGCAGTAAATATGTTCGCCGCTCACACATATCCTTACACCTGCTTCAGACTGGGCGGCCTCAGCTGATCCCTTATCGCATGCCGCGGCCATGAGGCCGCACAGTCAGAAGAAGGCGGAAGGAGGGGAGTGAAGACAGGGGAACATATGCACTGCTCGTGCCCATCAATCACACCCTCGCAGTCAAAATATATGAGACAACGAGGGGCGTTGTGTCGGGCAGGGCGGACGGACAGGCACAGCCAGCCAACCAATGATGTCAGAAGACGGGCAGCGCTAACAATGGGGGTGCTGCGTGTCATTAGAAAGGAAAGTCACACCTCAGGGACAGTAGAATGGTCTCTAATGAGACACATTTTGTACGTGTTGAGTTCCACGTGGGCAAGGAGAAAAAGTCAGCCACCTTGTACAAATGCAGCAGTACTGCTGTACAAGGTGGCTGTTATACATAGAAACACCTGGGGGGGTGGGGCCAGGTTCCCTTTAATTTCAGTTCATGTGCCTGCGTGGCGTTTGCAGGTCACGTTGCCGGCTACACAGCAGGGGAACAGCTGGCGGTGCTGAACCCCACTAACACATTGGCTGGTGTTTTTCTCTGTGCAGCTAGCACTTCCGGGCAGAAACTGGAGGTGTTTGAGCCCAGGGTCAGCAGGAGGAGGAGAGGAGCAGAGTGTAGGCCGAAGCCTGCACTGGTGGCAGCTTTTGGTCAGTTGTGCCAGCGTGGCTTGTGCTGGACACGATGCTGGCTACCCAGCGGGGGAACAGCTGGCGGTGCTGAACCCCACTGACACAATGGTGGGTGTTTTTCTCTGTGCAGCTAGCACTTCCGGGCAGAAACTGGAGGTGTTTGAGCCCAGGGTCAGCAGGAGGAGGAGAGGAGCAGAGTGTAGGCCGAAGCCTGCACTGGTGGCAGCTTTTGGTCAGTTGTGCCAGCGTGGCTTGTGCTGGACACGATGCCGGCTACACAGCGGGGGAACAGCTGGCGGTGCTGAACCCCACTGACACAATGGTGGGTGTTTTTCTCTGTGCAGCTAGCATGTCCGGGCAGAAACTGGCGGTGTTTGAGCCCAGGGTCAGCAGGAGGAGGAGAGGAGCAGAGTGTAGGCCGAAGCCTGCAATGGTGGCAGCTTTTGGTCGGTTGTGCCAGCGTGGCTTGTGCTGGACACGATGCCGGCTACACAGCAGGGGAACAGCTGGCGGTGCTGAACCCCACTAACACATTGGCTGGTGTTTTTCTCTGTGCAGCTAGCACTTCCAGGCTACAACTGGCGGTGTTATAGCCCAGGGTCAGCAGGAGGAGGAGAGGAGCAGAGTGTAGGCCGAAGCCTAGTTGAACCAATTTCAAAGGTAACCTTTAACCCCCCCTCAGGTGTTGCAAGGTACAAGAGCCACACCTTGAACTGCATTAATGATGCACAAGTCAAAGGTTGCTCTCTTAATTTTGCTCCTTGCACACGCTGAATAAAACACGTACATTATTTAGCCCATTATACTGTCAAACAGTAGTGGAGGCGGGACTTGTTTTTTTAAGGAGACGCAGCACAGGTGTACAAATTTACACCTAGGTGCTGGGCGCAGATTCCTTACCGTTGTTATTTGCAGTACAGGAAACTGCGCTCTTGTGTTATCCCTTGGCAATACCCTGTTAGTGCAGGCCGTCTCATGACCTCATTTCATGTTGGCCGGTGCGGTTAACGATGGCCATAAATCCCAGACCCACAGTGCCTTTTCCTAAAGTCACACTGCGGTGCTGGGATTCGTGGCCTTGTGCAGTAAATATGTTCGCCGCTCACACATATCCTTACACCTGCTTCAGACTGGGCGGCCTCAGCTGATCCCTTATCGCATGCCGCGGCCATGAGGCCGCACAGTCAGAAGAAGGCGGAAGGAGGGGAGTGAAGACAGGGGAACATATGCACTGCTCGTGCCCATCAATCACACCCTCGCAGTCAAAATATATGAGACAACGAGGGGCGTTGTGTCGGGCAGGGCGGACGGACAGGCACAGCCAGCCAACCAATGATGTCAGAAGACGGGCAGCGCTAACAATGGGGGTGCTGCGTGTCATTAGAAAGGAAAGTCACACCTCAGGGACAGTAGAATGGTCTCTAATGAGACACATTTTGTACGTGTTGAGTTCCACGTGGGCAAGGAGAAAAAGTCAGCCACCTTGTACAAATGCAGCAGTACTGCTGTACAAGGTGGCTGTTATACATAGAAACACCTGGGGGGGTGGGGCCAGGTTCCCTTTAATTTCAGTTCATGTGCCTGCGTGGCGTTTGCAGGTCACGTTGCCGGCTACACAGCAGGGGAACAGCTGGCGGTGCTGAACCCCACTAACACATTGGCTGGTGTTTTTCTCTGTGCAGCTAGCACTTCCGGGCAGAAACTGGAGGTGTTTGAGCCCAGGGTCAGCAGGAGGAGGAGAGGAGCAGAGTGTAGGCCGAAGCCTGCACTGGTGGCAGCTTTTGGTCAGTTGTGCCAGCGTGGCTTGTGCTGGACACGATGCAAGCTACACAGCAGGGGAACAGCTGGCGGTGCTGAACCCCACTGACACAATGGTGGGTGTTTTTCTCTGTGCAGCTAGCATGTCCGGGCAGAAACTGGCGGTGTTTGAGCCCAGGGTCAGCAGGAGGAGGAGAGGAGCAGAGTGTAGGCAGAAGCCTGCACTGGTGGCAGCTTTTGGTCAGTTGTGCCAGCGTGGCTTGTGCTGGACACGATGCCGGCTACACAGCGGGGGAACAGCTGGCGGTGCTGAACCCCACTGACACAATGGTGGGTGTTTTTCTCTGTGCAGCTAGCATGTCCGGGCAGAAACTGGCGGTGTTTGAGCCCAGGGTCAGCAGGAGGAGGAGAGGAGCAGAGTGTAGGCCGAAGCCTGCACTGGTGGCAGCTTTTGGTCAGTTGTGCCAGCGTGGCTTGTGCTGGACACGATGCCGACTACACAGCAGGGGAACAGCTGGCGGTGCTGAACCCCACTAACACATTGACTGGTGTTTTTCTCTGTGCAGCTAGCAGTTCCGGGCAAAAACTAGCGGTGTTTGAGCCCAGGGTCAGCAGGAGAGGAGCAGAGTGTAGGCCGAAGCCTAGTTGAACCAATTTCAAAGGTTACCTTTAACCCCCCCTCAGGTGTTGCAAGGTACAAGAGCCACACCTTGTGCAGCATTAATGCTGCACAAGTAAAAGGTTGCTCTATTTAATTTGCTCCTTGCACACGCTGAATAAAACACGTACACTATTTAGCCCACTATACTGTCAAACAGTAGTGGAGGCGTGACTTGTCTTTTTAAGGAGATGCAGCACAGGTGTCAAAATTTACACCTAGCTGCTGGGCGCAGATTCCTGAGTGTTGTTATTTGCTGTACAGGAGTCTGCGCTATTGTGATCCCTTGGTCATGCGCTGTGAGCGCTTCCTGTCTTCTGACTTCATTTCATGTCGGCCGTTGCGGTTAGCGATGGACATGAATCCCAGACCCACAGTGTGTTTTCAAAAAATCACACTGCGTGGCTGGGATTCGTGGCCTTGTGCAGTAAATATGTTTGACACTCACACATGTCCTTACACCAGCTTCAGACTGGGCGGCCTCATCTGATCCCTTATCGCCTGCCGCGGCCATGAGGACACCCAGTCTGAAGAAGGCGGAAGGAGATGAGTGAACACAGGCAAACATATGCACTGCACATGCCCATCAATCACACCCTCGCTGTCCAAAAAAATAAGACACCGAGGGGCGTTGTTTCGAGCAGGGCAGACGCACAGGCGCAGCCAGCTAACCAATGATGTCAAAAGATGGGCAGCGCTAACAAGGGTGGTGCTGCATATCATTAGAAAGGAAAGTCACACCTCAGGGACAGTGGAATGGTCTCAATGAGACACATTTTGTACGTGTTGAGTTCCACGTGGGCAAGGAGAAAAAGTCAGCCACCTTGTACAAATGCAGCAGTACTGCTGTACAAGGTGGCTGTTATACATAGAAACACCTGGGGGTGGGGGGCAGGCTCCCTTCAATTTCAGTTCATGTGCCTGCGTGGCGTTTGCAGGTCACGTTGCAAGCTACACAGCAGGGGAACAGCTGGCGTTGCTGAACCCCACTGACACATTGACTGGTGTTTTTCTCTGTGCAGCTCGCATGTCCGGGCAAAAACTGGCGGTGTTAGAGCCCAGGGTCAGCAGGAGGAGGAGAGGAGCAATGTGTAGGCCGAAGCCTGCACTGGTGGCAGCTTTTGGTCGGTTGTGCCAGCGTGGCTTGTGCTGGACACGATGCAAGCTACACAGCAGGGGAACAGCTGGCGTTGCTGAACCACACTGACACATTGACTGGTGTTTTTCTCTGTGCAGCTCGCATGTCCGGGCAAAAACTGGCGGTGTTAGAGCCCAGGGTCAGCAGGAGGAGGAGAGGAGCAATGTGTAGGCCGAAGCCTGCACTGGTGGCAGCTTTTGGTCGGTTGTGCCAGCGTGGCTTGTGCTGGACACGATGCAAGCTACACAGCAGGGGAACAGCTGGCGTTGCTGAACCCCACTGACACATTGACTGGTGTTTTTCTCTGTGCAGATCGCATGTCCGGGCAAAAACTGGCGGTGTTAGAGCCCAGGGTCAGCAGGAGGAGGAGAGGAGCAGAGTGTAGGCCGAAGCCTAGTTGAACCAATTTCAAAGGTTACCTTTAACCCCCCCTCAGGTGTTGCAAGGTACAAGAGCCACACCTTGTGCAGCAATAATGCTGCACAAGTAAAAGGTTGCTCTATTTAGTTTGCTCCTTGCACACGCTGAATAAAACATGTACACTATTTAGCCCATTATACTGTCAAACAGTTGTGGAGGCGTGACTTGTCTTTTTAAGGAGACGCAGCACAGGTGTCAAAATTTGCACCTAGGTACTGGGCGCAGATTCCTGAGCGTTGTTATTTGCTGTACAGGAGTCTGCGCTATTGTGATCCCTTGGCCATGCGCTGTGAGCGCTTCCTGTCTTCTGACCTCATTTCATGTCGGCCGTTGCGGTTAGCGATGGACATGAATCCCAGACCCACAGTGTGTTTTCAAAAAATCACACTTCGTGGCTGGGATTCGTGGCCTTGTGCAGTAAATAGGTTTGCCGCTCACACATGTCCTTACACCTGCTTCAGACTGGGCGGCCTCAGCTGATCCCTTATCGCCTACCACGGCCAGGAGGCCGCACAGTCTGAAGAAGGCGGAAGGAGATGAGTTAAGACAGGCGAACATATGCACTGCTCGTGCCCATAAACCACACCCTCGCTGACAAAATAAATATGACAATGAGGGGCGTTGTTTCTAGCAGGGCGGATGCACAGGCGCAGCCAGCTAACCATGATGACAAAAGACGGGAAACGCTACCAATGATGCTGCGTATCATTAGAAAGGAAAGTCACACCTCAGGGACAGTGGAATGGTCTCAATGAGACACATTTTGTACGTGTTGAGTTCCACGTGGGCAAGGAGAAAAAGTCAGCCACCTTGTACAAATGCAGCAGTACTGCTGTACTAGGTGGCTGTTATACATAGAAACACCTGGGGGGGTGGGGCCAGGTTCCCTTTAATTTCAGTTCATGTGCCTGCGTGGCGTTTGCAGGTCACGTTGCCGGCTACACAGCAGGGGAACAGCTGGCGGTGCTGAACCCCACTAACACATTGGTGGGTGTTTTTCTCTGTGCAGCTAGCACTTCCGGGCAAAAACTAGCGGTGTTTGAGCCCAGGATCAGCAGGAGGAGGAGAGGAGCAGAGTGTAGGCCGAAGCCTGCACTGGTGGCAGCTTTTGTTCTGTTGTGCCAGCGTGGCTTGTGCTGGACACGTTGCCGACTACACAGCAGGGGAACAGCTGGCGGTGCTGAACCCCACTGACACATCACCTAGTGTTTTTTCTGTGTAGACAACACTTCTAGGTGGCAACTGACAGTGTTGAAACCCAGGGAATCAAAGAGGAGCAGAGTGTAGGCCGAAGCCTGCAGTGGAGCAAGTTGAAAGGGAACCTTTAACCCCTCCCCCCAGGCATTTGTTGCTGAAAGAGCCATCTTGTACAGCAGTAATACTGCACATGGAAAATGGTGGCTCCGAAAATTATGCTCCTTGCAAACGCTGAAGTACACACTCATATAATGTGTCCCCTCACACCGTCAAACCATCCCGGAAGTGGGACTTTCCTTTGTAATGTGACACAGCACAGCTGTCATTCCAACCCCCTCAACGTTGTTTGGTTCTGTCACGGAGCCCGCGCTGTAATGTTATCCCTTGGCCATGCACAGTTAGCGGTGCCCGTTTTCTGACATCATGTAGGTGTCAGGCTGGCAGTGCCTGTGCGTCCAAGCTGCCCGAGATCCAACCTTGCAGTGTCATCTAATGTAGTCCCACTGCGGGCCAGGGATCCATGGGCATGCGCAGTGCATATCATCGCCTCTCACTCACCTCCTTCCTGCTTCTTCAGACTGTGCGGCGTCACGGCCGTGGCATGCTATTAGGGATCAGCTGACGCCGCCTAGTCTGAAGAAGCGTGAAGAAGGGGAGTGAGAGGCTAGTATATGCACTGCGCATGGCCATGGATACCAGGCCCACTGTGGGATCACATTAGACGACACTGCGAGGTGTGATTTCGGGCAGCGTGGACGCACAGGCGCAGCCAGGACGACAACAAATGATGTCAGAGGACGGGCAGCGCAAACTGTGCATGGCCAAGGGATAACATAACAGCGCAGGGTCCATGACGGAATCAAACAACGCTAAGGAGGCAGCGCACGGTGCCAAGGGGGTAGCATTGACGGCTGTGCTGCGTCACATTACAAAGGAAAGTCCCACCTCCGGGACGGTTGGACGGTGTGAGGGGACACATTACATGAGTGTGTAGTTCAGCGTTTGCAAGGAGCATAATTTCAAGAGCGACCTTTCCCTTGTGCAGTATTAGTGCTGCACATGGTGGCTCTTTCAGTAACAAACGCCTAGGGGGGGGGGGACAGGTCCCCTTACATTTTAGTTGTGCCAGCGTGGCGGTCGCATGACACGTTGCCGGATACACAGCTGGGGATCAGCTGACGTTACTGAACCCCAATAACAGAGGAGCGACTGTTGACTGTGCACACAGCACTTCCAGGCACCAACTGGCGGTGTTAGAGCCCAGGGACAGCAGGAGGAGCAGATTGGAGGTATTGCCGCACACACAGCTGGGGATCAGCTGACGTTACTGAACCCCAATAACAGAGGAGCGACTGTTGACTGTGCACACAGCACTTCCAGGCACCAACTGGCGGTGTTAGAGCCCAGGGACAGCAGGAGGAGCAGATTGGAGGTATTGCCGCACACACAGCTGGGGATCAGCTGACGTTACTGAACCCCAATAACAGAGGAGCGACTGTTGACTGTGCACACAGCACTTCCAGGCACCAACTGGCGGTGTTAGAGCCCAGGGACAGCAGGAGGAGCAGATTGGAGGTATTGCCGCACACACAGCTGGGGATCAGCTGACGTTACTGAACCCCAATAACAGAGGAGCGACTGTTGACTGTGCACACAGCACTTCCAGGCACCAACTGGCGGTGTTAGAGCCCAGGGACAGCAGGAGGAGCAGATTGGAGGTATTGCCGCACACACAGCTGGGGATCAGCTGACGTTACTGAACCCCAATAACAGAGGAGCGACTGTTGACTGTGCACACAGCACTTCCAGGCACCAACTGGCGGTGTTAGAGCCCAGGGACAGCAGGAGGAGCAGATTGGAGGTATTGCCGCACACACAGCTGGGGATCAGCTGACGTTACTGAACCCCAATAACAGAGGAGCGACTGTTGACTGTGCACACAGCACTTCCAGGCACCAACTGGCGGTGTTAGAGCCCAGGGACAGCAGGAGGAGCAGATTGGAGGTATTGCCGCACACACAGCTGGGGATCAGCTGACGTTACTGAACCCCAATAACAGAGGAGCGACTGTTGACTGTGCACACAGCACTTCCAGGCACCAACTGGCGGTGTTAGAGCCCAGGGACAGCAGGAGGAGCAGATTGGAGGTATTGCCGCACACACAGCTGGGGATCAGCTGACGTTACTGAACCCCAATAACAGAGGAGCGACTGTTGACTGTGCACACAGCACTTCCAGGCACCAACTGGCGGTGTTAGAGCCCAGGGACAGCAGGAGGAGCAGATTGGAGGTATTGCCGCACACACAGCTGGGGATCAGCTGACGTTACTGAACCCCAATAACAGAGGAGCGACTGTTGACTGTGCACACAGCACTTCCAGGCACCAACTGGCGGTGTTAGAGCCCAGGGACAGCAGGAGGAGCAGAGGAACAGAGTGTAGGCCGAAGCCTGATTGGAGCAAGTTGAAAGGGAACCTTTAACCCCCCCCAAGACGTTTGTAGCTGAAAGAGCCATCTTGTGCAGCACTGAGGATGCAAAAGGAAAAGGTGGTTCTTTTAATTATGCTCCTTGCAAACACCGAAGTAAACACTAAAAATGTGTCCCCTTATACCGTTAAACCGTCCCGGAGGTGCGAATTTCCTTCGTAATGGGACACAGCACAGCTGTCATTCCTATCCCCTTGGTGCCGTGCACTGCCTCCTCAGCGTTGTTTTAAGCTGTCACGGAGCCTGCGCTGTTCTGTTAGCCCTTGGCCATGCCCAATTAGCGCTGCCTGTCTTCTGACATAATTTGGTGTCAGGCTGTCAGTGCCTGTGCGTCCACGCTGCTCCAGATCCCACCTCGCAGTCTCGTCCAACGTAATCCCACTGCGGGCCTTGGAACCATGGGCATGCACAGTGCATATCCTCGACTCTCACTCCCCTCCTTCCCTCTTCTTCAGACTGTGCGGTGTCACGGCCGTGGCATGCTATTAGGGATCAGCTGACGGCGCACAGTCTAAAGAAGGCGGAGGGAAATGAGCGAGAGCCCGAGGGGAAGATATGCACTGCGCATGCCCATGGATCCCAGGCCTGCAGTGTGACTCAATTAGAAGACACTGCGAGGCGGGATCTCGGGCAGCGCGGCCGCACAGGCGCAGCCAGCCTGACACCAAATTATGTCAGAAGACAGGCAGCGCAAATAGGGCATGCCCAAGGGATAACAGAACAGCGCAGGCTCCGTGACAGCTTAAAACAACGCTGAGGAGGCAGCGCATGGCACCAAGGGGGTAGGAATGACGGCTGTGCTGCGTCACATTTCAAAGGAAAGTCCCAGCTCCGGGACAGTATAACGGTATCAGTGAACACATTTTATAAGTGTTAAGTTCTGCGTGTGCAAGGAGCTAAAAAAAAAGAGCTACCTTTTGCTTGTGCAGCATTACTGCTGCACAAGATGGCTCTTTCAGTAACAAACGATGGGGGGGGGGGGGGACAGGTTCCCTTACATTTAGGTTGTTGTGCCAGCGTGGCGGTCGCAGGACACATTGCCGGCTACACAGCTGGGGATCAGCTGACGTTACTGAAACCCAATAACACTGGGTCGTATGTTTTTACTGTGCAGCCTGCACTTCTGAGCTGCAACTGGCGGTGTTGGAGCCCAGGAATAGCAGTTCAGGTGGTAGAAAGATGAACACAGCAGGAGACCTGGATGACACCCAATTACTTAATCAGGCAGAGGAGTGGCAAATTCCTGCGAGATCCAGGCCTGGTTCATTTTCAGGAAAGTAAGCCGGTCAACGTTATCGGAGGATAGTCGCATGCGACGGTCTGTTAGTACACCACCTTCGGCACTAAAGACACGTTCCGATAAGACACTAGCCGCAGGGCAAGCCAGCACCTCCAATGCATACTGGCTTAGCTCTGGCCATGTATCCAGCTTAGAGACCCAAAACTTGAACGGGGAAGAGCCGTCTGGGAGTACAGTAAGAGGGCAAGCCATGTAGTCTGTCACCATCTGACGGAACCGTTGCCTCCTGCTGACTGGAGCCGCCGGTGATGGTGTAGACATTTGGGGCGGGCACACAAAAGTGTGCCAGAGTTGTGCCATACTGGGCTTGCCTTGGGCAGAGGCACTGCTTCTGCTCCCTCTTTGGGCAGAGCCTCCCCCACTGCCTCGACGCACTGAGCTGCTTTGTAAAGCACTAGCAGCACTCCTCTCAGTTGGACAGGAGAAGATGATGGAATTCACCAGTGTGTCGTGGTACTCCCGCAATTTACGCTCCCGGGTCAACGCAGGGATGAGGTTTTGGACGTTGTCCCGGTAGCGAGGATCGAGGAGGGTGAACACCCAATAATCAGGCATGTTGAGAATGTGGTCGATGCGGCGGTCGTTTCTCAGGCACTGCAGCATGAAATCCACCATGTGCTGCAGAGTGCCAACTGGCCCAGAAACGCTGTCCCCTGCTTGAGACATGATCTCTGCCCGCTCGTCATCACCCCACCCTCGCTGTACACACTGACCACTGGACAATTGTGTCGCTCCCTCCTCTGGACGGAGCTCTTCCTCCTCCATTGACTCCTCCTCATCCTCCTCACAAATTGGCCCCTGCGTACCCCTTTGTGAGGAACCACGTGGCGCTGACTCTCCAGAAGCTGATGGAAAAGGTGACTCCTCATCCTCCACCTCTTCCACAACATCATCCCTTAACCCTTGCAAAGTTTGCTGAAGCAGGCAGATAAGGGGGACAGTCATGCTGACTAGTGCATCATCTGCACTTGCCATCCGCGTGGAATAATCAAAAGGACGCAAAACCTGGCAGACGTCCTTCATAGTGGCCCACTCTGTGGTTGTGAAGTCTGATCGGCGCTGACTGCGACTTCTTTGCTCCTGATGCAGCTGGTACTCCATAACTGCTTGCTGCTGCTCACACAACCGCTCCAACATATGTAACGTGGAATTCCACCGGGTAGGTAGGTCACATATGATGCGGTGTTCCGGAAGGCAGAATCGGCGCTGCAGAGCAGCAATGCGGGATCTGGCCAAGCTGGAACGCCGCAAGTGAGCACACTCTAGGCGGACCTTGTGCAGCAGGGCATCAAGATCCGGATAGTCCCTCAGAAAACTGTGCACAACCAAATTGAGCACATGTGCCAGACATGGGATGTGAGTGAGGTTGCCAAGGGCCAAAGCTGCCACCAGATTTCGGCCATTGTCACACACTACCATGCCTGGCTGGAGATTCGCTGGCAGTAACCACACATCGCTCTCCTGCTTGATGGCATTCCAGAGCTCCTGCGCTGTGTGGCTTCGATGCCCAAATGAAACTAGTTTCAAGACGGCCTGCTGATGTTTTGCCACGGCTGTGCTCATGTCGGTCATAGGTAAACGTTCACGGGTCCATGTGGAGGTGGACTGTGACGGATCCTGCAGAGAGGAATCTGAGGAACTGGTGTAAGAGGAGGAGTCGATGCATACAGACTGGATTCCTGCAATCCTTGGAGTGGGCAGGACACGTCCTGCGCCACTCGCACGATCTGTACCTGGCTCAACAACATTAACCCAATGGGCAGTGAGGGAAATGTATCGCCCCTGTCCATGCTGACTGGTCCAGGCATCGGTGGTGAGGTGGACCTTGCTACTGACGGCGTTCAGTAGCGCATGTTTTATGTTTGCCTCAACATGCCTGTGCAGGGCATGGACAGCCTGCCTGCTGAAGTAAAAGCGGCTGGGCACCTTGTACTGTGGGACTGCCAATGCCATCAAGTCACGGAAGCTGTCAGTCTCCACCAGCCTGAACGAGAGCATTTCCAGGGACAACAGTTTGGCAATGCCTGCATTCAGAGCCTGTGCTCGGGGGTGGTTGGCCGAGAATGCCCGCCTTTTCTCCCATGCCTGTACTACCGATGGCTGTAGAGTAGACTGGGAGTGTGAGGATGACTGGGAAGGTGTTGCTGTGGGTGGAATTACACTAGGTCTCTGGACAACAGTGGAGGAAGAGGCAACACGAGATGAAGAGGTGGTAGCTGCCGCTGTTGGTTGGCCTACGTCTTCACTGTGTTTCTGTAACTCCACCGCGTGCCTGGTCCGCACATGTTTCCACATATTTGTGGTATTGAGGTTGCTGACACTTTTACCTCTTTTTACTTTCTGATGACACAGCTTGCATTTGACAAAACAAATGTCATCTGCAACTGTGTCAAAAAAGGACCGGGCACTGCAAGTCTTGGGAGCGCCCTTTTTGGCTTTGGAAAGAGACAGGCTCCTAACGGGTGCCAAAGTGGAGGCTACAGGCTCCGCAGTCTTCCCCCTCCCTCTCCCTCTTTGGCCCGTAAGGGGAAGCTCTTCCTCAGAGCTGCTCCCACCACCTTCCTGTTCCTCACGCCATGATGGGTCAAGGACCTCATCATCTCCACTACCCTCTGCCACCAACTGCTCCTCCTGGGTAGTCTCGGCAGCACAGTACGCATCAGAAAGCGGCACCTGAGTTTCATCATCAGATGCGTACTGCGCTGTGGTCACCGGAGGCACTGGCCCACCTGCCTCTTCAGAGTCAGAGAGAAAAAGCTGTTGGGCATCACTGCACACTGCCTCTTCTTCCATTTCTCCAATGCTGCTTGGCTGGCCCCCTGTTTCCAAGCCAAGAGATTCAGAGAACAGAAGTAGAGACGGCTCCTGTCCTGGGCTCTCTGACTGCCTGGCCAATTTGGCAGGTGGTGAAGAGACAGATGGCTGCTCTCCAGTGCTCTGTGCCTGAGAGGATGTGGCACTAACTGAAGTCGATGCCGAGGCGTTAGCTGCCATCCACCCGACAACGGCTTCAATTTGGTCTTCACGCAGCAGCGGTGCACGGCGCTCTCCGACAAAGCTGCGCATGAAGGACTGTTCCCTGCTGAAACTGAGTGAAGACGAGTCACCGGCGCCCGCAGCAGGCACAGAATCACCACGTCCTCTCCCTGCTCCTCTCCCTGCTCCGCGCCCAAGCCCACGTGCCTTACTCCCTGCCCTCTTCATCTTGGTTGACAGATAAAGATAAGCAGAAAAGTACTAAGGCCTTAGCGTGCTTATTCCTGAAATGCTCCTCCTAACAGGTGTAAGAAACACTAATGTTGTAAAGTGTGGACTAAACTTTATTATTTTTCAAATGTGGCCTACACAAGTGTTAAGTTGTGTTTGGAGAACTTTACTTTTTTTTTTGTGCAGATCGGGCTACAGAGCTAGTTTAAATCACACGGAGACCGTGCAGACAGCCGTAAACGGCGCTGCAAGGCCAAAAAACCCTCCTCTAGGTTATCCTATGTAGTGTTTTTCCACTATTTAGCTGGAGACGGGTGGAAAGACACTAATAGGAATTTTTTTTTTTAAATTTTAAACAGGCTACACTATTTGAAAAAAAGGAAATTGTTTTTCAAGGTATGAGGCAGTAACGCACCCTGAGCTGAATCCAACCGGCTATAGCTGCACACAGACTACAGGGCGAGCTGCGCTCACACAGAGACCGTGCAGACAGCCGTAAACGGCGCTGCAAGGCCCAATAAACCCCCTCTAGGTTATCCTATGTAGTGTTTTTCCACTATTTAGCTGGAGACTGGTGGAAAGACACTAATAGGAATTTTTTTTTTTAAATTTTAAACAGGCTACACTATTTGAAAAAAAGGAAATTGTTTTTCAAGGTATGAGGCAGTAACGCACCCTGAGCTGAATCCAACCGGCTATAGCTGCACACAGACTACAGGGCGAGCTGCGCTCACACAGAGACCGTGCAGACAGCCATAAACGGCGCTGCAAGGCCCAATAAACCCCCTCTAGGTTATCCTATGTAGTGTTTTTCCACTATTTAGCTGGAGACGGGTGGAAAAACACTAATAGGGAATTTTTTTTAAAATTTTTAAACAGGCTGCACTATTTGAAAAAAAGGAAAATTTTTCTCAAGGTATGAGCCAGTAACGAACCCTGAGCTGAATCCAACCGGCTATGGCTGCACACAGACTACAGGGCGAGCTGGGCTCACACGGAGACCGTGCAGACAGCCGTAAACGGCGCTGCAAGGCCCAAAAAACCCCCTCTAGGTTATCCTATGTAGTGTTTTTCCACAATTTAGCTGGAGACGGGTGGAAAAACACTAATAGGGAATTTTTTTAAAAATTTTTAAACAGGCTGCACTATTTGAAAGAAAGGAAAATTTTTCTCAAGGTATGAGCCAGTAACGAACCCTGAGCTGAATCCAACCGGCTATGGCTGCACACAGACTACAGGGCGAGCTGGGCTCACACGGAGACCGTGCAGACAGCCGTAAACGGCGCTGAAAGGCCCAAAAATCCCCCTCTAGGTTATCCTATGTAGTGTTTTTCCACAATTTAGCTGGAGACGGGTGGAAAAATACTAATAGGAAATTTGAGAAAAAATGTGCAGCAGGCTGCACTATGAGCAAAAAAGGACAACTGTGTGAGGCAGTGTGAACCCCCCCTGAGCTGAATACAACTGGGTATATGGCTGCACACAGACTACAGAGTGAGCTGCACACACACACACACACACACACAGAGACCTTGCAGAACGCTGTTAAAACAGTGCTGCAAGGCAAGAGCAAGGTGAACAGTGAAGAACACACAGCGTTTTGCTAAATTAGCCTTTGGAAAGGAAAATAAAGCAATTAGCTAGCTCAACTGGCCTTCAGTTAGAACACAGCGTCCTGTCCCTAACTGTAATCACAGCAGAGTGAGCGCAAAATGGCGGCAGCGTTTTTTATAGTGCAGAGTGACATCATTTCAGCAGCCAATCACAGCCTTGCCAGTACTTACATGCCCACCATGCTAAACAGGATGTGCCCACACTTCCAATCATTCCTCATTGGCTGCTGCGTTCTGTTTGAATTCTGGGAACTTCCGATTCCGGTATCCGATACGCGGGAAGTATCGAAATTCGGTATCGGAATTCCGATACCGGAAATATCGGCCGATACCCGATACTTGCGGTATCGGAATGCTCAACACTAGTGATGAGTGAATGTGCTCGCCACTACTCGGTACTCGCCCCAGCATCCCTATGCTCGCTGTAGTCGGCGAGCACAGAGTATTTCTGAGATTTTTCAGCGGGAGCTCAGGTCTCCGCCCTGCAATTCTGGCGCTCTTTAGAGCGCCAATGACAGTGCAATGATTGTCAGCCATGCACTATAATGCCGCAGGCATCTTTGTTGTGGTATTACAGTGATTGGCTGGCCGCACAGCGTCATCTATAATATAACGCTGGGAGCGTCACTCTGTCCGAGGCCTTTATAGACTGCACAGGCGCAAGCGCCGGGGCAGTCTGGCCCCCACAGAGTGACGCTCCCAAGAGATCGCGGTATGCGTAAGCACTGAACGCATACCGCGATCTCCACCGGAGAGTCAGGGACCGCCAGGAGGGTAAGTATATTCACCTTTCCCCGTTCCAGCGCTGCGTGCGGCTCCGTCTCCCGGCTCCTCTGCTGTGACAGTTCAGAGGGCGCGATGACCAGTCACAGGCAGAGGAGCCGGAGTGTGTCTTCAAGAAAATGGCGCCGGAAAGCGCAGACTGCGCAGGCGCCGATTCCTGCTGCCGGAATCGGCGCCTGCGCAGTCCACGCTTTCCGGCGCCATTTTCTTGAAGACACACCTGCAGTGGAGCCGGACGATAGGTGAGTATGGTATTTTTTTTTTTTTTTATATGGCAGCAGCATATGGGGGCATACACACTGGAGCGTCTTATGGGGGGCATATAATACAATGGTGGCGCAGGATGGGAGCAGCACATGACAGAACGGGCGCAGGATGGCAGCAGCACATGACAGAACGGGCGCAGGATGGCAGCAGCACATGACAGAACGGGCGCAGGATGGCAGCAGCACATGACAGAACGGGCGCAGGATGGGAGCAGCACATGACAGAACGGGCGCAGGATGGCAGCAGCACATGACAGAACGGGCGCAGGATGGCAGCAGCACATGAAAGAACGGGCGCAGGATGGCAGCAGCACATGACAGAATGGGCGCAGGATGGCAGCAGCACATGACAGAAAGGGCGCAGGATGGGAGCAGCACATGACAGAACGGGCGCAGGATGGCAGCAGCACATGACAGAACGGGCGCAGGATGGCAGCAGCACATGACAGAACGGGCGCAGGATGGCAGCAGCACATGACAGAACGGGCGCAGGATGGGAGCAGCACATGACAGAACGGGCGCAGGATGGCAGCAGCACATGACAGAACGGGCGCAGGATGGCAGCAGCACATGAAAGAACGGGCGCAGGATGGCAGCAGCACATGACAGAATGGGCGCAGGATGGCAGCAGCACATGACAGAAAGGGCGCAGGATGGGAGCAGCACATGACAGAACGGGCGCAGGATGGCAGCAGCACATGACAGAACGGGCGCAGGATGGCAGCAGCACATGACAGAATGGGCGCAGGATGGCAGCAGCACATGACAGAACGGGCGCAGGATGGGAGCAGCACATGACAGAACGGGCGCAGGATGGCAGCAGCACATGACAGAACGGGCGCAGGATGGCAGCAGCACATGACAGAACGGGCGCAGGATGGCAGCAGCACATGACAGAATGGGCGCAGGATGGCAGCAGCACATGACAGAAAGGGCGCAGGATGGGAGCAGCACATGACAGAACGGGCGCAGGATGGCAGCAGCACATGACAGAACGGGCGCAGGATGGCAGCAGCACATGACAGAACGGGCGCAGGATGGCAGCAGCACATGACAGAACGGGCGCAGGATGGCAGCAGCACATGACAGAACGGGCGCAGGATGGCAGCAGCACATGACAGAACGGGCGCAGGATGGCAGCAGCACATGACAGAACGGGCGCAGGATGGCAGCAGCACATGACAGAACGGGCGCAGGATGGGAGCAGCACATGACAGAATGGGCGCAGGATGGCAGCAGCACATGACAGAACGGGCGCAGGATGGGAGCAGCACATGACAGAACGGGCGCAGGATGGCAGCAGCACATGACAGAACGGGCGCAGGATGGCAGCAGCACATGACAGAACGGGCGCAGGATGGCAGCAGCACATGACAGAACGGGCGCAGAATGGCAGCAGCACATGACAGAACGGGCGCAGGATGGCAGCAGCACATGACAGAACGGGCGCAGGATGGCAGCAGCACATGACAGAACGGGCGCAGGATGGCAGCAGCACATGACAGAACGGGCGCAGGATGGCAGCAGCACATGACAGAACGGGCGCAGGATGGCAGCAGCACATGACAGAACGGGCGCAGGATGGCAGCAGCACATGACAGAACGGGCGCAGGATGGGAGCAGCACATGACAGAATGGGCGCAGGATGGCAGCAGCACATGACAGAACGGGCGCAGGATGGGAGCAGCACATGACAGAACAGGGGCGCAGGATGGGAGCAGCACATGACAGAACGGGGGCGCAGGATGGGAGCAGCACATGACAGAACGGGGGCGCAGTATGGGAGCAGCACATTACAGAACGGGGGTGCAGGATGGGAGCAGCACATGACAGGATGGGAGAAGCAAATGACAGAATGGAGGCGCAGGATGGGAGCAGCACATGACAGAATGGGGGCGCAGGATGGGAGCAGCACATGACAGAACGGGGGCGCAGGATGGGAGCAGCACATGACAGGATGGGGATGCAGGATGGAGCAGCACATGACAGAATGGGGGCGTAGGATGGAGCAGCACATGACAGGATGAGGACGCAGGATGGAGCAGCACATGACAGGATGGGGAGCAGGATGGAGCAGCACATACCAGGATGGAGACCATATACCAATATAAATGCTCGCCACCCGGGCATAGAACGGGTTCAATAGCTAGTCAGGTCTATAAGAGACCTGGCGCCGCCCTGCTCGCCGCATTCTGCTCTGGACTCAGCAAGTGTAGGGAGAGCTGCTGCTGAGATAGGGTCAGAATCGTCCTTTTAATTGTTAGTGTAGGTCTGCAACTGTTCAGTCCACAGCTCCTGAGAAACCAACAGTCTTTTTAGGGCTAATTTGGGGGTACAGATATTGCAGCGCTAGGTAGGCAGAGGAGTCTATGTGCGCATATCCGCATCAGTGCAAGGCCTGCAGGCACTGTATGTGCATACATAGCTCTCACTGCAAACCTACAAAAGCTCCATTACTGTCTGCTGCTGCTTATTTAATATATATCTAGCTGCAGTTTTCTGTGGCTTTTTTTTTTCTTCACCTTATACCTACACCTTTTATTCCAAAGCAATCCATAGCCTCCTTATTTCAACATTTATTTGCTTGGTCAGGCCGGCGTCAGACTAGGCGTATGAAAATACGGTCTGTTTCTTGCAGCCATAATACGCAGAAATTTTCCCAAAATAGTGACCCGTATGTCATCCGTAGGCAGGGTGTGGCAGCATATTTTGCGCATGTCATCCTTCGTATGTAATCCGTATTGCATCCGTACAGCGAGATTTTCTCGCCAGCTTGCAAAACGGACATACAATGGATCCATGGGCTCAAATATTCGTTAAAACATATATACAGTCTATATATATATATATATATATATATATATATATATATATGTATATATATATATATGTATATATATACATATACAGTGGGGCAAAAAAGTATTTAGTCAGTCAGCAATAGTGCAAGTTCCACCACTTAAAAAGATGAGAGGCGTCTGTAATTTACATCATAGGTAGACCTCAACTATGGGAGACAAACTGAGAAAAAAAAATCCAGAAAATCACATTGTCTGTTTTTTTAACATTTTATTTGCATATTATGGTGGAAAATAAGTATTTGGTCAGAAACAAAATTTCATCTCAATACTTTGTAATATATCCTTTGTTGGCAATGACAGAGGTCAAACGTTTTTTGTAAGTCTTCACAAGGTTGCCACACACTGTTGTTGGTATGTTGGCCCATTCCTCCATGCAGATCTCCTCTAGAGCAGTGATGTTTTTGGCTTTTCGCTTGGCAACACGGACTTTCAACTCCCTCCAAAGGTTTTCTATAGGGTTGAGATCTGGAGACTGGCTAGGCCACTCCAGGACCTTGAAATGCTTCTTACGAAGCCACTCCTTCGTTGCCCTGGCGGTGTGCTTTGGATCATTGTCATGTTGAAAGACCCAGCCACGTTTCATCTTCAATGCCCTTGCTGATGGAAGGAGGTTTGCACTCAAAATCTCACGATACATGGCCCCATTCATTCTTTCATGTACCCGGATCAGTCGTCGTGGCCCCTTTGCAGAGAAACAGCCCCAAAGCATGATGTTTCCACCACCATGCTTTACAGTAGGTATGGTGTTTGATGGATGCAACTCAGTATTCTTTTTCCTCCAAACACGACAAGTTGTGTTTCTACCAAACAGTTCCAGTTTGGTTTCATCAGACCATAGGACATTCTCCCAAAACTCCTCTGGATCATCCAAATGCTCTCTAGCAAACTTCAGACGGGCCCGGACATGTACTGGCTTAAGCAGTGGGACACGTCTGGCACTGCAGGATCTGAGTCCATGGTGGCGTAGTGTGTTACTTATGGTAGGCCTTGTTACATTGGTCCCAGCTCTCTGCAGTTCATTCACTAGGCCCCCCCGCGTGGTTCTGAGATTTTTGCTCACCGTTCTTGTGATCAATCTGACCCCACGGGGTGGGATTTTGCGTGGAGCCCCAGATCGAGGGAGATTATCAGTGGTCTTGTATGTCTTCCATTTTCTAATTATTGCTCCCACTGTTGATTTCTTCACTCCAAGCTGGTTGGCTATTGCAGATTCAGTCTTCCCAGCCTGGTGCAGGGCTACAATTTTGTTTCTGGTGTCCTTTGACAGCTCTTTGGTCTTCACCATAGTGGAGTTTGGAGTCAGACTGTTTGAGGGTGTGCACAGGTATCTTTTTATACTGATAACAAGTTTAAACAGGTGCCATTACTACAGGTAATGAGTGGAGGAAAGAGGAGACTCTTAAAGAAGAAGTTACAGGTCTGTGAGAGCCAGAAATCTTGATTGTTTGTTTCTGACCAAATACTTATTTTCCACCATAATATGCAAAAAAAAATGATAAAAAAACAGACAATGTGATTTTCTGGATTTTTTTTTCTCAGTTTGTCTCCCATAGTTGAGGTCTACCTATGATGTAAATTACAGACGCCTCTCATCTTTTTAAGTGGTAGAACTTGCACTATTGCTGACTGACTAAATACTTTTTTGCCCCACTGTATATATATATGTCAGTGAGACACATACAGTACAGACCAAAAGTTTGGACACATCTTTTCATTTAAAGATTTTTCTGTATTTTCATGAATATGGAAATTGTACATTCACACTGAAGGCATCAAAACTATGAATTAACACATGTAAAATTATATACTTAACAAAAAAGTGTGAAACAACTGAAATTCTGTCCTATATTTTAGGTTCTTCAAAGTAGCCACCTTTTGCTTTGATGACTGCTTTGCACACTTTTGGCATTCTCTTAATGAGCTTCAAAAGGTAGTCACCGGGAATGGTCTTCCAACAATCTTGAAGGAGTTCCCAAAGATGCTTATCACTTGTTGGCCCTTTTGCCATCACTCTGCAGGCCAGCTCACCCCAAACCATCTCAATTAGGTTCAGGTCTGATGACTGTGGAGGCCAGGTCATCTGGCGTAGCACCCCATCACTCTCCTTCTTGGTCAAATAGCCCTTACACAGCCTGGAGGTGTGCTTGGGGTCATTGTCCTGTTGAAAAATAAATGATAGTCCAACTAAACGTAAACCGGAGCATGCCACTGCAAGATGCTGTGATAGCCATGCTGGTTCAGTATGCCTTCAATTTTGAATAAATCTCCAACAGTGTCATCTTTAAATGAGAAGGTGTGTCCAAACTTTTGGTCTGTACTGTATATGTAAATTTGATACAGCGCTAGATAGCAGAAAAGCCGGTAATTCAATTGCCGGCTTTAGCTATCTCCTTCCCAAACCCGACATTATATGAGACATGGTTTACATACAGTAAACCTTTTCATATCCCTTTTTTTTTGCATATTCTTCACTACTTATGTGAGAGGCTAAGTGCCAGAATAGGCGCATCTTACAGATGTGCCTTTCTGGGGTGGCTGGGGGCAGATGTTTTAATATCTGCCCTCAGTCACTGGCTTTCCGACTCTGGCGGAGAAAATTGCGCGGAAGCCCACGCCAATTTTTTCCATGATTTAACCCTTTTTTTAACAGCTAGAGCCCCCACATTTTACACACATACACTTGTAACATTACTAATGAGGAATATGTAAAAAAATAAGGGATATGAAATTGTTTACTGTATGTAAACCATGTCCCGTATCCTGTCGGGTTTGAGAAGGAGATAGCAAAAGCCAGAAATTGAATTACCGGCATTTCTGCTATCTAGCTCTGTATGAAATATAAATATATATGTCTACACATAGTATAGGGGTATATATATATATATATATGTATATATATATATACCGTATATGTGTGTATATATATATATATATATATATATATGTCTCACTGATATATATATATATATATATATATATATATATATATACCCCTATACTATGTGTAGACATTTATTCTATCTATTCTAATAAAACCTGTCAGTGTGATTTTACTGTACACCGCACTGAATTGCCGGCTTTTCTAGAGAACACCGCTGCGCATTTCTCGCAAGTCACACTGTTGGTCCGTGTGTAATCTGTATTTTTCTCGCCCCCATTGACTTTCATTGGCGGATTTTTTGCGCAATATGCTGACAATCGCAGCATGCTGCCATTTTCTACGGCCGTGCAAGACCGTATAATACGGATGCATAAAATACGGCAGATAGGATCTGCCCCATAGAAAATCATTGGTCCGTGTGCAATGTGTATTTTCTGCGCTTCTCATACAACTGTAAAACTCGCTAGTGTGACGCCGGCCTCATGCTGCCTACTACAGCCAGGTTATTGTAATACACCATTTTTTTTTCTTTTATCCCAGACACCACATGTGAGTGCGCCAAAAAAGTCTTTTTTTTGTATGTCATCGTTGACACAATTTAGTTGTGCCCCGAAAATTCAAGGCCACATTTAGATCAGTCTGTTATCTGAGGCTGACGACTGGTATATCTGTGGTGCAAAACCATAGCTTCGCAGGCATAAGTTTCAGAGTTCTGTCTGCTATCCTTGTTGTACTCATTTTTATTTTCTTGCCAAATTACACATACAAGAGAAAAAAAATGTATTCAGTCTGTTATCTGTGGCTGCGGCCTGGTGTATCTGTGGTGGAAAAATTGTAGTTTCGCAGGCATGAGTATCATAGTTCTGTGTGCTAGCCTTGATCTACTTTTTTTTTTTTTTAAATTCACCAAAAAAAATATATATATATTTTATACAGTCTGATATGTCAGGCTGAGGCCTGGTGTATCTGTGTTGGAAAAATCATAGCTTCGCAAGCATAAGTTGCATAGTTGTGTCTGCTAGCCTTGTTCCACTCTTTTATTTTATATTAAATTCTCCAACCCCCCAAAAAAATTATACAGTCTGTTATGTCAGGCTGAGGCCTTGTGTATCTGTGGTGGAAAAATCATAGCTTCGCAGACATAAGTTTCATAGTTCTGTCTGCTAGCCTTGTTGTACTCATTTTTAATTTTTTCACAAATTTCACATACAAGAGAAAAAAAATTATAAAGTCTGTTATCTCTGGCTGTGGCCTGGTGTATCTGTTGTGGAAAAATGGTAGTTTCGCAGGCATACGTATCATAGTTCTGTCTGCTAGCCTTGTTCCACTCTTTAAAAAAAAAAAAATTCTCCCAAAACCCAAAAAAATGTATACAGTCTGTTATGTCAGGCTGAGGCCTGGTGTATCTGTGGTAGAAAAATCATAGTCTCACAGGCATACGTAGTATAGTTCTGTGTGCTAGCCTTGTTCTACTATTTTTTTTTTTCAAAATTTCACCTACAACAGAAAAATAATTATACAGTCTGCAATCTGTGGCTGCGACCTGTTGTATCTGTGGTGGAAAACTCATAGCTTTGATGGAATACTGATCAGATACAATTTTGCTCCAAATAAATACATTTGTGTTGAGCTTTTGAAATAGTTCAGTAGTCCATTTAAAATGGGCAAGGCAAGGGGCAAGGGACAGGGAAGTGGACATGATGCTGATGATGCATGCAGAGGACGAGGCCATGGCCAAGCTGAAAGTGGGCCACATAAAGACCCACATCTTCTCGCTCGACCTTCCTTTTCCAGTTTCTAGGGGATCGCAGCACACCACCATTGAAGTCAGGGCAGTGTGAAACGATTGTTTGTTGGATAGCGGATAATGCTTCTAGTCACTTAGCCACCACCACCATATCTTCCACACGGTCAAGTCTGAGTAGCTGTGAGTGTGGACCGGATATTCCTCACTCTGCAGATGTGGAAGACGAGGTGGTGGATGACATAGTGACTGACCCAACCTGGCAGGAGGAAATGCAGAGCGAGCACAACGGTACATCTCACTGACAGCACACTGGGTTAACATAGTGGAAGCCGGGACCCAGTCGGACCTTGGGATGGAACACATCCTCCCCACACCGACGATTGCGGGCCCTATGTCAATGAGGTTTGCCCCCACAGTCTACAGCTCCTGCACCTCCTCCTCCTCTTCATCCTCCATCTCTGAAATCAACACATCACTCACAAGCTGAAAGCACTGCATCAGTGCCTCAGCCAAGCGACAACAGGCTGTGCTGAAGCTAATCTGCATAGGTGAAAACCCTCACAATGCAGAAAAGTTGTGGACAGCGCTGAAAGAGCAGTCAGATATTTGGATGACACCGCTGAACCTACAGCCAGGCATGGCTGTGTGTGACAATGGCTGGAACCTGGTGGCAGCTCTGAGGCAAGGTGAGCTCACACACGAACCTTGCCTTTCCCATGTCCTTAACCTCGTGGTTCAACTTTTTCTGAAAAGTTACCCAGAGCTGCAGGACCTGCTAGTGATAGTATGTCATCTTTCTGCCCAGTTTAGAAAGTCAGCTACAGCTTCAGCCACCCTTACAGTGCTTCAGCAGCATTTGCAGCTTCCAGCTCACTGGTGACTGTGTGATGTTCCCACGCGTTAGAACTCTACACTGCATATGTTGGAAAGGATTTGTGAGCAGAATTATATTTTTTTTTTAATATCCCTGTCTCTGAGCTGTTGCTAGGGACAAACATATCTCGTTGGACACAATCTGGCATCATATATATAAACCTGTGTTTGCCCCTCCCTTTTATTTACTTTTATCGGTGGATTCACATCCTTTATTTTTTTGTTTGATTTCAGTATGATTTATATTTATGTCGCCTCATTGTCCACCACTAGATCACCAGGCTTAACGTATTCTGTGCCACTACAGGCAGTACAATTTTTGACAAGGTTGTCTATGATGCCCATGGTATATTTTTAAAAAATGTATCCCCTTTGGGGAAATGTTTGTCATCCCATGCACTGTGTGTATGGGCATTACAAGTCTAATACATACACTCCTTTACATTGGGCCTAGTTTATAATGAGGCATTCAGCAATGTTTCCTCATTCTCCACCACTAGATCACCATTCACCGTGCTTAATGTGTTCTGTGCTGCTATAGCCAGTCCAATATTTGGCAAGGGTGTCTATGATGGCTATAGTATATTTTTTTAAAATGTATCCCAATGGGGAAATGTTTGTCAGCCCATGCACTGCTTGTATGGGCATTAAAAGTCTAGGAGACACACTTCTTTACATTGTGCCTTTTTTTTCATGAGGCCTTCAGCAATGTCTCCTCATTCTCCACCACTGGATCACCAGGCTTAACGTCTTCTGTGCCGCTACAGGCAGTCCAATTTTTGGCAAGGGTGTCTATGATGGCTATAGTATATTTTTAAAAAATGTATCCCCTTGGGGAAATGTTTGTCAGCCCATGCACTGCGTGTATGAGCATTACAAGTCTAGGAGACACACTCCTTTACATTGGCCTAGTTTTTAATGAGGCCTTCAGCAATGTCTCCTCATTCTCCACCACTAGATCATCATTCACCACGCTTAACGTGATCTGTGCTGCTATAAGCAGTCCAATACTTGGCAAGGGCGTCTATGATGGCCATAGTATATTTTTTAAAATGTATCCCCCTTGGGAAAATGTTTGTGGGCATTGCAAGTCTAGGAGACACACTCCTTTACATTGTGCTTATTTTTTCATGTGGCCTTCAGCAATGTCTCCTCATTCTCCAACACTAGATCACCATGCTTAACATGTTCTGTGATGCTACAGGCAGCGCAATTTTTGTCAAGCCTGTCTATGATGTCCATGAAAGATTTTTTTTAAAAAGGTACCCCACATGGTGAAATGTTTCTCAGCCCATGCACTTCGTGCATGGTCGTTACAAGCCTAGTAGACCTGCTCCTTATCATTGGGCCTAGTTTTTAATTGTGCTAGTTGGGCAGGGGAGTCTATGTGCACATAACTGCAAGGCTTGCAGGCACTGTATGTGAGTGTATAGATCTCCCTGCATACATCAAAAGGCTCCATTACTGTCTGCTGCATATTTTATACATACCTAATTGCAGTTATCCGTGGCAAATTTTTTTTTTTTTTTAAGATTATACCTGCTCACTTTGTTATAAAGCAATCCATAGCCCCCTTTTTTCAACATTTACTTGCTTGGTCACGCTGCAGACTACAACCAGGTCATTGCAATACAAGAGCGTGAAAATATAATTTTTTACCTATTTTGGGGGGGCCCAGACATCAGATGTGAGTGGGCCTAACAATCTGTCCTTTTTTGGGTGGTACTATCTAATATTTTGTAGTGTCTTATCAAATTTTTGGACACCATTTTGCTGCCCCAAATAACTTTAGCTGGC
The DNA here is from genome assembly GCF_032444005.1 of Ranitomeya imitator. Classification (NCBI taxonomy): domain Eukaryota; kingdom Metazoa; phylum Chordata; class Amphibia; order Anura; family Dendrobatidae; genus Ranitomeya; species Ranitomeya imitator. The sequence continues at coordinate 538,532,351 of NC_091285.1, forward strand.
TCCAAAAAAATGAGCTACAGTTGTTACATTTATCAATGTGTGTTGCATGCCACACACATCGCATATCATTGCGCTAAATATTTTAAAATTTTAGTACTCCAATTTTATTTTTGGGTGTCATAGCCAACTTTTTGACAAAATTTTGGTGTGCAAAAAAAAAAGGTCAGATTTTGATCAGTCTGTTATCTCTGGCTGACGCCTGGTTTATCAGTGGTGTCAAAATCCGTTCTTTGCAGGCATACGTTGAATTCTTCAGTCTGCTACCTTTGGTCTACTCAGTATTTATTGTTTTTAAAAATGGAAAAAAAAATACAGTCTGTAATCATCGTCACATGCCTGGTGTATCTGTGGTGTAAAAATCTTCTGTTTGCAGGCATCCGTTGCATTGTTCTGTCTGCTAGCCTTGGTTTACTCAGTATTTATTGTTTTACAAAAAAAATAAAGAAACTTAAAGAAAATTTATACAGTCTGTTATGTCAGGCTGAGGCCTGGTGTATCTGTGGTGGCAAAATCGTAGCTTCGCAGGCATAAGTTGCATAGTTCTGTCTGCTAGCCTTGTTCTACTCATTTTTTTTTCAAAATTTCACATGCAACAGAAAAAATAATTATACAGTCTGCAATCTGTGGCTGCGGCCTGTTGTATCTGTGGTGGAAAATTCATAGCTTTGAAGGAATACTGATCAGATATAATTTTGCTCCAAATAAATACATTTGTGTTGAGCTTTTGAAATAGTTCAGTAGTCCATTTAAAATGGGCAAGGCAAGGGGCAAGGGACGGGGAAGTGGACGTGATGCTGATGGTGCATGCAGAGGACAAGGCCGTGGCCAAGCTGAAAGTGAGCCACAACAAAGACCCACATCTTTTTGCTCGACCTTCCTTTTCCAGTTTCTAGGTGATCGCAGCACACCACTATTGAAGCCAGGGCAGTGTGAAATGATTGTTGGTTGGATAGTGGATAATGCTTCTAGTCACTTAGCCACCACCACCACCACCACCACCATGTCTTCGACACGGTCAAGTCTGAGTAGCCGTGAGTGTAACAGAAAAAATAATTATACAGTCTGCATTTTTTTTCAAAAATTCACCAAACCCCCCCAAAAAGTCCTCGACTTCAACCAACACTGCCCGGTTCATCTTGGTGCGCATTTGCTGTGTGATCTTGAACAGGTTCTGCAGAAGAGCGTTCGTCGCGTCCTAATTTCTCCAGGTGTAAAAAAGCAGCCAATTTTTCATATCTCATGGGCTAATTAGGACGGGACCCCTCTGATCTCGCAACCAATCAGCAAGCTGTGGATTATATTTAGCAGATTTGTCTTTTTGCACGATTTATTTCCGGAGGTGCAATTCTCCCTTTGAACTGTAGCAGCTCGGTATTGAAATTCAGCCCCCATTCACATAGCTCTTTCTGAATGCTGTCATCCTTGTATATGTAGTTCATGAACTTCACAACTTGCCACTCCCTCTGTTCTGGTGGTAAGTGGGTGTGAACGGCCAGGTCTTTCATGATGTTGAAGTCGTTTCTCATTCTGTCGGTCAGACCTGTTAGGTTACAGAACTCTGGCACCAGTATGGTGGCTCCATCTGTGGCTCCCGGCTTGGGCCTCTGGGAGATGTTCACAATTATAGGCTGGATCATGTCTTTCACTTGTTCATTGTATTGATTCTTATAGTAGTCCACAAAGCTGATCTCGCTTCTGTCTGCCTTCTTGAAGGTGGATGCTGAAGCCATGTTCCAGGCGATCTCGTCTATATGGTAGGTTTTAGTGTTGGACTTGGTGAGGATGATCTGTCCTATCTCTCCTTGCTGCATGTGTCCTGGAACCTCTGAGGGCCACACGAGGAGTAGAGGCTGCTCATGATGTCGTGCACAGTCTCATTCCAGAGGACTTTATGGCTGACATCAATACTCAACATGACACTGGTCTCGTACTTGAGGATGGAGGTGGAAAACCCCAGGCAGACGGCGAGTTGGTGGGCTCTGACTTCGGTGGCGTCGCTCGGGTTGTAATAGTTGCGTCCTATTTGCTTCATACCAATTATCTTCAGGAGTCTTCGGGAAATGATGTTATAGAAATGGAAGCAGGTGGGCGAGGTCGGTGGAAGCTCATTGGTCAAGATGATTGTTATCCGCACGTTGTCTCCATTTCGAGTTTGGTTGAACACCTTGGTGACCTTATTCAGTTTTTTTGGTAAAAACAACATGGTTCCATCAAACGCCCATGCCTTCCCGTCAGTTTCTTCATGCTGGTACAGGAGGCCATCCTGCAAACGCTTGGACTCCATGGTGGGGTTGAAGTCAACGTGATACTGGTACAGGGCCTGCAGTGGTCGGGACATCACCTTGATGTGGTTGGTCACAAAAGCAATTTTGGTTCCAAAGGCACCAGCTTTTGATTTTTCCACGTGTTCGATAGTCTGCTGGGTGTTCACCCCAACGTCATGGAAATCACGCCTACGGCCAACCCATTCCCCGATAGACACTTCTGCAAGTCCAACTGACACCTGCAGAACCTCGGGCAATGGTCTCTCTGATGCCGCTGCCGGTCGACCTCTCTGGCGCCCTCTTCCGATGAGCAAAGGCTCAGGCGCTGGCTGCTGAGATCTGACTGCTGGCCGGGGTCCTTGGGGCTGCTGTATCTGTCCAGGTGGTCTTTGTGGGGCCTGCTCCTGCACACGAGCTCGACCGTGGGCCCGGGATCTTGCTCGTCAGCTCATCTTTTACTTCGTACACAAACCACGCACTAGTATTTATTATGCCTAGTTTCTAAAGAGGCCTTCATCAATGTTTCCTCATTCTCCACCACTAGATCACCATGGTGAACATGTTGTATGCTGTTATGACCTGGTGGTTAAGAGGCCACACTGATATGACCTGGTGGCTAAAATGCAACATGGAGCGAGCTCTGAGAAGGTGGTATCTCTACTGACCGCAGTCCCTAATCCTAACAACAACACTAGAAATAGCCGTGGGATGTTCCTGACTCTCCCTAGACACCTCTTCACAGCCTAAGAAATAACTACCCCTGAAGAAGGAAATAGAAAGCTATCTTGCCTCAGAGAAAACCCCCAAAAGGAAAGATAACCCCCCACAAATATTTACTGTGAATGGAGAGGGAAATGACGTACACAGAAATGAAATCAGAATTCAGCAAAGGAGGCCAATACTAAACTAGATAGACAGAGAGAAAAGGATACTGTGCGGTCAGTATAAAAAACTACAAAATCCACGCAGAGTTTACAAAAATGAACTTCACACCGACTCACGGTGTGGAGGGGCAAATCTGCTTTCCCAGAGCTTCCAGCTAGCCTGAATAACACATAGTGACAAGCTGGACAAAAAGAGACATATTTGCAAAGCAAAGAGTCCAAACAAATGGACAAACAAAAAGTAGCAAAAACTTATCTTTTGCAGACAAGGACTGGCCATATGAGAATTCCAAGGAGAGAACAAAATCCAACCAAGAACATTGACAGCAGGCATGGACTAAAGCCCAGAGCAGGTTTAAATAACAAACCCAGGCAAGGCGATTAGTGAAGGCAGCTGCTACAGCTACCTAAAGGAGCAGCAGTTCCACTCGAAACCACCAGAGGGAGCCCAAGGGCAGAACTCACAAAAATACCACTAGCAACCACAGGAGGGAGCTCCAGAACGGAATTCACAACAGTATGCTGCTTCAGCCATTCAATTTTTGGGCAAGGGTGTCTATGATACTACCCATAAATAATTTTTTAAAGCTGTAACCCCCATGTAGAAATGATTGTCAGGCCATGCACTTAGTGTATGGGCATTACAAGTCTAGAAGACCAGCTCCTTTAAATTGGGCCTACAGTAGTTTTCAATGAGACCTAGTTTTTAATGAGGCCTTCCTCCACTTCTCATAATTTTCCACCACTAGATCACCAGGGTTCACGTGTTAAGTGCTGCTACAGACAGTCAATTTTTTGGCAAGGATGTCTGTGATCCCAATTCAATATTTTTTAAAAAATGTCTCCCCATGAGGGATCTAGGAGACCCGCTCCTTTGTAATGGAACAGTTTTTTTTATGATGTCCTCCTCCATGTTTCTTCCAAGGGGGATTGGGGTACGTGCAAATTTGGGTCAAGGCGGCCCTTGCATTCAATGCATAAGGAAACAGTATGGCAGGACCAACTGAAGAATGTGAAGTGGGTTTTCCTGTGGCTATCCACTACCTGGGTTCAAAGGCTTATTGAGGTGCATATGACGTGGTAGCAGGGCAGGCCTCGCATTCAATGCAACAATTTTTCAGGAAGCCCTCCTGTGCCTCTCGTGAAAGGGGTTTTAGGGTGCGTTGTAATTGTTGGCAACCCAGCCACTCACTGCATAGGCAATAGCAGCATGTTTAATAATGGCCCTTTAAAAATATTAATACAGCCTGATGCCCCTCTAAAAATAGGTTTTGGGAATTTAAGAGTCCCTCCTTCAGAAATGAAACAAGATGTGTCTCCTTATGTGTCACACACCACATGGCCAGCTAGGGTTATTAAATGTTACAATGACATTTCCCAGTGAATGCATTTGTATTGGTTGAAAGCAATGTTAAAGTCGAAAGACGTATCAAAAACGCTGTGTGCGAACATAGCCCAAATGGTGGAGGAATCCCTTGGTCTGGGGTTAACTATTTTGCCTTATATACAAGCAATTACCCTGGAAAGGCTGTACCTTAACATATTTCCCAGCAAAATCCATTTCGGTTTCGTTTTTGTATGTTTTTTGGTGCACCTGTAAAAATGGTGTGGAACTCTGACAACAGCTCTGACAGCTGTGACTTTGGAGTCAGAAATGCTTCCAGGCGCGATCCCCATGATGTTCCCATGTCATTTGAGCAGTGTTTCCATCATTTTCAGACATTTTTAGACCTTAAAAGGACCCCCGGGGGGATCGCAGTAAAAATACTGGTGTTTCCCATAGACTTACGTTGGGCTCGTTGCTCGGGTCGAGTACCCGAATATTCCAATTTGCTCAACCTGAGCAATGAGCACCCAAGGATTTTAGTGCTCGCTCATCACTAATAAAGAACTCTTCCAATCTTTCTTCTCATCAGCTGCTAAAGTGTGCAGCATTGATGATAATGTCCAGTTAAAACGTTCCATTTGTCCATTACCCTCTGGGTGATAGGGTGGGATCTCTGAATTCTACAGTACTTTCCTAATTTGCCAAAGAGCTGGTACTCAAATTCTCTTCCTTGGTCGTGGTGTAACCTTGTAGGGAACCAAAACTTCAAAGCAAAATCACTGAAGATCTTCTCCGCCGCTGTTCAACCAGATTAATTAGTGGTGGCATATGCTTGAGCAAATCGAGTAAAATGGTACCTAAGTCCTGCTAAACACGTGTCCATGCTCCTTTGCTGGAGCTGAACTGAGCCCAAACAGTATGCGGATCCACTTATATAATCCCCATGGTGTGATGAATGCTGTCAAGAGTTTACTGGACTCCTTGACAAACCCTTGGTGCTATGCCTTACCCTGATCGAGGACAGGTGACCATGTACTTCCTGATAGGCTATCCAGCATATCTTGGATCTTTGGTATCGGGCGTCAATCAGGTACTGAATTTCGGTTTAGTTCGCGGTAATCACAGCAGAGTCTTAACATACCGTCCTTCTTCTTAATGCAGGCAATAAGAGGGGAATAAGATGACTTCGACTTTTGGACCCAACCTCTGTTGATTAGATCTTGTAAATACGCTTTCACTTCACGGTGTAATGGTTTTTACCGACATGTAACTTTTGGTTACTGAGGTCGTGTCTTTCAAATTAATTTTCAACTGCAATGATCGAATACAGCCTATTTCAGAGTCATCTTTAGAGAATGCATGACACTCTTCTCTCAGCATCTGTTTTGCTACTGCTAGATCTTCAGCACACAAGTGTTCCAGTGGTACTAGGGGATCCCAGGATCCTGAGGTGGGTCGTGCAATTTTCTTCCCTAGGCAACTCCAGTTCCTTGGTGGGGGGACTGAATTCATGGTAGACCACTGGGCGGGTCTCACACCGGCTGGATATATCGTTTTGATGATTTCGATGTGACATAACACAGTCTTTAGATCTAGTCTAATTTCATGTTTTGTGGTTTTCTGTTGTGAATTCTGTGGTCGAGCTCCCTCCTGTGGTCATGAGTGGTACTTCGGCTGGTTCTGTCTATGAGCTTCCTCTGGTGGATGTGAGTGGGGCTGCGGCTTCTGAGTTTCCTTCCTCAGGTGACGAGGTTAAGTCGTTAGGTGCTGCTCTATTTAACTCCACCTAGTTCTTTGTTTCTTGCCTCCAGTCAATGTTCCAGTATTGGTCTTGCTCTCTCCTGGATGGCTTGCATAAGCTAAGTTCTGCTTGTGTTTCTTGGTTTGCTATTTTTTCTGTCCAGCCTGCTATTTTGGTTTGTCTTGCTTGCTGGAAGCTCTGGGATGCAGAGGAAGCACCTCCGTACCGTTAGTTGGTGCGGAGGGTCTTTTTGCGCCCTCTGCGTGGTTGTTTGTAGGTTTTTGTGCTGACCGCAAAGCTATCTTTCCTATCCTCGGTCTATTCAGTAGGTCGGGCCTCACTTTGCTAAAATCTATTTCATCTCTGTGTTTGTATTTTCATCTTTACTCACAGTCAATATATGTGGGGGGCTGCCTTTTCCTTTGGGGAATTTCTCTGAGGCAAGGTAGGCTTATTTTTCTATCTTCAGGGCTAGCTAGTTTCTCAGGCTGTGCCCGAGGCGCCTAGGTCTGGTCAGGAGCGCTCCACGGCTACCTCTAGTGTGGTGTGATAGGATTAGGGATTGCGGTCAGCAGAGTTCCCACGTCTCAGAGCTCGTCCTATGTTATTAGTAACTATCAGGTCACTTTGTGTGCTCTTAACCACCAGGTCCATTGTGTTTCTGAACCACCAGTTCATAACAGTACTGGAGGCCCAAAGTACTAATGCTTCTCAATAGAGGGAAAAGAGAAGTTCTGAGACCATTTTTTTTTCTCTGCACTGTGTTTTGTCTTTCTTTTCCCCTAGACATTTGGGCGGTTCAGGACACAGGTGTAGTGATGGACATTAAAGGTCTGTTTTCTTGTGTGGATCATCTCACTGCAAGAGTACAAAATATTCAAGACATTGTGGTTCAGAAATCTATGTTAGAACCTAGAATTCCTATTCCTGACTTATTTTCTGGAGATAGAGCTAAGTTTTTGAATTTCAAAAATAATTGTAAACTGTTTCTGGCTTTGAAACCCCGCTCCTCTGATGACCCAGTTCAACAAGTTAAGATCATTATTTCTTTATTACGTGGCGACCCTCAAGACTGGGCATTTTCCCTTGCGCCAGGAGATCCTGCATTATGCGATATTGATGCGTTTTTTCTGGCGCTCGGATTGCTGTATGATGAACCTAATTCAGTGGATCAGGCAGAGAAAAATTTGCTGGCTCTGTGTCAGGGTCAGGATGAGGTAGAGATATATTGTCAGAAGTTTAGGAAGTGGTCTGTGCTCACTCAATGGAATGAATGTGCGCTGGCAGCAATTTTCAGAAAGGGTCTCTCTGAAGCCCTTAAGGATGTCATGGTGGGATTTCCTATGCCTGCTGGTCTGAATGAGTCTATGTCTTTGGCCATTCAGATCGATCGACGCTTACGTGAGCGTAAAAATGTGCACCATTTGGTGGTATTATCTGAGCATAAACCTGAGCCTATGCAATGTGATAGGACTTTGACCAGACCTGAGCGGCAAGAACACAGACGTCGGAATGGGCTGTGTTTTTATTGTGGTGATTCCACTCATGCTATCTCCAATTGTCCTAAGCGCACTAAGCGGTTCACTAGGTCTGCCACCATTGGTACGGTACAGTCGAAATTTCTTTTGTCCGTTACTTTGATCTGTTCTTTGTCATCCTATTCTGTCATGGCATTTGTGGATTCAGGCGCTGACCTGAATTTGATGGACTTGGACTTTGCTAGGTGCTGTGGGTTTTTCTTGGAGCCCTTACAGTATCCTATTCCATTGAGAGGAATTGATGCTACGCCTTTGGCCAAGAATAAGCCTCAGTACTGGACCCAACTGACCATGTGCATGGCTCCTGCGCATCAGGAGGATATTCGCTTTTTGGTGTTGCATAATCTGCATGATGTGGTCGTGTTGGGGTTGCCATAGCTACAAGTCCATAACCCAGTATTGGATTGGAAATCTATGTCTGTGTCCAGCTGGGGTTGTCAGGGGGTACATGGTGATGTTCCAGTTCTGTCTATTACATCATCCACCCCTTCTGAGGTCCCAGAGTTCTTGTCGGATTACCGGGATGTATTTGATGAGCCCAAGTCCAGTGCCCTACCTCCGCATAGGGATTGCGATTGTGCTATCGATTTGATTCCTGGTAGTAAGTTTCCTAAGGGTCGACTGTTTAATTTGTCTGTGCCTGAGCACGCCGTTATGCGGAGTTACGTAAAGGAATCCTTGGAGAAGGGTCATATTCGCCCGTCGTCGTCGCCATTGGGAGCAGGGTTCTTTTTTGTGGCCAAGAAGGATGGTTCGTTGAGACCTTGTATTGATTACCGCCTTCTAAATAAAGTCACAGTCAAATTTCAGTACCCCTTGCCGCTGCTGTCTGATTTGTTTGCTCGGATTAAGGGGGCTAGTTGGTTCACCAAGATAGATCTTCGTGGTGCGTATAATCTTGTGCGTATTAAACAGGGCGATGAATGGAAAACAGCATTTAATACGCCCGAGGGCCATTTTGAGTACCTGGTTATGCCATTCGGGCTTTCCAATGCTCCATCAGTATTTCAGTCCTTTATGCATGACATCTTCCGAGAGTACCTGGATAAATTCCTGATTGTATACTTGGATGATATTTTGGTCTTCTCGGATGATTGGGAGTCTCACATGAAGCAGGTTAGAATGGTGTTCCAGGTCCTGCGTGCAAATACTTTGTTTGTGAAGGGGTCAAAGTGTCTCTTTGGTGTTCAGAGGGTTTCATTTTTGGGTTTAATTTTTTCCCCTTCTACTATCGAGATGGACCCTGTTAAAGTTCAGGCCATTTATGATTGGACTCAGCCGACATCTCTGAAGAGTCTGCAAAAGTTCCTGGGCTTTGCTAATTTTTATCGTCGCTTCATCAACAGTTTTTCTAGTATTGCTAAACCATTGACTGATTTAACCAAGAAGGGTGCTGATGTGGTCAATTGGTCTTCTGCTGCTGTAGAAGCTTTTCAGGAGTTGAAGCGTCGTTTCTCTTCTGCCCCTGTGTTGTGCCAGCCAGATGTTTCGCTCCCGTTCCAGGTCGAGGTTGATGCTTCTGAGATTGGAGCAGGGGCTGTTTTGTCGCAAAGAAGTTCTGATGGCTCGGTGATGAAACCATGTGCCTTCTTTTCCAGGAAGTTTTCGCCTGCTGAGCGTAATTATGATGTGGGCAATCGAGAGTTGCTGGCCATGAAGTGGGCATTCGAGGAGTGGCGTCATTGGCTTGAAGGAGCTAAGCATCGCGTGGTGCTCTTGACTGATCATAAGAACTTGACTTATCTCGAGTCCGCCAAGCGGTTGAATCCTAGACTCGTTGGTCGTTGTTTTTTGCCCGTTTTGACTTTGTGATTTCATATCTTCCGGGCTCTAAAAATGTGAAGGCGGATGCTCTGTCTAGGAGTTTTGTGCCCGACTCTCCGGGTGTATCTGAGCCGGCGGGTATCCTCAAAGAGGGAGTAATTGTGTCTGCCATCTCCCCTGATTTGCGGCGGGTGCTGCAAAAATTTCAGGCTGATAAACCTGATCGTTGCCCAGCGGAGAAACTGTTTGTCCCTGATAGGTGGACGAATAAAGTTATCTCTGAGGTTCATTGTTCGGTGTTGGCTGGTCATCCTGGAATCTTTGGTACCAGAGAGTTAGTGGCTAGATCCTTTTGGTGGCCATCTCTGTCGCGGGATGTGCGTACTTTTGTGCAGTCCTGTGGGATTTGTGCTCGGGCTAAGCCCTGCTGTTCTCGTGCCAGTGGGTTGCATTTGCCCTTGCCGGTCCCGAAGAGACCTTGGACACATATCTCTATGGATTTTATTTCAGATCTTCCCGTCTCTCAAAAGATGTCAGTCATTTGGGTGGTCTGTGATCGCTTCTCTAAGATGGTCCATTTGGTACCCTTGTCTAAATTGCCTTCCTCCTCTGATTTGGTGCCATTGTTTTTCCAGCATGTGGTTCGTTTACATGGCATTCCAGAGAATATCGTTTCTGACAGAGGTTCCCAGTTTGTTTCGAGGTTTTGGCGAGCCTTTTGTGGTAGGATGGGCATTGACTTGTCTTTTTCCTCGGCTTTCCATCCTCAGACTAATGGCCAGACCGAACGAACCAATCAGACCTTGGAAACATATCTGAGATGCTTTGTTTCTGCTGATCAGGATGACTTGGTGTCCTTTTTGCCTTTGGCTGAGTTCGCCCTTAATAATCGAGCCAGCTTGGCTACCTTGGGTTCACCGTTTTTCTGCAACTCTGGGTTCCATCCTCGTTTCTCTTCAGGGCAGGTTGAGTCTTCGGACTGTCCTGGTGTGGATACTGTGGTGGACAGGTTGCAGCAGATTTGGACTCATGTAGTGGACAATTTGACCTTGTCCCAGGAGAAGGCTCAACGTTTCGCTAATCGCAGACGCTGTGTGGGTCCCCGACTTCGGGTTGGGGACTTGGTTTGGTTATCTTCTCGTCATATTCCTATGAAGGTTTCCTCTCCTAAGTTTAAACCTCGTTTTATTGGTCCGTATAGGATTTCTGAGGTTCTTAATCCTGTGTCTTTTCGTCTGACCCTTCCAGATTCTTTTTCCATACATAACGTATTCCATAGGTCATTGTTGCGGAGATACGTGGCACCCGTGGTTCCATCTGTTGATCCTCCTGCGCCGGTTTTGGTGGAGGGGGAGTTGGAGTATATTGTGGAGAAGATTTTGGATTCTCCTGTTTCTAGACGGAAACTCCAGTACCTGGTTAAGTGGAAGGGTTATGGTCAGGAAGATAATTCCTGGGTTTTTGCCTCTGATGTTCATGCTGCCGATCTGGTTCGTGCCTTTCATTTGGCTCATCCTGGTCGGCCTGGGGGCTCTGGTGAGGGTTCGGTGACCCCTCCTCAAGGGGGGGTACTGTTGTGAATTCTGTGTTCGAGCTCCCTCCTGTGGTCATGAGTGGTACTTCGGCTGGTTCTGTCTATGAGCTTCCTCTGGTGGATGTGAGTGGGGCTGCGGCTTCAGAGTTTCCTTCCTCAGGTGACGAGGTTAAGTCGTTAGGTGCTGCTCTATTTAACTCCACCTAGTTCTTTGTTCCTTGCCTCCAGTCAATGTTCCAGTATTGGTCTTGCTCTCTCCTGGATCGTCCTTGTGACCTGCATAAGCTAAGTTCTGCTTGTGTTTCTTGGTTTGCTATTTTTTCTGTCCAGCTTGCTATTTTGGTTTGTCTTGTTTGCTGGAAGCTCTGGGACGCAGAGGAAGCACCTCCATACCGTTAGTCGGTGCGGAGAGTCTTTTTGCGCCCTCTGCGTGGTTGTTTGTAGGTTTTTGTGCTGACCGCAAAGCTATCTTTCCTATCCTCGGTCTATTCAGTAAGTCGGGCCTCACTTTGCTAAAATCTATTTCATCTCTGTGTTTGTATTTTCATCTTTACTCACAGTCATTATGTGTGGGGGGCTGCCTTTTCCTTTGGGGAATTTCTCTGAGGCAAGGTAGGCTTATTTTTCTATCTTCAGGGCTAGCTAGTTTCTCAGGCTGTGCCCGAGGCGCCTAGGTCTGGTCAGGAGCGCTCCACGGCTACCTCTAGTGTGGTGTGATAGGATTAGGGATTGCGGTCAGCAGAGTTCCCACGTCTCAGAGCTCGTCCTATGTTATTAGTAACTATCAGGTCACTTTGTGTGCTCTTAACCACCAGGTCCATTGTGTTTCTGAACCACCAGTTCATAACAGTTTTCATCACCGGCACTGTCACTCGGACAAACCCACCTGTAGGAATCACAAGCACATTCTCACTTTGAACTAGGCCTTCTGGAAGTTCAAAGGAGTCTTTTGGCATGAACAGTCTCTTCTGGACTTTTCTTCTCAGTTCCAACCGGACCCCACACCTCACTCCCACCATTTGGTTTGCAGGGATGATGGTTGGGTGCAGGCCTACCTTGACTACTTTCAGGTCCATTGTATTCTGTGCTTTCTTTACTCTATGAATCATGTTTTCTGCCACAGAGTTGGGTATGGCTAACAATGTGGCAATTGCATCCACCATCAGTGTCCTTGACTTATGTTTTGTGATGACCTCACTGATTATATTATAACCAAGGATAGGATCCTCTGCCACGTTATGATCACTGATCACAAGAAAAGGCACCAAAAGTTCGATGCTGTTGCTGTTCTTCGTGGCCCTGAGTTGGAAAGTTAATTCCACCCAGCCTATGAAAGGAATTTCAGTGTGGTTGACGGCTTTGCTGTGGAGTTCCGCTGGTCCTAAGAGTTCCTTTAGTGACCGAATGCAGGTATGTGGCAGGTGGTGCTTTCACCATTCTTCATTTAAAAGGCTCGCTTGGGCTGAGTCCATCTAGCTTGCACTGTATATAGCACTTTTCACCGATTAGGCTGATGAGGATATCTTTACTCACTGAAGAATCCTCCTTCCAGGAGTATGACATTAGACCTCCGCACTGGGCATTAAGTAACTGTTGCCCCTGTGTCTCTTGCAGCTCTTGTAGACGGGAACACACTTGGGGATAGTACTGACAGCCGTTTTACCTCATGTGCCATTCTGGGGGTTGGTGGGATTTGGATTTGCTTCTGGGGCCTCCTCCTTGTCACGGTTACCAGTCGCACTGCACTGGCAACCTCCTGTTTTTTTTACCCAAACGACCGTGACCATTGACATTCCTTGGCATAATATCCTTCCTCCCCACATCTTAAACAGTGGACACATACTGCACTCTGATTTGATGAACGGCACGCCTCACAAGCCAGGTATCTTCTGTTTTGGAACCCACTCCTGGGTCTGAGAGGTACAGATTCTGGCCTGGAAAAAATCAACTCTTTCACCTCCATCAGCTCAGCTCACAGTTCTCCTATTACTATTTCCCAGTCAGCACTGGCTGTCCTTTGGTTGGTGGTTTAAGGTTCACTCTCAGCGGTGGTACCGGAGTATCTTCATCATGATCTTCTGTAGTACACGCCTGCACAAGGCAAGATTGCCTTGTGCAGGCGTGTACTATGGAGGACAGAGAATGAACTTCAATCCAATATTGCAGCCAGCATGCAGCCAGCGGGTAAGGAAAGGGTGAATCAAAAACCCCAAAACCCTGCCTCCATGGCTGAAGATTGTTCCCTCCAAATTCAGGTGACAGTGTCCCTTTAAGCACAGGCTTTATAAACAGCACAGCTGCTTCTTAGAGGCACATTGACTACCAGTCTCTTTTGAAAGCACAGTTCAGCACAGATCAATACTCTTTACAAAAGCACCGTAGTACTCAATATTTTTTCTAGCGCAGTGTAATGGAGGAGGGAAGGAGGGTTTGCTGAGAGAGATTATCCCTGTGACACAATTTCTTAAGATCACTTATCTTCCTGCTCCTGATAGACTTTCTCAACTAAACGTTCAAGGGTTAGCCCAGCTCCACTCTGTAATGGAATCTTGTGTCCCTATTGTTCACTTGCCTGAACGTTTTTGAGACAGATCACTGAAACACACCACTAATCCCTTTGGCTGCTGCCAGAACAGTAAACAAGTTTTCCACAATCCCTCTGGGGCTCTGCTAACTAAGGTTGAGCGAAACAGATCGGTCATTTTCATAAGTCGCCGACTTTTGGCAAAGTCGGGTTTCATGAAACCCGACCCGATCCCTGTGTGGGGTCGGCCACGCGGTACGCGACTTTCGCGCCAAAGTCGCGTTTCAATGATGCGAAAAGGGCCATTTCTCAGCCAATGAAGGTGGACGCAGAGTGTGGGCAGCGTGATGACATAGGTCTCAGTCTCCACCATCTTAGAGAAGGGAATTACAGTGATTGGCTTGCTTTCTGCGGCGTCACAGGGGCTATAAAGGGGCGTTCCCGCCGACCGCCATCTTACTGCTGCTGATCTGAGCATAGGGAGAGGTTGCTGCCGCTTCGTCAGAAGCAGGGATAGCGTTAGGCAGGGTACATTAACCCCCCAAACCACTTGTGCTGTAGCGATTTCCACTGTCCAACACCACCTTTTGTTTGCAGGGACAGTGGAGGCTACATATATTTTTCCTCAGCGCTGTAGCTCATTGGGCTGCCGTAGAAGGCTCCCTGATAGCTGCATTGCTATTTGTACGCCGCTGTGCAAACCAACTGCTTTTTTCAAAGCACAAATCCTGTTGCTCCTTCCTTTCTGCACAGCTATCTTGTTTGTTTGTCCACACTTTTGACTTTTTTGTGCAGCAGTCCACTCCTTGTTATTGCTGCATGCCATACTTTGCTGAGATTACTGCAGGGAGATAGTAATTGTAGGACAGTCCCTTTTTTTTTTTTGTTTCGTTATATCTCTTCAAGCCACTTTCTGCCACAGAAGATATACTCTAATACAGTAGCCCAGATTTATTCACTAGTCTCCCTGAAGAAAAAAAAAAAAAGGTGCAGATTAAAATTGGCAAATCTGCATCAGTGGCAGTCCTGTGTGGCATCTGTGTCTCATTTTCTGGCACAGAAAACATACAGTCTAACAGTGGGCCTGATTTCTTGCCAATTCTCCCATAAATAAAAAAAAATAGTGGGAGATTAAGATTGCCAATTCTGCCTCAGTGCCAGTCGTGTGTGTGGCATCTGTCTTTAGTTTTGTGCCACAGAAAACCTAGTATGTAATACTGGGCCTGATTTTTTTAAAATTCTCCCAGAAAAAAAAATAGTGGGAGATTAAGATTGGCAATTCTGCCTCAGTGCCAGTCGTGTGTGTGGCATCTGTCTTTAATTTTGTGCCACAGAAAACCTAGTGTGTAATACTGGGCCTGATTTTTTTATAATTCTCCCTGGAAAAAAAATAGTGGGAGATTAAGATTGGCATTTCAGCCTCAGTGCCAGTCCTGTGTGTGGCATCTGTCTCTCATTTTGTGCCACAGAAACATTCAGTCTAACAGTGGGTCTGATTTCTTGCCAATTCTCCCATAAATAAAAAAAAAATAGTGGGAGATTAAGATTGGCAATTCTGCCTCAGTGGCAGTGCTGTGTGTGACATCTGTCTCCCATTTTGTGCCACAGAAAACCTAGTGTGTAATACTGGGCCTGATTTTTTTATAATTCTCCCTGGAAAAAAAAATAGTGGGAGATTCAGATTGGCATTTCTGCCTCAGTGCCTGTCCTGTGTGTGGCATATGTCTCTCCTTTTGTGCCACAGAAAACATACAGTTTAACAGTGGGCCTGATTTCTTGCCAATTCTCCCATAAAATAAAAAAAAATAGTGGGAGATTAAGATTGGCAATTCTGCCTCAGAGCCAGTCGTGTGTGTGGCATCTGTCTTAAATTTTGTGCCACATTAAACCTAGTGTGTAACACTGGGCCTGATTTCTTGCCAATTCTCCCATAAATAAAAAAAAATAGTGGGAGATTAAGATTGGCAATTCTGCCTCAGTGGCAGTGCTGTGTGTGACATCTGTCTCTAATTTTGTGCCACAGAAAACCTAGTGTGTAATACTGGGCCAGATTTTTTTTAAATTCTCCCAGGAAAAAATAAAATAGTGGGAGATTAAGATTGGCATTTCTGCCTCAGTGCCTGTCCTGTGTGTGGCATCTGTCTCTCATTTTGTGCCACAGAAAACATACAGTCTAACAGTAGGCCTGATTTCTTGCCAATTCTCCAATGAATAAAAAAAATAGTGGGAGATTAAGATTGGCAATTCTGCCTCAGTGCCAGTCGTGTGTGTGGCATCTGTCTTTCATTTAATGCCACAGAACATATACTGTATAAGAGTGGGCCGCATTTCTTCAATATTTTCCCAGAAAAAATAAAAAGGGGGAGATTTTTATTGGTAGTGTCTGCATCTGCGTCAGTCCTATTAGTGGCATATCTGTCTGCCACTAAAGCTGTGTACTGTTATACATTGGGCCTGATTTTCCCTGCAGTCTCACCCACCTATAAAGGGATATATAAATCCAACAGAAGTTTGAGATCACCTTGTAACTGGTTTTACAGTAACAAATACCGTTAGTTTGGTTACATTTTTCAAACAATGAGGAAGTCTGGTGGAAGAGGTCGTGGCCGAGGGCGGTCGTTGCCAGCTGGTAATGATGGTAGTGGTGGTGGAGCATCAGGTGGTCGTGGGAAAAGCAATATAGCACCTAAGTCTCGAGTTGTTGAGCCAGGTTCGTCGTCTAGCTACTAGTGTTGAGCGATACCGTCTGATACTTGAAAGTATCGGTATCGGATAGTATCGGCCGATACCCGAAAAGTATCGGATATCGCCGATACCGATATCCGATACCAATACAAGTCAATGGGACACCAAGTATCGGAAGGTATCCTAATGGTTCCCAGGGTCTGAAGGAGAGGAAACTCTCCTTCAGGCCCTGGGATCCATATTAATGTGTAAAATAAAGAATTAAAATAAAAAATATTGATATATTCACCTCTCCGGCGGCCCCTGGACATCACGCTGGTAACCGGCAGGCTTCTTTGTTTAAAATGAGCGCGTTTAGGACCTGAGGAATGACGTCGCGGCTTCTGATTGGTCGTGTGCCGCCCATGTGACCGCCACGCGACCAATCAGAAGCCGCGACGTCATTCCTCAGGTTCTAAATTCCTAGAATGAGTTTAGTGCCTGAGAATGACGTCGCGGCTTCTGATTGGTCGCGTGGCGGTCACATGGGCGGCACGCGACCAATCAGAAGCCGCGACGTCATTCCTCAGGTCATAAACGCGCTCATTCTAGGAATTTAGGACCTGAGGAATGACGTCGCGGCTTCTGATTGGTCGCGTGGCGGTCACATGGGCGGCACGCGACCAATCAGAAGCCGCGACGTCATTCCTCAGGTCCTAAACGCGCTCATTTTAAACAAAGAAGCCTGCCGGTTACCAGCGTGATGTCCAGGGGCCGCCGGAGAGGTGAATATATCAATATTTTTTATTTTAATTCTTTATTTTACACCTCACTATGGATCCGATACCGATACCCGATACCACAAAAGTATCGGATCTCGGTATCGGAATTCCGATACCGCAAGTATCGACCGATACCCGATACTTGCGGTATCGGAATGCTCAACACTACTGGCTACACAAGGCCTCGAACGCTCCCTTTTCTGGGAGTAGGAAAACCGCTTTTAAAGCTGGAGCAGCAGAACAAGTTTTGGCTTTCCTTGCTGACTCAGCCTCTAGCTCTTTCGCCTCCTCTTCTGAAACTGCTAAATGTAAAAGCAAAAAGGCTTCATGGAGTACATACCAGTCACCCAAACGATAATGATATTATTACTCCCAATAGGGACTTAGTTACTTATATATAGAGAGAAACAGGGGGACTGGATAAGACCATCATGGACAAATTTGCATATTCACAAAGAACAGCCCACTAAGAAAAAATGCAGTCATACGTCCAAATAGATATAAATTACAAAAATCTTTATTAAACATGACAGGTGTAAAAACAGCAGATAGGGATACTTCACCGTGCCACCCTCAGCACATACGCACAGGACGGAGGCGGATATTGGTATGCATATCATATGCCAAAACAGTATATATGTATAGCCAGAGACCATATAAGGTGCATATTACTAGATAAATACCATCATTCACTTTTAGTCAGCCTGATCATATCACCATAAAGAATGTAAGTATAGGGGACATACATACCAATAAGAGTACACTGTGGTCATTACTCTTATTGGTGTGTATGTCCACATATGTGCTGAGGGTGGCACGGGGAAGTATCCCTATCTGCTGTTTTTACACCTGTCATGTTTAATAAAGATTTTTGTAATTTATATCTATTTGGACGTATGACTGCGTTTTTTCCTAGTGGGCTGTTCTAAATGTAAAAGCAGCGCGTCGTTAGTGGATGTTCACGGTCAGGGACAAGTCGCTTCCTTGTCTTCTTCACCAAGAACAACAGAGAAGGATGCGTCAGGTGACACAACGGGTTACTCCATGGAGCTCTTTACACATACCGTTCCTGGGTTAGAAAGTGAAATAGTTAACAGGCCATGCCCATTACAAGTTGAATCGGACATGGAGTGCACAGATGCACAGCCACAGCCAGATTACTATGCTGTTCCTTTGACTCATACCAGAACATTGCCCTCGCAGTGTACTGATCCAGAATCAGACCCTGATGAGACTATGGTGCCCCATCACGAACGCTATACCACCGGCTTACACGGTGACACAGACGAAGTTGCACACGAGATAGAAGAGGAGGTCATAGATGACCCAGTTGTTGACCCCGATTGGCAGCCATTGGGGAAACAGGGTGCAGGCGGCAGTAGCTCTGAAGCGGAGGAGGAGGAGCCGCAGCAGGCATCAACATCGCAACAGGTTCCATCTGCCAGGCCCGTATCTGGCCAAAAGCACGTGGCAAAACCAAAACCAGTTGTAGGACAGCGTGGCCATCCGGTTAAAGAAGCTCAGTCTGCAATGCCTGAAAAGGTATACGATAGTAGAAAGAGTGCAGTCTGGCATTTTTTTTAAACAACATCCAAATGATCAGCGCAAAGTCATCTATCAAAAATGTTCAACTACCTTAAGCAGAGGTCAGAATCTTAAAAGTCTACATACAAGTTGCATGCGTAGACATTTAACCACCATGCATTTGCAAGCCTGGACTAACTACCAAACGTCCCTTAAGGTTGTAGCACCCTTGGCCAATGAAGCTAGTCAGCAACGCTACATCCCTTCCCTCACTGTAAGCCCACCATTTCCCGCACCACCTGCAGTAAACGTGCAGGTTTCGTCGCCAGGCCAAAGCAGTCAGGGAATCACCAGGTTCGTGGTAGGAAACACTGCATGTAGGGCACCAGCAAGAATACCATCTCCAACCCTCTCTCAGTCTGCCATGTCCACCGGCACCCCCGCTAGTTCCACGATCTGCAGCTCCCCAGTCCAGCTCACCCTACATGAGACTCTCATTAGGAAAAGGAAGTACTCATCCTCACGTCCACGTACACAGGGTTTGAACGCCCACATTGCTAGACTAATCTCGTTAGAGATGATGCCCTACCGGTTAGTTGAAAGCGAAGCTTTCAAAGCCCTGATGGACTACGCTGTACCATGCTACGAGCTACCCAGTCGACACTTCTTTTCGAGAAAAGCCATCCCAGCCCTCCACCAGCATGTAAAAGACCGCATCGTCCATGCACTCAGGCAATCTGTGAGTACAAAGGTGCACCTGACAACAGATGCATGAACCAATAGGCATGGCTAGGGATGTTACGTGTCCATCACGGCACACTGGGTTAATGTGGTGGATGCAGGGTCCACAGGGGACAGCAATATTGGGACAGTTCTGCCTAGCCCACGGTCTAGGAAACAGTTGGCTGTAGGCGTTTGCCCCCCCTCCTCCTCCTCCTCATCCTCCTGCAGAAGCGAGAGCTCGTCCACAGACCGCAGTCGCACGACCACTCCATCCGCAGCTGCCACTGTTGCACACGAGGTGTCCCATTATGGGACAGCTAGTGGCAAGCGTCAGCAGGCTGTATTGGCAATGAAGTGTTTGGGCAACAACAGACACACCGCGGATGTTCTGTCCGAGTTCTTGCAGCAAGAAACTCAGTCATGGCTGGGCAGTGTACATCTTGAGGCAGGCAAGGTAGTGAGTGATAACAGAAGGAATTTTATGGCTGCCATAGCCCTTTCACAACTGAAACACATTCCTTGCCTGGCTCACACCTTAAACCTGGTGGTGCAGTGCTTCCTGAAAAGTTATCCGGGGTTACCCGACCTGCTCCTCAAAGTGCGCAGACTTTGCTCGAATATCTGCCGTTCGCCCGTACACTCCAGCCGTATGCAGAACCATCAGCGGTTTTTGAACCTTCCCCAGCATCGCCTAATCATCGATGTTGCAACAAGGTGGAACTCCTCACTGCACATGCTTCAGAGACTGTGCGAACAGAGGCGTGCTGTTATGTATTTGTGGGAGGATACACATACACGGGCAGGCAGTTGGATGGCAGACATGGAGTTGTCATGTGTGCAGTGGTCGAAGGTACAAGACCTGTGTCAAGTCCTTCAGTGTTTTGAGGAATGCACATGGCTGGTTAGTGCAGACAACGCCGTAATAAGCATGAGCATCCCCCTAATGCGTCTGCTGATGCAAAGTTTGACGCACATAAAGGAGCAGGCGTCTGCGGCCGAGGAAGAGGGAAGCCTTGATGACAGTCAGCCATTGTCTGGTCAGGGCAGTCTACAGGACGAGGTAGCGGGCGAAGAGGAGGAGGACGAGGAGGATGATGGGGATGAGTATTTTTTGAATGAGGAAGCTTCTCCGGGGCCAATAAAAACTGGTGGCGTTTCAATGCCGGGTTCAGGTTTTTTGAGGGAGACAAGTGACATAGATTTGCCTGAAACTGCCCCTCAACCCAGCACAAGTGGAGCCATTATACAATGTGAGAGCTGATATGAGCCCCATTCTATAGTTTAGGGGCCATCATACAGTGTGGAGACTACTATAGAGGCTAAAATAAAAGCGTGAGGGCCAATATATAGACCATTAGACAATGTGAAGGCCATTACATAGTGTCTGTGTTACTGTGGGGGTCATTATATTGTGTTTGATGGAGCAGTGGGCCCATCAGACTGTGTTTAGGGCACCTATGGACCCACTCTGCTATGTATAGGGCAGCTGTAGGCCCTTCATACTGTGCAAGGAGAAGCTGTGGACACATCGTACTGTGTATAGGGAACATGTGGGCCCATAATCCTGTATATGTGGAAGCTGTGGGCCACTTATACTGTATTTAGGGGAGCTGAAGGGGAAATATACTGTGTATAATGAAGCTGTGGGTCCCTCATACTGTGTATAGAGGAGCTGTACATTTTGGGGACTTGGGACAATATTAAATGTTAAGTGGGCACTTAAGAAGCACTATTGCTATAGGGGCACTCAGAGTTTTGTGACTGTCAAAGGTGGCATTATCAGTAAGATGAGAAGTTTGTACAGGCAGGAAATAGATGGGAACGGTGCTGGAAAAGTGAGAAATCATATGTGTCTTTGTTTCCTGGGCCATATGGAAAAGACGGGAAAAGTTAACATTTCCATCAGAAAGAATGTCACCTGTAAGTCACTATTTATAACTGTAGCGTAATCATAATCTCCTGTATGTTTTGCAGTAGTGGTATCCACACTGTGTGCAAAATTATTAGGCAAGTTGTATTTTGATCATATGATATTTTTTATACATGTTGTCCTACCCCGAGTGTTCAGGCTTGAGAGTCAACTACCAATTAAGTAAATCAGGTGATGTGCATCTCTGTAATGAGGAGGGCTGTTGTCTAATGACATCAAAACCCCTATATAAGGTATACTTAATTATTAGACAACTTTCTTTCCTTTGGCAAAATTGGTCAGAAGAGAGATTTGACGGGCCCTGAAAAGTCCAAAATTGTGAGATGTCTTGCAGAGAGATGCCAAAGAGAAAAAAAAACTCCAAGTAAATGTGGCGCTAAGCACCTACGGATTTTTTGAATTCATCCCCTTCAAGTGAAAAATGTTAAAAAAATTCATTTATTTTCTCAAAATAAAAAAATAAAATATATTTGTAAATTTTTTTTTTAAAAAACAGTACAACGCGTTTCGGCTGCTATTTTTACAGTGCAGCCTTCATCAGGTAGTAAAAAACAAAAAGAACAAACAATACAATAAGCACTATAAAATGATGTTACAACCTCCAAGTTCTCTTATTTATGAGGGTTCCTAGAAGGGATTAGCAGGGCGGGACCGGGGATCAGGTTCTCCTTTCCTGATGACTAGAGTTGAGCGACCTTGACCTTTTTAGAGTCGAGCCGGGTTCCGCGAAACCCGACTATCTCAAAAGTCGGGTCGAGTGAAATCGGCCGATTATGCCGAAAAGTCGGGATCGACCGAAACACGAAACCCAATGCAAGTCAATGGGGCAGCATAGTCGGCAGTGAGTGGGGGCCAGGAAAACACCTAGAGTGCCCATTTTAATGTCAAAACCATCCATTCTTCTTAATGAAGCTTGTCAAGCGTAATTTACCTTATAATAATTGGAAGGCATTTGAAATTGGGGGTCATTTGGCTAAAGTTGTGTGGGGTAGGGCTGGTTCAAGTAATTAGTGGGCCCAGGAAATCTGGACCACGTCACGGCAGTGGAGCAGGGAGAGGTAAGTATTTCAACTTTGCAAGTGCTGTGATCCTGAGCAAGCAGGGGGGGCCCACTTGTTGGCATTGGCACTGGCACAGGGCCCCTCAAAGTACAGCGGTGTGTTTGCACGGCGGGGGCGCCTCCCACCGGCAGCAACACTTTTGCGTACTATGAGAGGCCCTGTGCCAGTGACGTCGCCAACTAGTATTCCTCCCCTCACCTGATGAAGGAACCTGCACTTTCATCTGCACCTTCCTCTTTGTCCCCGTGTAAGGTGGTATGGTATGCGGGAAGAGCAACCTGACTTTCAGCAGGGTCACAATGTTGTTGTGTAGCATGCACGGGGAATGTTGCGTTATGGGTCAATGTACCAGCAGACTCATCTATCACTGGCTGGGCAATGGGCACGATGAAGTGGAAACACAGATATAGGCCCAAAGAATAAAGTGGGCTAAATGCAGTTCAAAATTGGTAACACAGGAATAACCAGGGGGCATTGCAGTTGAGGACAACTGGAATGAGAGGCTGACACAGAGAGTAGGGCCAAATCAGTAAGTAGTCGAAATGCAGTTCAAAATTGGCAACCGTAGTAAACAGGCGGCACAGCTTTGTTCAGTGGAGGAGAACAGCAAGGAGTGGCAGACACCGATAGTAGGCCCCAACCGAACTAGTAGGCCAAATGCAGTCTAACATTAACAACTACTTAACGAGAGCCTGAAAATGGAATTTCAGGACAGGAAACCAGGAGAACAGCAAGGAGTGGCAGACACCGATAGTAGGCCCCAAACCAACTAGTACGCCAAATGCAGTTGTTCCATTTAACCACAATTTAATGAGAGCCTGAAGATAGAAGCTCAGGAAAGGCAACCTGGGGAACACCTTGGAGTGTAACACACCATCTCTCTCCACCCCATACCCATTTTGTAGGCCTAATGCAGTGTACTTTTCTACAACTACTAAACGAGAGTCGGAAGACCGAAGCAATGGCAAGGAAACCTGGGGAACACCTTGGAGTGTAACACACCATCTCTCTCCACCCCATACCCAATTTGTAGGCCTAATGCAGTGTAGTTTCCAAGAACTACTAAACGAGAGCCGGAAGATCGAAGCTCAGGAAAGGCAACCTGGGGAACACCTTGGAGTGTAACACACCCTCTCTCTACACCCCATACCCAATTTGAAGGCCTAATGCAGTGTAGTTTCCAAGAACTACTAAACGAGAGCCGGAAGATCGAAGCTCAGGAAAGGCAACAGGGGGAACACCTTGGAGTGTAACACACCCTCTCTCTACACCCCATACCCAATTTGAAGGCCTAATGCAGCGTAGTTTCCAACAACTACTAAACGAGAGCCAGAAGATCGAAGCTCAGGAAAGGCAACCTGGGAAACACCTTGGAGTGTAACAAACCCTCTCTCTACACCCCATACCCAATTTGTAGGCCTAATGCAGCGTAGTTTCCGACAACTACTAAACGAGAGCATGAAGATCGAAGCTCAGGAAAGGCAACCTGGGGAACACCTTGGAGTGTAACACACCCTCTCTCTACACCCCATACCCAATTTGAAGGCCTAATGCAGTGTAGTTTCCAAGAACTACTAAACGAGAGCCGGAAGATCGAAGCTCAGGAAAGGCAACCTGGGGAACACCTTGGAGTGTAACACACCCTCTCTCTACACCCCATACCCAATTTGAAGGCCTAATGCAGCGTAGTTTCCAACAACTACTAAATGAGAGCCGGAAGATCGAAGCTCAGGAAAGGCAACCTGGGGAACACCTTGGAGTGTAACACACCCTCTCTCTACACCCCATACCCAATTTGAAGGCCTAATGCAGTGTAGTTTCCAAGAACTACTAAACGAGAGCCGGAAGATCGAAGCTCAGGAAAGACAACCTGGGGAACACCTTGAAGTGTAACACAACGTCTCTCTACACCACGGAAGGGCTGATTCTTAGGAAGGAAGGCTGTTGGAAATAAGCATTGCGCGTCCGAGGGTGATTATATTCTTATTAGGTATATACTCACCCTCGGACGCGCCCTGCTTCTTTATTTGGAATGAATGTTTATTTGCAATGTGGTGTTGACTTTCTCTATTATTTTGGTAATTAATGATTTTATTATTTTCATTGTTTTGCATCTTCTCGGCAATAATATAAAGAAGACGCGACAGGACAACACTCGGTGGATGCCATATCTGTGTTTTCAATTTAAAAAACCTTTCAGTTAAATACTTGCAGGATAAAGTAATTGTAGCTGGTGGCCATTATTAGTACTGTACCAGATTTTAGTTGTGTGTTTGTTTTTAATGTTAAAATGTCTGCATTAGATATCTCACCAGTATTTTCTTTTTTATAAGCAAAATACTTTTTTTTTTATTTTATGATGTTGGTTCAAGGGGTACACGGGCAGCAGTAGACAGGTCAGTGTAGGCCTAGTGGAAGGAGGGACCGCAGACAGGCTTCGAAGCCCTAACATAATAAATTGGGCTGCCTGTAGGCAGTTTAAAATTGGTTCCAGGGGAACACGGGCAGCAGTAGACAGGTCAGTGGAGGCCTAGTGGAAGGAGGGACCGCAGACAGGCTTCGAAGCCCTAACATAATAAATTGGGCTGCCTGTAGGCAATTTAAAATTGGTTCCAGGGGAACACGGGCAGCAGTAGACAGGTAAGTGGAGGCCTAGTGGAAGGAGGGACCGCAGACAGGCTTCGAAGGCCTAACATAATAAAATGGGCTGGCTGTAGGCAATTTAAAATTGGTTCCAGGGGAACACGGGCAGCAGTAGACAGGTCAGTGGAGGCCTAGTGGAAGGAGGGACCGCAGACAGGCTTCGAAGGCCTAACATAATAAAATGGGCTGGCTGTAGGCAATTTAAAATTGGTTCCAGGGGAACACGGGCAGCAGTAGACAGGTAAGTGGAGGCCTAGTGGAAGGAGGGACCGCAGACAGGCTTCGAAGGCCTAACATAATAAATTGGGCTGCCTGTAGGCAATTTAAAATTGGTTCCAGGGGAACACGGGCAGCAGTAGACAGGTAAGTGGAGGCCTAGTGGAAGGAGGGACCGCAGACAGGCTTCGAAGGCCTAACGTAATAAAATGGGCTGGCTGTAGGCAATTTACAATTGGTTCCATGGGAACACGGGCAGCAGTAGACAGGTCAGTGGAGGCCTAGTGGAAGGAGTGACGGCAGACAGGCATCAAAGGCCTAACATCATAACATTGGGCTGTTGGCAATTTAAAATTGGTTCCAGGGGTACACGGGCAACAGTGGTCTGGTCAGTGGAAGTCTAGTGGAAGGAGTGACGGCAGACAGGCATCAAAGGCCTAACATAATAACATTTGGCTGTTGGCAATTTAAAATTGGTTCCAGGGGTACAC
Source organism: Ranitomeya imitator (assembly GCF_032444005.1). Lineage (NCBI taxonomy): Eukaryota > Metazoa > Chordata > Amphibia > Anura > Dendrobatidae > Ranitomeya > Ranitomeya imitator. Next base: position 538,557,961 of record NC_091285.1, read on the forward strand.
GGGCAACAGTGGTCTGGTCAGTGGAAGTCTAGTGGAAGGAGTGACGGCAGACAGGCTAAGAAGGCCTAACATAACAAAATTGGGCTGGCTGTAGGCAAGTTTAAATTGGTTCCAGGGGAACACGGCCAGCAGTGGCCTGGTCAGTGTAGTAGTTGTAGAAAGAACGGACCGCAGACAGGCTTCGAAGGCCTAACATAACAAAAATGTCAAAACAATGGTATTGTCAGTGTCAGGCATTGAAGGATGTCAGCGCATAGACTAAACATTGGTGAAGCTGTGAGAGATAATTTTGCTAGTGGTAGAGCACTGTTTGAGCTGGGGGGGGTAACTGTCTTGTGGCCGGCGGTACAGGCCCAGGGCCCCTCATATTACAATGGTGTGTCTGACGTTGGGTGCGCACCACCACCGCCAGAGACACTTTATTGTACTATGAGGGACCCAGTGGCAGTGCCGTCGACCAAAAGCGGGCACACCCACCTCTTCAGACAAACAGCACTCTCACGGGTGCTGGCGCAAAGTGGCGATACCACGGCCCCGTGTGGGGAGTTTGGCCATTTTGTTAGGAGTAAACATGTCGTATGCTGGACAATCAGGTGCAGAAAATTACGAGATTGGAAAAGTCATTCAGAAGAGTCCACAGGCAAGACCTTTTCATAGGAAAGTTAGGTGTCAGCCGGGCAAGGTGGGGCAAAAGATTTCGAAATCCAGTTGTGGTTCATTTTAATGAAGGTTAGATCATCTACATTTTGGGTAGCCAGACGAGTCCTTTTTTCAGTTAGTATTGAACCTGCAGCACTGAATACTCTTTCTGATAGGACACTAGCTGCCGGGCAAGCAAGCTCCTGCAATGCATATTCTGCCAATTCTGGCCAGGTGTCTAATTTGGATGCCCAGTAATCAAATGGGAATGACGGTTGAGGGAGAATGTCTATAAGGGATGAAAAATAGTTTGTAACCATACTGGACAAATGTTGTCTCCTGTCACTTTGAATTGATGCTGCAGTACCTGTCCTGTCTGCGGTCATAGCAAAATCACTCCACAACCTGGTCAGAAAACCCCTCTGGCCAACGCCACTTCTGATTTCTGCCCCTCTAACACCTCTGGTCTGCTGGTCCCTGGAGCTCGTGTGAGAACGATCACGGGCGCTGTGTGCAGGGAATGCCAGAAGCAAACGGTCAACAAGAGTTGATTGTTTTGTTGCTAATATTAGTTCCAAGTTCTCATGTGGCATAATATTTTGCAATTTGCCTTTATAGCGAGGATCAAGGAGGCAGGCCAACCAGTAATCGTCATCGTTCATCATTTTTGTAATGCGTGTGTCCCTTTTGAGGATACGCAAGGCATAATCCGCCATGTGGGCCAAAGTTCCAGTTGTCAAATCTGCGGTTGTGCTTGGTTGAGGGGCAGTTGCAGGCAAATCTACGTCACTTGTGTCCCTCAAAAAACCAGAACCCGCCCTTGCCACGCCACCAATTTCCAATGACCCCGGGAAAGCTTCCTCATTAAAAATATAATCATCCCCATCATCCTCCTCATCCTCCACCTCCTCTTCGCCCGCTACCTCGTCCTGTACACTGCCCTGACCAGACAATGGCTGACTGTCATCAAGGCTTTCCTCTTCCTCTGGTGCAGACGCCTGATCCTTTATGTGCGTCAAACTTTGCATCAGCAGACACATTAGGGGGATGCTCATGCTTATTATGGCGTTGTCTGCACTAACCAGCCGTGTGCATTCCTCAAAACACTGAAGGACTTGACACATGTCTTGAATCTTCGACCACTGCACACCTGACAACTCCATGTCTGCCATCCTACTGCCTGCCCGTGTATGTGTATCCTCCCACAAAAACATAACAGCCCGCCTCTGTTCGCACAGTCTCTGAAGCATGTGCAGTGTTGAGTTCAACCTTGTAACAATGTCTATGATTAGGCGATGCTGGGGAAGGTTCAAAGAACGCTGATAGGTCTGCATACGGCTGGAGTGTACAGGCGAACGGCGGATATGTGCGCAAAGTCCACGCACTTTGAGGAGCAGGTCGGATAACCCCGGATAACTTTTCAGGAAGCACTGCACCACCAGGTTTAAGGTGTGAGCCAGGCAAGGAATGTGTTTCAGTTGGGAAAGGGAGATGGCAGCCATGAAATTCCTTCCGTTATCACTCACTACCTTGCCTGCCTCAAGATCTACAGTGCCCAGCCACGACTGCGTTTCTTGCTGCAAGAACTCGGACAGAACTTCCGCGGTGTGTCTGTTGTCGCCCAAACACTTCATAGCCAATACAGCCTGCTGACGTTTGCCAGTAGCTGCCCCATAATGGGAGACCTGGTGTGCAACAGTGGCAGCTGCGGATGGAGTGGTTGTGCGACTGTGGTCTGTGGACGAGCTCTCGCTTCTGCAGGAGGACGAGGAGGAGGAGGAGGGGGTGCGAACGGCTACAGCCAACTGTTTCCTAGACCGTGGGCTAGGCAGAACTGTCCCAAACTTGCTGTCCCCTGTGGACCCTGAATCCACCACATTTACCCAGTGTGCCGTGATGGACACGTAACGTCCCTGGCCATGCCTACTGGTCCATGCATCTGTTGTCAGGTGCACCTTTGTGCTCACAGATTGCCTGAGTGCATGGACGATGCGCTCTTTAACATGCTGGTGGAGGGCTGGGATGGCTTTTCTGGAAAAAAAGTGTCGACTGGGTAGCTCGTAGCGTGGTACAGCGTAGTCCATCAGGTCTTTGAAAGCTTCGCTTTCAACTAACCGGTAGGGCATCATCTCTAACGAGATTAGTCTAGCTATGTGGGCGTTCAAACCCTGTGTACGCGGATGCGAGGCTAAGTACTTCCTTTTTCTAACCATAGTCTCATGTAGGGTGAGCTGGACTGGAGAGCTGGAGATCGTGGAACTAGCGGGGGTGCCGGTGGATATGGCAGACTGAGAGACGGTGGGAGATGGTATTGTTGCCGCCGGTGCCCTAGATGCAGTGTTTCCTACTACGAAACTGGAGATTCCCTGACCCTGACTGCTTTGGCCTGGCAAAGAAACCTGCACAGATACTGCAGGTGGTGCAGAAAATGGTGGCCCTACACTGCCGGAAGGGATGTTGCGTTGATGAGTAGCTTCATTGGCCGAGGGTGCTACAACCTTAAGGGACGTTTGGTAGTTAGTCCAAGCTTGCAAATGCATGGTGGTTAAATGTCTATGCATGCAACTTGTATTGAGACTTTTCAGATTCTGCCCTCTGCTTAAGGTAGTTGAACATTTTTGACAGATTACTTTGTGCTGATCAATTGGATGTTGTTTAAAAAAATGCCAGACTGCACTCTTTCTAGCATCGGATACCTTTTCAGGCATTGCAGACTGAGCTTTAACAGGATGGCCACGCTGTCCTCCAACAGGTTTTGACTTTGCCACGCGTTTTGGCCAAGATACGGGCCCGGCAGATGGAACCTGTTGCGATGTTGATGCCTGCTGCGGCCCCTCCTCCTCCGCTTCAGAACTGCTGCCGCCTGCACCCTGTTCCCCCAATGGCTGCCAATCGGGGTCAAGAACTGGGTCATCTATTACCTCTTCTTGTAGCTCGTGTGCAACTTCGTCTGTGTCACCGTGTCGGTCGGTGGTATAGCGTTCGTGATGGGGCAACATAGTCTCATCAGGGTCTGATTCTTGATCAGCACCCTGCGAGGGCAATGTTGTGGTCTGATTCAAAGGACCAGCATAGTAGTCTGGCTGTGGCTGTGCATCAGTGCACTCCATGTCAGATTCAACTTGTAATGGGCATGGACTGTTAACTGCTTCACTTTCTAAGCCAGGGACGGTATGTGTAAAGAGCTCCATGGAGTAACCCGTTGTGTCGCCTGCTGCATTCTTCTCTGTTGTTGTTTTTGCTGAAGAGGACAAGGAAGCGACTTGTCCCTGACCGTGAACATCCACTAACGACGCGCTGCTTTTACTTTTACCAGTTTCACGAGAGGAGGCAAAAGAGCTAGAGGCTGAGTCAGCAAGATAAGCCAAAACTTGCTCTTGATGCTCCGGCTTTAAAAGCGGTTTTCCTACTCCCAGAAAAGGGAGGGTTCGAGGCCTTGTGTAGCCAGACGACGAACCTGGCTCCACAGCTCCAGACTTAGGTGCAATATTTTTTTTCCCACGACCACCTGATGCTCCACCACTACCACTACCCTCATTACCAGCTGACAATGAACGCCCCCGGCCACGACCTCTTCCACCAGACTTCCTCATTGTTTTAAAAACGTTACCAAACGAACGGTATTTGTTGCTGTCACACAACTTACACGGTGAGCTATAACTTCAGTATGATTTAGCTACCCCTTTACAGGTGGGTGAGACCACAACGAAAATCAGCCACAATGTTACACACTCTGTTGTTGTTGGCAACAAATGAGATGGCACACACGCAGGACTGTCACTGAAGCGCAAATGTAAATATTTATCTCCCACTGATTTGTGTTTGTTTTTTTTAAAAGGGAGACTTCAGAAAAAAAAAAAATAAAAAAAAAATTATTTTTTACAGAAGAATTTATAAAACAAATAAAATGAAATGATTGTTTCAGGGAGAATTTATGGAAAAAAAAAAAAAAAAGGCTTTGTAGGGCCCACTGAGTGAGAGAGGACGCACACAGGAGTCAGGAGTGGCACACAAGCCCAGAGGCCAATATTAATCTCCCACCGATTGATTTAGTTATTTTTTTTGGTAGATTTTGGAACCCAAATCAAGCAAAAAAATTTATAGGCTTTCTATGGCCCACAATTGGGGAGAGAGAGAGAGATGGCACACCCAGGAGTCAAGACTGGCACACAAGCAGAAGGGGCAATATGAATCTCCCACAGATTTTTTTTTTTTTTTTTTTTTTCAGGGAGACTTGAGAGAAAAAAAAATACAAAAAAAATGATTTTTTTCAGGAATAATTTAGAAACCAAAGAAAATAAAATGATTGTTTCAGGGAGAATTTAGAAAACAAATAAAACAAAAAATAGGCTTTCTAGGGCCCACTGAGTGACAGATGACGCACACAGGAGTCAGGAGTGGCACACAAGCCCAGAGGCCAATATTAATCTCCCACTGATTGATTTAGTTATTTTTTTTGGTAGATTTTGGAACCCAAATCAAGCAAAAAAATTAATAGGCTTTCTATGGCCCACTATTTGTGAGAGAGATGGCACGCTCAGGACTGGCACACAAGCCCAGAGGCCAATATTAATCTCCCATTTTTTTTTTTCCAGGGAAAATTTATAAACCCAATAAAAAAAATAATAATAAATAGGCTTTCTATGGCCCACTATCTGAGAGAGAGAGATGGCACGCTTAGGACTGGCACACAAGCCCAAAGGCCAATATTAATCTCCCACTGATTGATTGATTGATTTTTTCAGGTAGAATTATGAACCCAAATCAACCAAAAAAATAAATAGGCTTTCTATGGCCCACTATTTGTGAGAGAGATGGCACGCTCAGGACTGGCACACAAGCCCAGAGGCCAATATTAATCTCCCACTTTTTTTTTTTTTCCAGGGAAAATTTATAAACCCAATAAAATAATAAAAAAATAGGCTTTCTATGGCCCACTATCTGAGAGAGAGAGAGATGGCACGCTTAGGACTGGCACACAAGCCCAAAGGCCGATATTAATCTCCCACTGATTGATTTATTGATTTTTTCAGGTAGAATTTAGAACCCAAATCAAGCAAAAAAATTAATAGGCTTTCTATGGCCCACTGAGTGAGAGATGGCACACACAGGAGTAAGGAGTGGCACACAAGCCCTGAGGCCAATATTTTTCTCCCACTGATTGATGTTGTGATTTTTTCTGGTAGATTTTGGAACCCAAATCAAGCAAAAAAATAAATAGGCTTTCTATGGCCCACTGAGTGAGAGATGACACAGACAGGGATGGCACTCTAGCAGAAATGTCAATCTTAATCTCCCACAAAAAAAAAAAAAAAAAAAAAAAAAAAACTGTCCTTCAATTACTATCTCCCTGCAGTAATCTCAGCCAGGTATGGCAGGCAGCAATAAGGAGTGGACTGATGCACAAATTAAATAAAAAGTGTGGACAAACAAACAAGATAGCTGTGCAGAAAGGAAGGAACAAGAGGATTTGTGCTTTGAAAAAAGCAGTTGGTTTGCACAGCGGCGTACACACAGCAATGCAGCTATCAGGGAGCCTTCTAGGGCAGCCCAATGAGCTACAGCGCTGAGGAAAAAAAAAAAAAAAGGAGCTTCCACTGTCCCTGCACACCGAAGGTGGTGTTGGGCAGTGGAAATCGCTACAGCACAAGCGGTTTTGTGGTTAATGGACCCTGCCTAACGCTATCCCTGCTTCTGACGAAGCGGCAGCAACCTCTCCCTAAGCTCAGATCAGCAGCAGTAACATGGCGGTCGGCGGGAACTCCCCTTTATAGCCCCTGTGACGGCGCAGACAGCAAGCCAATCACTGCAATGCCCTTCTCTAAGATGGTGGGGACCAGGACCTATGTCATCACGCTGCCCACACTCTGCGTTTACCTTCATTGGCTGAGAAATGGCGCTTTTCGCGTCATTGAAACGCGACTTTGGCGCGAAAGTCGCGTACCGCATGGCCGACCACGCACAGGGGTCGGATCGGGTTTCATGAAACTCGACTTCGCCAAAAGTCGGCGACTTTTGAAAATGTTCGACCCGTTTCGCTCAACCCTACTGATGACTAACTACATGGTAGCCTCTAAAGAGACACATTTATCTTATATATATAAAAGAGCAGTTTCGTACTTCTATTCTATCCAAAATGAGCTTTTAAATACATGGTATTACACTGTTACGAACAAACACAACTTTAAAAATATAGGTATATACACTATCATAAATATGATTCATTCCAATACCTCATCAATACCATTACTATCAATTCATCCCATAAAATGCATTTAAAAAAATATATATTTAAAAAAAAAAAAAAAAAAGGGAAATTTTCTCTTCTTTTTTTTTTCCTTTCTTTTTTTTTCTCTTTTCCTCTTTTTATTGTTGTTGTATTGACCCATGCGCGAACGACTGAGCTATTTATGACAAACCCTTACACATTCTCTACTACATCATTAAGTCCATTTGGATAAAGGCTTTGTAACCTATATATCCAATATGACTCCTTGCGGTTTAATAATTTGTTCCTGTTATTAGCCCCTTTTGGTATATGCTCCAGCGGTGTGAACAAATTATTAAACCGCAAGGAGTCATATTGGATATATAGGTTACAAAGCCTTTATCCAAATGGACTTAATGATGTAGTAGAGAATGTGTAAGGGTTTGTCATAAATAGCTCAGTCGTTCGCGCATGGGTCAATACAACAACAATAAAAAGAGGAAAAGAGAAAAAAAAGAAAGGAAAAAAAAAAAAAGAAGAGAAAATTTCCTTTTTTTTTTTTTTAAATATATATTTTTTTAAATGTATTTTATGGGATGAATTGATAGTAATGGTATTGATGAGGTATTGGAATGAATCATATTTATGATTGTGTATATACCTATATTTTTAATGTTGTGTTTGTTCGTAACAGTGTAATACCATGTATTTAAAAGCTCATTTTGGATAGAATAGAAGTACTAAACTGCTCTTTTATATATATAAGATAAATGTGTCTCTTTAGAGGCTACCATGTAGTTAGTCATCAGGAAAGGAGAACCTGATCCCCGGTCCCGCCCTGCTAATCCCTTCTAGGAACCCTCATAAATAAGAGAACTTGGAGGTTGTAACATCATTTTATAGTGCTTATTGTATTGTTTGTTCTTTTTGTTTTTTTACTACCTGATGAAGGCTGCACTGTAAAAAGAGCAGCCGAAACGCGTTGTACTGTTTTTTAAAAAAAAAATTTACAAATATATTTTATTTTTTTATTTTCAGAAAATAAATGAATTTTTTAACATTTTTCACTTGAAGTGGATGAATTCAAAAAATCCGTAGGTGCTTAGCACCACATTTACTTGGAGTTTTTTTTTCTCTTTGAAATCGCCACCTATGTGGATCTGAAGCAGGATCAATACATAGTTCTCCAAAGTGAGCTGCACACCTTATTGGATTATACAACATACGAAGAAGAGTTGCCTAAAGAATTGATTCCTTGAGAATCTCAATGTGCATTTCTTACCGATAGAAGGTGAGCATAACTACAAATAAAAGAAATGTTTTTAACTTGTTGGTAAAAACGTATTACGCTCAGAGGAAGCGCCGCACTTGTCTCTTTTTTTCCCCTCTTTCCCTAAACCAGGGTATTTCTAAAGTCTTGCAGAGAGATGCAGCAGTCTTGAAATAGCGTGATCACCGAAAAATCAAGCGTTTCATGGCAAATGGCCAACAGGGTCGCACGAAGCGTGTTGTGCAAAAAAGGCGCAAAATAACTGCCCATGAATTGAGGAAAATCAAGCGTGAAGCTGCCAAGATGCCATTTGCCACCAGTTTTGCCATATTTCAGAGCAGCAACTTTACTGGAGTAACAAAAAGCACAAGGTGTGTGAAACTCAGGGACATGGCCAAGGTAAGGAAGGCTGAAAAACGACCACCTTTGAACAAGAAACGTAAGATAAAATGTCAAGACTGGGCCAAGAAATATCTTAAGACTAACTTTTCAAAGGTTTTATGGACTGATGAAATGAGAATGACTCTTGATGTGCCAGATAGATGGGCCAGAGGCTGGATCAGTAAAGGGTAGAGAGCTCCACTCCGACTCAGATGCCAGCAAGGTGGAGGTGGGGTACTGGTACTGGCTGGTATCAAAGATGAACTTGTGGGACCTTTTCGGGTTGAGGATGGAGTGAAGCTCAACTCCCAGACCTACTACTAGTTTCTGGAAGACAACTTCTTCAAGCAGTGGTACAGGAAGAAGTCAGTATTGTTCAAGAAAAACATGATTTTCATGCAGGAAAATGTTCCATCACATGCCTCCAACTACTCCACAGCGTGGCTGGCCAGTAAAGGTCTCAAAGAAGAAAAAATAATGACATGGCCCCCTTGTTCACCTGATCTGAACCCCATAAAGAACCTGTGGTCCCTCATAAAATGTGAGATCTACTTGGAAGGAAAACAGTACACATCTCGGAACAGTGTCTGGGAGGTTGTGATGGCTGATGCACGCAATGTTGATCGTAAACAGATCAAGCAACTGACAGAATCTATGGAAGGCTGTTGAGTGTCATCATAAAGAAAGGTGGCTATATTCGTCACTCATATGCAGTTACTGTATATTGGTTTACCTGGTGAAAATAGTGAGATGTGAGATGGGAATATATTTGGTTTTTATTAAGTTGCTTAATAATTCTGCACAGTATCAGTTACCTGCACAAAAAAATATCCTCTTAAGATAGCCAAATCTAAAAAAAAATAATCCAACTTCCAAAAATATTACGTTTTGATATTTATGAGCCTTTTGGGTTGATTGAGAACATAGTTGTTGATCAATAATAAAAATAATCCTCTAAAATACAACTTGCCTAATAATTCTGCACACAGTGTATACCATATGGCGGTAATAACAGTGTTTTTTATAGAGATTTATTTTCAGTAATACCATGGTCATCGGTGATGTTCCCCCATGCCGACAATTAGGGTGTGCCACTATAGTTGTAATCAGGGTTACCTGGTTAGGGGCCCACTCAGATGTTTCGCGCCCCTGAGCTAAACCCCTAGCTACGCCTCTGTATAGCGTCCACAAGTTTGGCATTTTTGTAGTGATGAGAGCCTGCCTAACTTATGGCAGCATGTTTCCAGAAGCATGAGCTTGGCATTATGTGCTGGTCACTACAACGTACTGGTCACTACAGCATACTGGTCACTACAACAGCAGTTTGCAATTTTCACTTGGCAACATCCACTGCTGCTTGTTTCTGGAAAACATCCATGGAGTCAAAATTGTCACTACACCTGTAGATAAATTCCCAAGGGGGTATGAGTCGCCCGCCAGGGCAGTGGAGTACCCGGTAGCAGGTCCGGTGTTCACAGGGGGATGTCACGGTGGTGACCCGGTCTGTGGCCCTGGGAGCCCAAGTAAAAGGGAAATTGAATGAAGTTTATGTTCGTGACGCTACCTGTGGTATTCGGTCAGTAGGGACCAACGCTGCTTTAAAGGGTCCTCTGGGGTGATGTTATGGCAGCTAGATGGTATAACTTCCCACAGGTGAAGTATATCCCCAGGGTTCCCGGTGTGTAAACGGAAGATGGTGAATGGCACAGTAAAAAACGAGGACACAGGTTTGCAGTCTCTTAACCTGGTTTACTGTAGGCTTCAGGCAACCGCAGTCCAGGGCACCAGATCATAGGACAGGCAGGGTCCAGCCGGCTTGGAAGCAAATTCAGAGTCCCCTTTACCAGGTGGAGTTAAAAGCCTTCCTCATAGCACGGTGGTATTGTAGTCCCTTACTGCCTATGGCTTCTGATAAGGTCCTCACTGTTCTTCTCTGAGTCCCATATAGGATAGGACACAAACCCGTATGACAGGTGACTCGAGCCTTTTTACAGGGACTCTATCATGCCCCAGGCGCTATGCATGACTGTGCCTCCTGGGTATTGAGGCGGACAGGTAACTTGCAGTTCAGCTGTCCTGCCGGTCTCTGCTGTAAGTCGTAGAGTCCCTTACAACCTCGATGTTCCGGCTACCGGTTATCTGCGCCTCAGAGGGAAGCAGCTCTTTTGAAGCTGGTCTCCCCTGATATCAGGGGGCTCCCTGCATGTTTCCCTGAGACTCTCAGGACAATGCGGTGTTTCTGTTAAGAACAGGCGCTGAGAAGCCTCCTACACTGCCTGTCAGATCGCTGATCCGCCACAGTGAGGTGCAAAGTGTCAGATCAGTGACCTGACTTCATACAGTGATGTACCACCCTGGTATATTGTAAAAAAGTTTAAAAAATTGTGTAATGTGTAAAAATATTTTTTTTTTTAATTCCTAAATAAAGAAAAAAAATCAATAAATATTTTTCCAAAAAAATACATTTCTTTATGTAAATAAGAAAAATGATAAAAGTACACATATTTAGTATTGCTGCATTCGTAAAGACCTGACCTATAAAACTGTCCAACTGGTTAACCCCTTCAGTGAACACCGTAATTAAAAAAAACCCAGGCAAAAAACCAATGCTTTATCATCATACCACCGAACAAAAAGTGGAATAACACGCGATCAAAAATACAGATATAAATAAACATGCTCAAACAGGAGAAAGGTACGAGCTCTACTGGGTATATATATAAAATATAACAAAGTTTATTTGGAAATACACAAAATATACATATAATAATGTAGGAAGAGCATATAAAAACAACACATGTGCAGAGGATAACACACCAGGGTCAACAGGACCCGCCAAAACCCTAGTCCATATGTGCCCCACAGTAATCAGCTCCTAAGGTGCATGTGCAAAAGGATAATGGGACACTAGTAAGTGTACCTGCCGGGTAAAGTATGGAGCAACCCTCCCCAAAAAAGCTATAGGTAAATCCCCATAATGGGGTAGTAATGATGTCAGGGGGTCGGCAGATGCTTACCGTGGACGGGTCCTGGGCTGGGTGTGTGGAAAAAGCCTCCCTAAGGCTTTTTCCACACACCCAGCCCAGGACCCGTCCACCCCAGCCAACGGTAAGCATCTGCCGACCCCCTGACATCATTACTACCCCATTATGGGGATTTACCTATAGTTTCTTTGGGGAGGGTTGCTCCATACTTTACCCGGCAGGTACACTTACTAGTGTCCCATTATCCTTTTGCACATGCACCTTAGGAGCTGATTACTGTGGGGCACATATGGACTAGGGTTTTGGCGGGTCCTGTTGACCCTGGTGTGTTATTCTCTGCACGTGTTGTTTTTATATGCTCTTCCTACATTATTATATGTATATTTTGTGTATTTCCAAATAAACTTTGTTATATTTTATATATATATACCCAGTAGAGCTCGTATCTTTCTCCTGTTTGAGTATGTGACTGAGTGGGTATACTCTTGGTGCTTTTTGGGCTATTTTGTGCCCTCCCTACTGACGGGAATATGTCAGTGAGGTTTTTGTGGCTATAAATAAACATGGTATCACTTAAAACATCATCTTGTCTCACAAAACTCGAGCCGCGATACATCGTCTTCTGCAAAAAAATAAATGTTATAGCCCTCAGACTAAATCGATGCAAAAATAATAATTTTTATATAAAATAGTTTTCATTGTATAACAGCGCCAAAACATAAAAATATAAGAGGTATCGCTGTAATCGCACTAACCCGATTAATAAAACTGCTTTATCAATTTTAAAAAAGAAAGTAAAAAGCACTGGCGCTCCTGATAGTCCCTAGTGGGGAAACAAAATTGCTGAATGTAGCGTGCTGCTGGTGATTGTGACAGGTTCTGTGTAGACCTGTAAAGTATATAAAATGAAAAAGAGTGGTATTCACCTGCGCTGTCTACAAAAACGAACAATAAAATGAAAAATAGATGAATAAATGAATAAGAGAGCACTTACTTAATGAGTAATCATTGGTTATGCAGTGGATGTTGCAATGGGTCCTTAAAGTACTACCAGAATCTTAGGGGAATGAGGAGAGAAAAAAAAAAAAAGAAAAAAAAAGGGGGTAAATGTTTGTATTGGTGAATATAGTGAGACTAAATAGATTTATAATATATACTCACTCAGATATTAAATGGAAATGTGCAATGAAGAGACGTGATCCCTGTGTATCTGCAATTGATGCGGGTATTGTGATGACCACGGTTGCTTAATCTTCAGAGGTTTATAGTAGATGCCCCTGCTTAGATAAATGTACAACCTTTATAGGTAATGGTGGTTTTAAATAAATGTGGTCTAGTTTTCCCAGTACACAATAAACTTACTGCTGGTGGGAGTAGCGCAGGATTCCGTTAGGTTAAGGTAGTAAGATGACCATCAGATGCTGGCTGACAAGGATTACTGTGATTAGAATTGATTGCCCATATGTTGAGATGAGGAGAAATGCTCCCCTAGTATGTTGGAGCACTAATATGCCACAATTGCTATGTGCACATAAAATATGCTATACTCACTGTGGTGCTGAGTGCGGAGGGAAGCGGTTCCGGAAAGTCTGAGCCACCGCTAGGTGTACCACTATGACAGAGCGGTGGGTTAAGGAGAGAGTGGCGGCAGAAGCCGTGCGACCGCGAAACCTTGCGTGCCCCGGCCGGATGCAGCGCTGAGGTAGCGGTCGGAGAGGGTGGGCAGAGCTGCTGGTGACGTCACCACGCTACGGGGCTAAAGAGGACAGGTGTGCTAGTATAGCTAGTCAGCAAACCAATGCATTTCAAGGGCTCAGGCCCTCTTCATCAGGGTTAAACTAGACCACATTTATTTAAAACCACCATTACCTATAAAGGTTGTACATTTATCTAAGCAGGGGCATCTACTATAAACCTCTGAAGATTAAGCAACCGTGGTCATCACAATACCCGCATCAATTGCAGATACAGATTTTTCTCTCCTCATTCCCCTAAGATTCTGGTAGTACTTTAAGGACCCATTGCAACATCCACTGCATAACCAATGATTACTCATTAAGTAAGTGCTCTCTTATTCATTTATTCATCTATTTTTCATTTTATTGTTCGTTTTTGTAGACAGCGCAGGTGAATACCACTCTTTTGCTTTATCAATTTTACTACATGCGGAATGGTATAAACGCCCCACCCAAAAGAAATTCATGAATTGCTGGTTTTTGTTCATTCTGCCTCCAAAAAATCGTAATAAAAAGCGATAAAAAAGTAATGTGCCCAAAAATGGTGTTAGGACTGAGGGAACGCACCAAGACAGATGATATAGATGCGTTCGCAGTCCGGGGTCCACCGTGCAGGTGAAAACCTGCTGCTAGCAATTTGCAGACTATATGGCGGTACACAAAAGTATACACGCGTGGGTTAAACCTCACCCAGCGTGAAAGAAGCAATCCTGTTAAGTCACAGGACCGCGGTACCGCACCTAAAGCGCGAGCAAGTAGTCAGCGAACTCAACCCCAACTAGGATTGAAGTCCGATTAGACCCTTGCTGGCACAACACCGCAACTGGGTGTGTAAGGAAACTGAATAACAGTATTAAGGCACAAGAGTGCATGCAGTGCCGCACTGACGAACGCCACTAACCACCCAGGCTTGGGTAAGGAAAGCACAGAGGAAGTGCACGGCGCCGTACTGGCGGTCACAGCAACTGGACGCTGTAATGTGTGATTCGTGTTGTAGGCTAAGTCGGGCGCTAGATAGCAACCATACACCTTCCGCGAACAGACATTCAATAGGGTAGGGGTATCCAAGGACGACTTGCACTCACAACATACACACATTAGCAATTGTTAGACAATACTAGCGCATGGCCGTGTAATCATGCGCAGTTTATATAGTTGCAGCACAGGAAGTGGTTACAGCACTTTTGCCCTTCCAAGACCTGCCAAGAGGACCAATGGAATGTGCTGCAGAGCCAGAGCACATGACCCTCGATCTCCAACGGGAGATCTTACCCTGGGCATGCTCAGTACGTGCAGACAAGGACTTAGTCCCAGAGAAGTCCGCTCGCTGCTGACCAGCACTGACTTTAATGGCAGAGACTGGAGAAGCAGCAGTAACTCTCAGAACAGAGTGAGAATGAGCAAGACGCTGGGACCGATGTCTTTGCTGAGCAAACTCCACTGCGGCTGGACAAGAATGGGAGACCGCAGCGGAGGTGGCTCGAGATTCCCCCTGTGCAGAAGCGGGAACTCGACCCCTAACAAATGGTACCAATAAAAACATCATCTCGTCCCGCAAAAAACAAGACCTCACATGACTCTGTGGGCCAAAATATGGAAAAATTATAGCTGTCAAAATGTGGTGATGCAAAAACTATTTTTGCAATAAAATGCGTCTTTTAGTATGCGGCATCTGCCAAATATAAACCCGCTATAAATAGCAAATCAAGCCCCCCTTCATCAAACCCTTAGTTAGGAAAAAATAATAAAAGAAAAAAATGTATTTATTTCTATTTTCCCATTAGGGTTAGGGTTGGGGCTAAAGTTGGGGTTAGGGTTGGGGCTAAAGTTTGGGTTAGGGTTGGGGTTAGAGATGGGGTTAGGGTTTGGATTATGTTTACGGTTGGGATTAGGGTTGGGATTAGGGTTAGGGGTGTGTCAGGGTTAGGGGTGTGGTTAGGATTGGGATTAGGGTTAGGGGCATGTTTGGGTTAGGAGTGTGGTTAGGGTTATGGTTAGGGTTGGGATTAGGCTTAGGAGTATGTTCTGGTTAGGGTTGGAGTTAGAAATAGGGAGTTTCCACTGTTTAGGCACATCAGGGGCTCTCCAAACACAACATGGCATCTGATCTCAATTCAAGCCAATTTTGCGTTGAAAAAGTAAAACTGTGCTCCTTCCCTTCCAAGCTCTGCTGTGTGCCCAAACAGTGGTTTACCCATACCTATGGGGTATCAGCATACTCAGGACATATGGGACAACAACTTTTGGGGTCCAATTTCTCCTGTTACCCTTGGGAAAATAACAATTTGGGGGCTAAAAAATCATTTTTGTGGGAAAAAATAATTTTTTATTTTCACGGCTCTGCATTATAAACTTTAGTGAAACACTCGGGGGTTCAAAGTTCTCACAACACATCTAGATAAGTTCCTTGGGGGTCTAGTTTCCAATATGGGGTCACTTATGGGGGGTTTCTACTGTTTAGGTACATCAGGGGCTCTGCTAATGCAACGTGACACCCACAGACCATTCCATCTAAGTCTGCATGGCACTCCTTCCCTTTCGAGCTCTGCCATGCGCCCAAACAGTGGTCCCCTCCACATATGGAGTATCAGCGTACTCAGGACAAATTGGTCAACAACTTTTGTGGCCCAATTTCTCTTGTTACCCGTGGGACAATAGAAAATTTAAAAATTGGGGGCAAAAAGATCATTTTTGTGAAAGAATATGATTTTTTATTTTTATGGGTCTACATTATAAACTTCTGTGAAGTACTTTGGGGTTCAAAGTGCTCACCACACATCTAGATAAGTTCCTTTGGAAGTCTACTTTCCAAAATGGTGTCATTTGTGGGGGTTTCCCCTGTTTAGGCACATCAGGGGCTCTCCAAAAGTGACATGGCGTCCTATCTTAATTCCAGTCAATTTTGCATTGAAAAATCAAATGGCGCTCGTTCCATTCTGAGCTCTGCCATGTGCCCAAACAGTGGTTTATCCCCACATATGGGGTATCTGTGTTCTCGGGACAAATTGTGCAACAACTTTTGGGGCCCAATCTCTCCTGTTACCCCTGGTAAAATAAAACAAATATGATCTGAATTAATTTTTTTGTGAAAAAAAGTTAAATGTTAATTTTTGTTTAAACATTCCAAAAATTCCTCGGAAGCACCTGAAGGGTTAATGAACTTCTTGAATGTGGTTTTGAGCACCTTGCGGGATAAAGTTTTAACAACGGTGTCACACTTGGGTATTTTCTATCCTATAGACACCTCAAAGTGACTTCAAATGTGATGTGGTCCCTAAAAAAAATGGTGTTGTAAAAATGAGAAATCGTTGGTCAACTTATAACCCTTATAACTTTCTAACAAAAAAAAAATGTTTTTACAAAGATCTGCTGATGTAAGGTAGACATGTGGCAATTGTTAATTATTAAGCATTCTGTGTGACATTTCTCTGTGATTTAAGGGCATGAAAATTTAAAGTTGGAAAATTGCAAAATTTTCAAAATGTTCGCCAAATTTCCATTTTTTTCCCAAATAAACGTAAGTAATATCGAGGAAATTTTACCACTACCATGAAGTACAATATGTCAGGAGAAAACAATGTCATGTCAGAATGACTGGGATCCATGCAAGCGTTCCAGAGTTATAACCTCATAAAGGGAGAGTGGTCAGAATTGTAAAAATTGGCCCAGTCATCAATTAAAAATAACTATTGTACATTAATTCTAAATCCAGAGTCCAGGTTCACTAATTTAAAAAAAATTATGAAATAAAAAAAGGTATTTATTAGGTGTTCTCTGTAAATAGTCTGAGGAGACTGACCGAACGTTCTCAGATCACAAAAGCAATGCAAACCTGACCTGGCTGGAAGAAAACGAATGTATTTGCAGAATAAGCTAATAATGGTACATTATTCTATACAATGCAGCATTGTGGATTTTAAGTGTGTGTTCTTGCAGTAATCACAGAGACTCTTTTTCTATTGGAATCCCAGTGTGTTTTACTATAAGGCATAGTGTTCCCTGCAGTGTCTCATTTAACAGGGATGGCAATAAGTAGAAAACATTGAGCAAAAATAAAACAGCTTGTAGAGGGAGCTTTGTTTCACGCATCTTGGCATACTCTGGTGGCTGGGATGCTAGAAATGTTCAGGTTATGGCTTCACATCATCGAAGATATAACGAATGTAAAACACAAAACAACCACTTGAAAACATATTTGTTCATTTTCTTTTTTAATTAATTGGATTCACTTTGAAGCTCATTCTTCTGAATTATATTTTAGGCATCGCGGTCCGGATACAGCACCTCACATCTTCATACGATGACGTCCTCTTCTTTGCTTTCTGCCACGGCTGCTGCGCAGGTGTACTTTGTCTGCCCTGCTGAAGGCAGCGTAAAGTACTGCAGTGTGCAGGCACCGGGCCTCTCTGACCTTTCCCGGCGCCTGCACACTGCAGTACTTTACTCTGTCCTCAACAGGGCAGATAAAGTACGCCTGCGCAGGAGCCGCGGAAGGAAGCAAAGAAGAGGACATCATCGTATGAAGATGTGAGGCGCCGGACCCAGACCGCGATGCCCATCGGACCGGACCACACCGGAGCTGCCCCTGGGAGAGTATAATCTAACTTGTTTTTCTTATCTTTCAGGTTACATCGGGGGGGCTTATCTACAGCATTACAGAATGCTGTAGATAAGCCCCTGATGGCGGTGGCCGCAGTTTATATACAAAATATGAGGAGACAGATTCCCTTTAAGGAAGGATATTAGCGAAGGGAATGAGAATGTCGAGTCCATATGGGTCGAAATACATGGAGGGAAAAATAGTAACAAAATTCTCATTGGGGTCTGTTACAAACCCCCCAAATATAACAGAAATCATGGAAAGTCTACTACTAAGGCAGATAGATGAAGCTATGAATTAAGTCCTTGTTATGGGGGACTTTAACTAACCGGATATTAACTGGGAAACTGAGACCTGCAAAACCCATAAAGGCAACAGGTTTCTGCTAATAACCAAGAAAAATTATCTTTCACAATTGGTGCAGAATCCAACCAGAGGAGCAGCACTTTTAGACCTAATACTATCTAATAGACCTGACAGAATAACAAATCTGCAGGTGGTCGGGCATCTAGGAAATAGCGACCACAATATTGTACAGTTTCACCTGTCTTTCACTAGGGGGACTTGTCAGGGAGTCACAAAAACACTGAACTTTAGGAAGGCAAAGTTTGTCCAGCTTAGAGATGCCCTTAATCTGGTTGACTGGGACAATGTCCTCAGAGATAAGAATACAGATAATAAATGGGAAATGTTTAAAAACATCCTAAATAGACACTGTAAGCGACTTGTATCTTGTGGGAATAAAAGGACTAGAAATAGGAAAAACCCAATGTGGCTACACAAAGAAGAAAGAGGGGCAACTAACAGTAAAAAGAAAGCATTTTAAACTACTAAAGCATGATGGCATCGTTGACGCTCTAAAAAACTATGGGGAGAAAAATACTTTATTTAAAAAACTAATTAAAACTGCCAAAAAGGAAACAGAGAAGCACATTGCTAAGGAGAGTAAAACTAATCCCAAACTGTTCTTCAACTATATCAATAGTAAAAGAATCATAAGTGAAAGTGTAGGCTCCTTAGAAAATTGTGAGGAAAGAATGATTGTAGATGACAAGGAAAAAGCTAATATATTAAACACCTTCTTCTCCACAGTATTCACGGTGGAAAATAAAAAGCTAGGTGAAATGCCAAGAGACAAAGAAAATCCTATATTAACGGTCACTAGGGTTGAGCGACCTTGACCTTTTTAGAGTCGAGCCGTGTTTCGCGAACCCCGACTATCTCTAAAGTCAGGTCGAGTGATATCGGCCGATTATGGCGTAAAGTCGGGGATCGGCCGAAACACGAAACCCAATGCAAAGTCAATGGGATTATTTTATTATTTTATTTTTTATTTTTTTTATTTATTTATTTTTTCTCTCTCTCTCTCTCAACAGAAAAGCTGGTGTTACACATTTCAGATCGCTGCTGCGCACAAGCAACAAGATGACGATAGGCGTCGACGCCCCTAAGACGTACGAAACGCGACTTTGGCGCCAAAGTCGCGTACCGCATGGCCGACCCCACACAGGGGTCGGGTCGGGTTTCATGAAACCCGACTTTGCCAAAAGTCGGCGACTTTTGAAAATGAACGACCCGTTTCGCTCAACCCTAACGGTCACCAATCTAACCCAAGAAGAGATGCGAAACCGGCTAAATAAGATTAAATAAGATTAAAATAGATAAATCTCCAGGTCTGGATACACTCACGAGTACTAAGAGAACTAAGTAATGTAATAGACAAGCCATTATTTCTTATATTTAGGGTCTCTATAGAAACAGGACCTGTTCCACAGGACTGGTGCATAGCAAATGAGGTACCAATATTCAAAAAGGGCTCTAAAAGTGAACCTGGAAATTATAGGCCAGTAAGTCTAACCTCTATAGTTGGTAAAATATTTGAAGGGTTTCTGAGGGATGTTATTCTGAATTATCTCAATGAGAATAACTGTTTAACTCCATATCAGCATGGATTTATGAGGAATCGCTCCTGTCAAACCAATCCAATCCGTTTTTGTGAAGAGTTAAGCTATAGACTGTATCAAGGTAAGTCATTGGACGTGGTATACCTTAATTTTTCTAAAGCGTTTGATACTGTGCCACCAGTGGCGCCACTATAATGAGGCAAGTTGAGCACTTCACCTTAAGCGGCATCCAGTCCCTCAAAACAGGGGGCGGCAGCGTGGCGCCGCTCCCTGCAGTCAGATGTGCCGAGTACTAGCCATGAGCATGAGGCTGTGTCACCAGCAGGAAGCGGCGGGGATGCTGGGCGCGGTGCTGCCTCATCACACACTAACTCGTCTGGTTATTAGTCAAGTACTGAGGGACGGGGTGGGGAAGGGGTGAGCGACCCCACCCAGGTAAGATGAGCTACTTGTGATTGAAGAACAGCCTGTGGGCGGGGACTGTGGCTGCTTGCCTGCGTAGCTACTAGGGGGGCAGAGGGGGCCATCGCCCTGGGCCCAGACACATGAAGGGGCCCACCGGGAGCCAGGGCCACTTCTGTGTCGAGGCAGAACATTGTAATGTCAGGCAGTGTAATGTCTGCTCCTATCTGACGGAGACTCTGCAAGCTGGCTACTAGCACAGTGGCAGGCTGCAGTCTCCCTCCTGCAGTGAATAGTTTTGCCTGTCTGACCTGACGATGAAGCTTTTCCCCGACTGCAGTTTTCTTCACTCTGTGCATGCTGGGATTGGCTCAGGCATGCTGGGTCCTAGTGTCCACATCTTGCATTTCACCTAGACACTTCCTGGTCCTGCCTGCAAACTTTATCAGTAAGTGGGGATGGAATATTTTAGTTTTATTAAATTCAGGTATGTCACTGTGATGTGAATGTGAGACCATTGGGGTATTGTGGGCGCCGAAAGTGGGTGAGGGGGGACAGGGTACTGAGGGGGTGGATGTGAGATGATGGGGGTGTTGTGGGGGCTGAAGGTGGGTAAAGTGGGACATGGCACTGAGGGGGTGGATGTGAGTTGATGGAGGCATTGGGGCTGAAGTGGGGGAGGGGGGACAGGTCACTGGGGGCTGAATATTATAATGTTTTGTTAAGATATCATATGTGATCCATCACATGTAATATTTGCTGTCTGGGGAGGCTGGAGATGGGGGGTAGGGGGCTTTTGATACGTACCACCTGGGTCTTTTATAAGTATTAGTATACGAAGCCCCCATATAGTAACCAAGAGCTGCATCACATTTACAGCACCACTCCAGCATTTTTTTTTATTTCACTGCTGGAGCGGTGCTGAAAATCCAAGTCCCTCTGTCTGGTACTCATTTTCTGGCGTCTTCATCTGTTTTTGTCTCTGCTCGGCTCCGTCTCCTTCATTTTTTTTCAAAAATATTTCAAAAATACCAGGTACACATAAAATTGGCCATTTTTATGCACTAAAAGCTCTCATTTTTCATATTTCTAGTGCAGTAATGCAGTTCAAATTTCGTGTTTTCAAGTTTACATGTTTTAGCGCTGCAGTGTGCTGCCTTATTTACTTAACCCCTTCATGACCCAGCCTATTTTGACCATAAAGACCTTGCCGTTTTTTGCAATTCTGACCAGTGTCCCTTTATGAGGTAATAACTCGGGAACGCTTCAACGGATCCTAGCGGTTCTGAGATTGTTTTTTTGTGACATATTGGGCTTCATGTTAGTGGTAAATTTAGGTCAATAAATTCTGTGTTTATTTGTGATAAAAACGGAAATTTGGCGAAAATTTTGAAAATTTCGCAATTTTCACATTTTGAATTTTTATTCTGTTAAACCAGAGAGTTATGTGACACAAAATAGTTAATAAATAACATTTCCCACACGTCTACTTTACATCAGCACAATTTTGGAAACAAAATTTTTTTTTGCTAGGAAGTTATAAGGGTTAAAATTTGACCAGCGATTTCTCATTTTTACAACGAAATTTACAAAACCATTTTTTTTAGGGACCACCTCACATTTGAAGTCAGTTTGAGGGGTCTATATGGCTGAAAATACCCAAAAGTGACACCATTCTAAAAACTGCACCCCTCAAGGTACTCAAAACCACATTCAAGAAGTTTATTAACCCTTCAGGTGCTTCACAGCAGCAGAAGCAACATGAAAGGAAAAAATGAACATTTTCAGCAACAATTTTTTTATTTTCCGAATGGTAAAAAGAGAAACTGAACCACGAAAGTTGTTGTCCAATTTGTCCTGAGTACGCTGATACCTCATATGTGGGGGTAAACCACTGTTTGGGCGCACGGCAGGGCTTGGAAGGGAAGGAGCGCCATTTGACTTTTTGAATGAAAAATTGGCTCCACTCTTTAGCGGACACCATGTCACGTTTGAAGAGCCCCCGTGTGCCTAAAAATTGGAGCTCCCCCACAAGTGACCCCATTTTGGAAACTAGACGCCCCAAGGAACTTATCTAGATGCATAGTGAGCACTTTAAACCCCCAGGTGCTTCACAAATTGATCCGTAAAAATGAAAAAGTACTTTTTTTTCACAAAAAAATTATTTTAGCCTCAATTTTTTCATTTTCACATGGACAACAGGATAAAATGGATTCTAAAATTTGTTGAGCAATTTCTTCCGAGTACGCCGATACCTCATATGTGGGGGTAAACCACTTTGTGGGCACACGGCAGGGCTCGGAAGGGAAGGCGCGCCTTTTGACTTTTTGAATGGAAAATTAGCTCCAATTGTTAGCGGACACCATGTCGCGTTTGGAGAGCCCCTGTGTGCCTATGCATTGGAGCTCCCCCACAAGTGACCCCATTTTGGAAACAGGACCCCCCAAGGAACTTATATAGATGCCTAGTGAGCACTTTAAACCCTCAGGTGCTTCACAAATTGATCCGTAAAAATGAAAAAGTACTTTTTTTTCACAAAAAATTTCTTTTCGCTTCAATTTTTTCATTTTCACATGGGCAATAGGATAAAATGGATCATAAAATTTGTTGAGCAATTTCTCCCGAGTACGCCGATACCTCATATGTGGGGGTAAACCACTGTTTGGGCACAAGGCAGAGCTCGGAAGGGAAGGCGCGCCTTTTGACTTTTTGAATGGAAAATTAGCTCCAATTGTTAGCGGACACCATGTCGCATTTGGAGCGCCCCTGTGTGCCTATGCAATGAAGCTCCCCCACAAGTGACCCCATTTTGGAAACTAGACCCCCCAAGGAACTTATCTAGATGCATACTGAGCACTTTAAACCCCCAGGTGCTTCACAGAAGTTTATAATGCAGAGCCATGAAAATAAAAAATAATTTTTCTTTTCTCAAAAATGATTTTTTAGCCTGGAATTTCCTATTTTGCCAATGGTAATAGGAGAAATTGGACCACAAATTTTGTTGTCCAGTTTGTCCTGAGTACGCAGATACCCCATATGTGGGGGTAAACCACTGTTTGGGCGCACGGCAGGGCTCAGAAGGGAAGGCACGCCATTTGGCTTTTTAAATGGAAAATTAGCTCCAATCATTAGCGGACACCATGTTGCGTTTGGAGAGCCCCTGTGTGCCTAAACATTGGAGATCCCCCACAAATGACCCCATTTTGGAAACTAGACCCCCAAAGGAACTAATCTTGATGTGTGGTGAGCACTTTGAACCCTCAAGTGCTTCACAGAAGTTTATAACGCAGAGCCATGAAAATAAAATAAAAAATTTCTTTTCTCAAAAATGATTTTTTAGCCCGCAATTTTTTATTTTCCCAAGGGTAACAGGAGAAATTTGACCCCAAAAGTTGTTGTCCAGTTTCACCTGAGTACGCTGATAGCCCATATGTGGGGGTAAACCACTGTTTGGGCACATGCCAGGGCTCGGAAGTGAAGTAGTGACGTTTTGAAATGCAGACTTTGATGGAATGCTCTGCGGGCGTCACGTTGCGTTTGCAGAGCCCCTGATGTGGCTAAACAGTAGAAACCCCCCACAAGTGACCCCATTTTGGAAACTAGACCCCGAAAGGAACTTATCTAGATGTGAGGTGAGCACTTTGAACCCCCAAGTGCTTCACAGAAGTTCATAACACAGAGCAGTGAAAATAATAAATACGTTTTCTTTCCTCAAAAATAATTTTTTAGCCCAGAATTTTTTAAGTTTCCCAAAGGTAACAGGAAAAATTTGACCCCAATATTTGTTGTCCAGTTTCTCCTGAGTATGGTGATACCCCACATGTGGGAGTAAACTACTATTTGGGCACTTGCCGGGGCTCGGAAGTGAAGTAGTGACGTTTTGAAATACAGACTTTGATGGAATGCTCTACGGGGGTCACGTTGCGTTTGCAGAGCCCCTGATGTGACTAAACAGTAGAAACCCCCCACAAGTCACCCCATTTTGGAAACTAGACCCCGAAATGAAATTATCTAGATATGTGGTGAGCACTTTCAACCCCCAAGTGCTTCACAGACGTTTATAACGCAGAGCCGTGAAAATAATAAATACGTTTTCTTTCCTCAAAAATAATTTTTTAGCCCAGAATTTTTTATTTTCCCAAGGGTTACAGGGGAAATTGGACCCCAAAAGTTGTTGTCCAGTTTCTCCTGAGTAAGCTGATACCCCTTGTGTGGGGGTAAACCACTGTTTGGGCACACGTCGGGGCTCAGAAGGGAAGAAGTGACTTTTGAAATGCAGACTTTGATGGAATGGTCTGCGGGCGTCACGTTGCGTTTGCAGAGCCCCTGGTGTGCCTAAACAGTAGAAACCCCCCACAAGTGACCCCATTTTGGAAACTAGACCCCCAAAGGAACTTATCTAGATATGTGGTGAGCACTTTGAACCCCCAAGTGCTTTACAGAAGCTTATAACGCAGAGCCGTGAAAATAATAAATACGTTTTCTTTCCTCAAAAATAATTTTTTAGCCCAGAATTTTTTATTTTCCCAAGGGTTACAGGAGAAATTGGACCCCAAAAGTTGTTGTCCAGTTTCTCCTGAGTACGCCGATACCCCATGTGTGGGGGTAAACCACTGTTTGGGCGCACGTCGGGGCTCAGAAGGGAAGTAGTGACTTTTGAAATGCAGACTTTGATGGAATGGTCTGCGGACGTCACATTGCGTTTGCAGAGCCCCTGGTGTGCCTAAACAGTAGAAACCCCCCACAAGTGACCCCATTTTGGAAACTAGACCCCCCAAGGAACTTATCTAGATATGTGCTGAGCACTTTGCACCCCCAAGTGCTTCACAGACGTTTACAACGCAGAGCCGTGAAAATAAAAAATAATTTTTCTTTCCTCAAAATTGATGTTTTAGCAAGCAATTTTTTATTTTATCAAGGGTAACAGGAGAAATTTGACCCCAGTAATTGTTGCGCAGTTTGTCCTGAGTATGCTGGTACCCCATATGTGGGGGTAAACCACTGTTTGGGCACACGTCTGGGCTCGGAAGTGAGGGAGCACCATTTGACTTTTTGAATACAAGATTGGCTGGAATCAATGGTGGTGCCATGTTGCGTTTGGAGACCCCCTGATGTGCCTAAACAGTGGAAACCCCTCAATTCTAACTCCAACACACCCCTAAACCTTATTCCAACTGTAGCCATAACCCTAATCACAACCCTAACCCCAACACACCCCTAACCACAACCCTAATTCCAACCCAACCCTAGCCCTAAGGCTATGTGCCAACGTTGCGGATTCGTATGAGATTTTTCAGCTCCATTTTTGAAAAATCCGCGGGTAAAAGGCACTGCGTTTTACCTGCGGATTTACCGCGGATTTCCAGTGTTTTTTGTGCGGATTTCACCTGTGGATTCCTATTGAGGAACAGCTGTAAAACGCTGCGGAATCCGCACAAAGAATTGACATGCTGCGGAAAATACAACACAGCGTTTCCGCGCGGTATTTTCCGCACCATGGGCACAGCGGATTAGGTTTTCCATATGTTTACATGGTACTGTAAACCTGATGGAACACTGCTGCGAATCCGCAGCCAAATCCGCACCGTGTGCACATAGCCTAATTCTAAAGGTATGTGCACACGCTGCGGAAAACGCTGCGGATCCGCAGCAGTTTCCCATGAGTTTACAGTTCAATGTAAACCTATGGGAAACAAAAATCGCTGTACACATGCTGCGGAAAAACTGCACGGAAACGCAGCGGTTTACATTCCGCAGCATGTCACTTCTTTCTGCGGATTCCGCAGTGGTTTTACAACTGCTCCAATAGAAAATCGCAGTTGTAAAACCGCAGTGAAATGCGCAGAAAAACCGCGGTAAATCCACAGCGGTTTAGCACTGCGGATTTATCAAATCCTCTGCGGAAAAATCTGCAGAGGACCAGAATACGTGTGCACATCCCGAACCCTAACCCTACCCCTACCCCTAACCCTACCCCTAACCCTACCCCTACCCCTAACCCTACCCCTAACCCTACCACTACCCCTACCCCTAACCCTAACCCTAACCCTACCCCTAACCCTACCCCTAACCCTAACCCTACCCCTAACCCTACCCCTAACCCTAACCCTACCCCTAACCCTAACCCTAGTTCTTACCCCAACCTTAGTGGAAAAAAATTTTTTTTATTTTTTTTATTGTCCCTACCTATGGGGGTGACAAAGGGGGGGGGGTCATTTACTATTTTTTTTATTTTGATCACTGAGATAGGTTATATCTCAGTGATCAAAATTCACTCTGGAACGAATCTGCCGGCCGGCAGATTCGGCGGGCGCACTGCACATGCGCCCGCCATTTTGGAAGATGGCGGCGCCCGGGAAAGAAGACGGACACCGGCAGGCTCGGTAAGTATAAGGGGGGGAGATCAGGGCATGGGGGGGCGTCGGAGCACGGGGGGGCCGTCGGAGCACGGGGGGGAGGCGTCGGAGCACGGGGGGGTGTCGGAGCACGGGGGGAGGCGTCGGAGCACGGGGGGGGCGTCGGAGCATGGATGAGGATCGGTGTGCGTGCGGGTGGATTGGAGCACGGGGTGGGGGATCGCTGTGCAGGGGGGTGGATCGGAGCACGGGGGGGGATCGCTGTACGGGGGGGGATCGGAGCACGGGGGGGTTTCATTGGAGCACGGGGGGTGTGATTGGAGCACGGGGGGAGCGGACAGGAGGACGGGGGAGCGGAGCACAGGACGGAGGGGAGCGCTGCACAGATCGGGGGGCTGGGGGGGGCGATCGGTGGGGTGGGGTGGGTGCACATTAGTATTTCCAGCCATGGCCGATGGTATTGCAGCATCGGCCATGGCTGGATTGTAATATTTCACCAGTTTTTTAGGTGAAATATTACAAATCGCTCTGATTGGCAGTTTCACTTTCAACAGCCAATCAGAGCGATCGTAGCCACGGGGGGGTGAAGCCACCCCCCCTGGGCTAAACTACCACTCCCCCTGTCCCTGCAGATCGGGTGAAATGGGAGTTAACCCTTTCACCCGATCTGCAGGGACGCGATCTTTCTGTGACACAGCATATGCGTCACAGGTCGGATTGGCACCGACTTTCATGACGCATACGCTGTGTCACAGGTTGGGAAGGGGTTAACTATATACGAGTTGGCGACTCTAGGTTCAGCACCTGTTCACACTTAGTCTATGTTTGGATGTGCCGGTCAGGTTTTTGAAATGTATTCTTTAGCCTTCTGATCGTGCACTCCGCCTCCTAGCTTCAGGTGTTTTAATTACAGCAGGTCCAATACCCCTCCACAGAGAGAGAGAATTTTAGTCTAAGAAGAGGTTTCACATGCACCCATTCAGATGGAGATGTTTATTCTCAGCGAGGTAAGGCAAGTTTAGGACCTGTATAAGAGAGATGCCGTAAAGGGGCTACCAGGTACACATAAAATTGGCCATTTTTATGCGCTAAAAGCTCTCATTTTTCATATTTCTAGTGCAGTAATGCAGTTCAAATTTCGTGTTTTCAAGTTTACATGTTTTAGCGCTGCAGTGTGCTGCCTTATTTACTTATCCTTCATTTTTTTTGTTACCTGTCCGCTGCTCCATTGTTTCATGGAGCAGTGCAGAGGTCACTAATCAATGTGAGTCTATGGGAGCCTCGTTCTGGCCTCTTTCTCACTCTCAGGCTATGTGCACACGTTGCGGATTTGGCTGCGGATCCACAGCGGATTGGCTGCTGCGGATTCACAGCAGTTTTCCATGTGTTGTACAGTACCATGTAAACCTATGGAAAACCAAATCCGCAGTGCACATGGTGCGGAAAATACCGCCCAGAAACGCTGCATTGTATTTTCCGCAGCATGTCAATTCTTGTGCAAATTATGCAGAATTTTTCACCTGCTCCTGTATAGAAATCCGCAGGTATAAAAACGCAGGCAAAATCCTCACAAAAAACGCAGGAAATCCTCGTTAAATCCACTGGTAAAACACAGCACGTTTTACCTGTGGATTTTGCAAAAATGGTGCGGAAAAATCCACAAACGAATCCTCAACGTGTGCACATAGCCTCATAGTCTTACATTGAGCGCTTGTGACATAGCTTCTAACTTCTGGCCAGTCAGAATCTGCACTCCCAAGTTTGAGCCGTGGGACTGGAGCAGTGCCACAAAATAGTGAATACGCCGGAGGATGAGTAAATGACCAGGGCGGGGACTTGCGCTTAAATCACCACTCCAACGGTGGAAAAAACCCTGCTAGAGTTGTGCTTTAATAATTTAATAATAAGCCATTTAGTACTATAAAGTTGATGAAGGCTTGGAATAAATGTCTGCTGTCAATTTATATGACTGCAGACTGCCAAATCATGACAGGGAGCTGCAGGCCCATCATACTGTGTATAAGGGAGCTGCGGGCCCATCATACTGTGATAAGGGAACTGCGGGCCTATCATACTGTGTATAAGGGCGCTGCGGGCCCATCATACTGTGCATGAGGGAGCTGCGTGCCAATCATACTGTGTATAAGGGAGCTACGGGCTCATCATACTGTGTATGAGGGAGCTGCGGGCCAATCAGACTGTGTATAATGGAGCTGTGGGCTCATCATACTGTGTATAAGGGAGCTGCGGGCCCATTATATTGTGTATAAGGGAGCTGCAGGCTCCTCATACTGTGTATAAGGGAGCTGTGGGCTTATCATACTGTGTATGAGGGAGCTGTGGGCCCATCATACTGTGTATAAGGGAGCTGTGGGCCCATCATGCTGTGTATAAGGGAGCTGCGGGCTCATCATACTTTGTATAAGGGAGCTGCAGGCTCATCATACTGTGTATAAGGGAGCTGCGGGCCCATCATACTGTGTATATGGGAGCTGCGGGCCCATCATACTGTGTATAAGGGAGCTGCAGGCTCCTCATACTGTGTATAAGGGAGCTGTGGGCTCATCATACTGTGTATGAGGGAGCTGCGGGCCAATCAGACTGTGTATAATGGAGCTGTGGGCTCATCATACTGTGTATAAGGGAGCTGCGGGCCCATCATATTGTGTATAAGGGAGCTGCAGGCTCCTCATACTGTGTATAAGGGAGCTGTGGGCTCATCATACTGTGTATGAGGGTGCTGTGGGCCCATCATACTGTGTATAAGGGAGCTGTGGGCCCATCATGCTGTGTATAAGGGAGCTGCGGGCTCATCATACTGTGTATAAGGGAGCTGCGTGTCCATCATACTGTGTATATGGGAGCTGCGGGCCCATCATACTGTGTATAAGGGAGCTGCGGGCCCATCATACTGTGTATAAGGGAGCTGCGGGCTCATCATACTGTGTGTAAGGGAGCTGCGGGCTCATCTTACTGTGATAAGGGAGCTGCGGGCTCATCATACTGTGTATAAGGGAGTTGCGGGCCCATCATACTGTGTATAAGGGAGCTGCGGGCTCATCATACTGTGATAAGGGAGCTGCGGGCCTATCATACTGTGTATAAGGGAGCTGCGGGCTCATCATACTATGTATAAGCGAGTTGCGGGCCCATCATACTGTGTATAAGGGAGCTGCGGGCCCATCATACTGTGTATAAGGGAGCTGCGGGCTCATCATACTGTGATAAGGGAGCTGCGGGCTCATCATACTGTGCATAAGGATGCTGTAACCCCATCATACTGTGTACAGGGGAACTGTGAGGGACATCATACTGTTTGACGGAAGCTGCGGGCCCACCATACTGTTTATAAGGGAGCTGTGGACCCACCATACTGTGTATAGGGAACTGTGAAGGCATATTGTGCATATGGAAGCTGTTGGCCTATTACACTGTATATAAGGGAGCTCTGGGGGCATTATACTTTCTATAGTGGAACTCTGTCAGCATTATACTGTGTAAAGGGAGCAGTGAGAACATCATATGGTGTATCAGGGAGATTTAGAATCATCATACTGTGTATAGCGGAGCTATGGGGGCCTTATACTGTGTATATGGAAGCTTTGAGCTCACTATACTGTGTATATTGGAGCAGAACATGAGGGAACTTAGGGGACATTATTAAATGTAAAGTGGGCACTTAAGCATTACTGTATTGTTATAGGGGCACTCATAGTATTGCGACCATCAAAGTTGCATATCGTCACAATATGGAGGTAAAATCAATGTTCGTTTTTGTGTATAGATTTATATTCAATAACAGAGCGGTCATATTCTGAGGTTCCACTATATTCACAATTAGAGTGTGCAACCGTAACTGTAATTCCCCCCTCTGTTCTCTCGTGCCCCCCCCCCCCCCTGTTCTCCTATGCCCCCGATATTATGCGCTTGTCACTGTCACTAGAAAATAGCAGTGATGCCAGCAGGGTAAATCCCAAGTCATAAATTCCTTCCTTAATATGACAATGGTACCAGTCACCCCTGGCTGCCTGCTGTGTGCCCTCTTTGGTATACACCAGGTAAGCACAGGAGCCACAGGCAGCAGGAGACTGTGGGACCATGAAAGTAAATAGAAGAGGATGTGTTATGTTTGTATTGAATCCTACCTGGCATTAAAGGGGTTATCTGAGATGGGGAAAATATACAGTATATACATACTAGTTTATTTAAAATAAATCCTAAACAGAGAGATATTGCCCTCCTGTCACCCTTGGGAATTCAGCCACAGACCTCTCGGGTGGTCGACAGCAGCTCTGGAAGTGATGACTGCACCAGCTGGATGTCACAGAACAGATAAAACCTGTGATTAACTGCAGCGGTCAGGTGACTGTGAGACTATGTGCACACGTATTCGTGAGGGCTGTGGATTTTTCCGCAGTGGATTTCAGAAATCCGCAGGTAAAAGGCACTACATTTTACCGCGGATTTACCGTGTGTTTTTTTACATATTTTATGCAGATTCCACCTGAGGATTCCTATTATGGAGCAAGTGTAAACCGCTGCGGAAACCGCACAAAGAATTGACATGCTGCGGAATATAAACCGCTACGTTTCCGCGCGTTTTTTTCCGCAGCATGTGCATTGCGGATTACGTTTTCCATAGGTTTACATTGTACTGTAAATGCATGGAAAGCTGCTGTGGACCCACATCGGCGGATCCGCAACGTGTGCACATAGCCTTAGACGTTTCTCTGAAGGGGGGCCTGTGCCTGTCACCTGACAGTTGTGGGCTTTAATTTTCTCTTATTTTGCCAAATTTTCAAAAGAGTAAGGGATGGTCTTAAAAAATAAAATTAAAAACCCCCTATTATATTGCTTAGTAATTCTCATTTGTGTCAGTGTTCCCTTTCTGGTACCAAAAGTGATGTTGACCTGTGCATTTGCAGCGCCCCAGAGATCTGGTCGTTGCAGTATGACACTCCGCCACAAAGGGGAGTGATGGTACGTCTGATGGCACTGAAGGAATTCTACTGACCAGATATCACCAGCACACATTACACTTCACACTCTGGCCATTAGGGGGAGCAAAAGGCTTTATTTATTGGGCCACTCCTCACTCTGGTAAAACTAGGGTTTGGATAGGAAGTTAGTCAGAAGCTGACTGGGTTGGATTCAGGCAACATCCCGTGGCAGGGGGTGTTGCAGGGATTAGACTGTTGTGAATTCTGTGGCTGAGTTCACTTCTGTGGTCACAAGTGGTATTGCAGTCTCTGGGCTTCCTCCCTCAGGTGTTTTGGTGAGCTCGTTGGCTGCCTTGCTATTTAGCTCCACCTGAGTCTGTCTTCCTTGCTCCTTGTCAATGTTCCAGTGTTGGATCTGAGCTACTGCATCTTTCCTTGGGCCTGCTGCTCTGCTAGATAAGTGCTTCTAGTTTGTTTTCTGTTTTTTCTGTCCAGCTTGTTATTATCTTTTGCTGGAAGCTCTGAGAAGCAAAGGGGTGCACCGCCGTGCTGTTAGTTCGGCACGGTGGGTCTTTTTGCCCCTTTGCGTGGTTTTCGTTTTAGGGTTTTTTGTAGACTGCATAGTTCTCTTTGCTATCCTCGCTCTGTCTAGAATATCGGGCCTCACTTTGCTGAATCTATTTCATTCCTACGTTTGTCTTTTCATCTTGCTAACAGTCATTATATGTGGGGGCTGCCTATTCCTTTGGGGTATTTCTCTGAGGTAAGTCAGGCTTGTATTTCTATCTTCAGGCTAGTCAGCTCCTCAGGCAGTGCCGAGTTGCATAGGTAGTGGATAGGCGCAATCCACTGCTGCTTCCAGTTGTGTGAGGATAGATCAGGTACTGCAGTCTACAGAGATTCCACGTCTCAGAGCTCGTCCTATTGTTTTTGGTTATTGCCAGATCTCTGTATGTGCGCTGATTACTGCACGCTGTGTTGCCTGATTGCCAGCCATAACAGTACAAGGAGCCATTCAATGATTTCCAATAGAGGGAAAAAAGAAATCCTGACATCATTTTTTTTTCTTAGCTCTGTCTTCAGTCTTTTTTTTCCCCTAGACATTAGAGTGCTTCAGGACACAGCTGTGGACATGGATATTCAGGCTCTGTGCTCCTCAATGGATAATCTCGTTGTAAATGTACAAAAGATTCAAGATACTATTGATCAGAAATCGATGCTAGAACCAAGAATTCCGATTCCTGATTTGTTTTTTGGTGACAGAACTAAGTTCCTGAGCTTCAGAAATAATTGTAAGCTATTTTTGGCCTTGAAACCTCATTCTTCTGGTAATCCTATTCAACAGGTTTTGATTATTATTTCTTTTTTGCGCGGCGACCCACAGGACTGGGCGTTTTCTCTTGCACCAGGAGATTCTGCATTGAGTAATGTTGATGCATTTTTCCAGGCACTGGGATTGCTTTACGATGAGCCTAATTCAGTGGATCAAGCTGAGAAAAATCTGCTGGCTTTATGCCAGGGTCAGGATGATGTAGAAGTATATTGTCAGAAATTTAGAAAATGGTCAGTACTCACTCTGTGGAATGAATCTGCACTAGCGGCTTTGTTCAGAAAGGGTCTCTCTGAAGCTCTTAAGGATGTAATGGTGGGATTTCCTATGCCTGCTGGTTTGAATGAGTCTATGTCCTTGGCCATTCAGATCGGTCGTCGCTTGCGCGAGCGTAAATCTGTGCACCATCTGGCGGTATTGTCTGAGAGTAAACCTGAGCCTATGCAGTGCGACAGGACTATGACTAAAGTAGAACGGCACGAACACAGACGTCTGAACAGACTGTGTTTCTATTGTGGTGATTCTACTCATGCTATTTCTAATTGTCCTAAACGCACTAGGCGGTTCGATAGCTCTGCCGTTATTGGTACTGTACAGTCCAAATTCCTTTTGTCCATTACCTTAATGTGCTCTTTGTCATCATATTCTGTCATGGCGTTTGTGGATTCAGGCGCTGCCCTGAATCTGATGGATTTGGATTATGCTAAACGTTGTGGATTTTTCTTGGAGCCTTTGCGGTGTCCTATTCCGTTGAGAGGAATTGATGCTACACCTCTGGCCAAGAATAAGCCTCAGTACTGGGCCCAGCTGACCATGTGCATGGCTCCTGCACATCAGGAAGTTATTCGCTTTTTGGTACTGCATAATTTGCATGATGTGGTCGTGTTGGGGTTGCCATGGCTACAAACCCATAATCCAGTATTGGATTGGAACTCTATGTCGGTAACCAGCTGGGGTTGTCAGGGAGTACATGGTGATGTTCCATTTTTGTCTATTTCGTCATCCATTCCTTCTGACATCCCAGAGTTCTTGTCGGACTTTCAGGATGTATTTGAAGAGTCCAAGTCTGATGCCCTTCCTCCGCATAGGAATTGTGATTGTGCTATCGATTTGATTCCTGGTAGTAAATTCCCTAAGGGTCGTTTATTTAATTTGTCCGTACCTGAACACACCGCTATGCGCAGTTATGTGAAGGAGTCCCTGGAGAAGGGACATATTCGCCCATCGTCGTCACCATTGGGAGCAGGGTTCTTTTTTGTAGCCAAGAAGGATGGTTCGCTAAGACCGTGTATTGATTACCGCCTTCTTAATAAGATCACTGTTAAGTTTCAGTATCCCTTGCCATTGATTTCTGACTTGTTTGCTCGGATTAAGGGGGCTAGTTGGTTTACTAAGATTGATCTTCGTGGTGCGTATAATCTGGTGAGAATCAGGCAGGGAGATGAATGGAAAACGGCATTTAATACGCCCGAGGGTCATTTTGAGTATCTGGTGATGCCGTTCGGACTTGCCAATGCTCCATCTGTTTTTCAGTCTTTTATGCATGACATTTTCCGTGAGTATCTGGATAAATTCTTGATTGTTTACTTGGATGACATTTTGATCTTCTCAGATGATTGGGAGTCTCATGTGAAGCAAGTCAGAATGGTTTTCCAGGTACTGCGTGCTAATTCCTTGTTCGTGAAGGGATCAAAGTGTCTCTTCGGTGTGCAGAAAGTTTCATTTTTGGGGTTCATCTTTTCCCCTTCTACTATCGAGATGGATCCGGTTAAGGTTCAGGCCATCCAGGATTGGACTCAGCCGACATCTCTAAAAAGTTTGCAGAAATTCCTGGGCTTTGCTAATTTTTATCGTCGCTTCATCTGTAATTTTTCTAGCATTGCCAGACCATTGACCGATTTGACCAAGAAGGGTGCTGATTTGGTTAATTGGTCTTCTGCTGCCGTGGAAGCTTTTCAGGAGTTGAAGCGTCGTTTTTGCTGTGCCCCTGTGTTGTGTCAACCTGATGTTTCTCTTCCGTTCCAGGTCGAGGTTGATGCTTCTGAGATTGGTGCAGGGGCGGTTTTGTCACAGAGAGGTTCTGGTTGCTCAGTGTTCAAACCATGTGCTTTCTTTTCCAGGAAATTTTCTGCTGCTGAGCGTAATTATGATGTGGGCAACCGAGAGTTGCTGGCCATGAAGTGGGCATTCGAGGAGTGGCGTCATTGGCTTGAGGGTGCTAAGCATCGCGTGGTGGTTTTGACTGATCATAAGAACCTTACTTATCTTGAGTCTGCCAAGCGCTTGAATCCTAGACAGGCCCGTTGGTCGTTGTTTTTTGCTCGTTTTGATTTTGTGATTTCATACCTTCCGGGCTCTAAAAATGTGAAGGCGGATGCTCTGTCTAGGAGTTTTGTGCCCGACTCTCCGGGGTTATCTGAGCCGGCGAGTATCCTCAAGGAAGGAGTCATTGTGTCTGCCATCTCCCCTGATTTGCGGAGAGTGTTGCAGAAATTTCAGGCTAATAAACCTGATCGTTGTCCGGCCGAGAAACTGTTCGTCCCTGATAGGTGGACTAGTAAAGTTATCTCTGAACTTCATTGTTCGGTGCTGGCCGGTCATCCAGGAATCTTTGGTACCAGGGAGTTGGTTGCTAGATCCTTCTGGTGGCCATCTCTGTCACGGGATGTGCGTGCTTTTGTGCAGTCCTGTGGAATTTGTGCTAGGGCTAAGCCCTGCTGTTCACGTGCCAGTGGGTTGCTTTTGCCCTTGCCGGTCCCGAAGAGGCCTTGGACACATATTTCGATGGATTTCATTTCTGACCTTCCCGTTTCTCAAAAGATGTCTGTCATTTGGGTGGTCTGTGATCGCTTTTCTAAAATGGTCCATCTGGTGCCCTTGGTTAAATTGCCTTCCTCCTCTGATTTGGTGCCTTTGTTCTTCCAGCATGTGGTTCGTTTACATGGCATTCCTGAGAATATTGTTTCTGACAGAGGTTCCCAGTTTGTCTCGAGGTTCTGGCGAGCCTTTTGTGGTAGGATGGGCATTGACCTATCTTTTTCCTCGGCCTTCCATCCTCAGACTAATGGCCAGACCGAACGAACAAATCAGACCTTGGAAACATATCTGAGATGTTTTGTTTCCGCTGACCAGGATGATTGGGTGTCATTTTTGCCGTTGGCTGAGTTCGCCCTTAATAATCGGGCCAGCTCGGCTACCTTGGTCTCTCCATTTTTCTGCAATTCTGGGTTCCATCCTCGTTTCTCTTCAGGACAGGTTGAGTCTTCGGACTGTCCTGGTGTGGATAATGTGGTGGACAGGTTGCAGCAGATCTGGACTCAGGTAGTGGACAATTTGACCTTGTCCCAGGAGAAGGCTCAGCTTTTCGCTAATCGCAGACGCCGTGTGGGACCCCGACTTCGTGTTGGGGATCTGGTTTGGTTATCTTCTCGTCATATACCTATGAAGGTTTCCTCTCCTAAATTTAAACCTCGTTTTATTGGTCCGTATAGGATTTCTGAGATTCTCAATCCGGTGTCTTTTCGTCTGACCCTCCCAGACTCCTTTTCCATACATAATGTATTCCATAGGTCGTTGTTGAGGAGATACGTGGCACCTATGGTTCCATCTGTGGAGCCTCCTGCCCCTGTTTTGGTGGAGGGGGAATTGGAGTATATTGTGGAGAAGATTTTGGATTCTCGTGTCTCTAGACGGAAACTCCAGTATCTGGTCAAATGGAAGGGTTATGCTCAGGAAGATAATTCCTGGGTTTTTGCCTCTGATGTCCATGCCCCAGATCTTGTTCGTGCCTTTCATGTGGCTCATCCTGGTCGGCCTGGGGGTTCTGGTGAGGGTTCGGTGACCCCTCCTCAAGGGGGGGGTACTGTTGTGAATTCTGTGGCTGAGTTCACTTCTGTGGTCACAAGTGGTATTGCAGTCTCTGGGCTTCCTCCCTCAGGTGTTTTGGTGAGCTCGTTGGCTGCCTTGCTATTTAGCTCCACCTGAGTCTGTCTTCCTTGCTCCTTGTCAATGTTCCAGTGTTGGATCTGAGCTACTGCATCTTTCCTTGGGCCTGCTGCTCTGCTAGATAAGTGCTTCTAGTTTGTTTTCTGTTTTTTCTGTCCAGCTTGTTATTATCTTTTGCTGGAAGCTCTGAGAAGCAAAGGGGTGCACCGCCGTGCTGTTAGTTCGGCACGGTGGGTCTTTTTGCCCCTTTGCGTGGTTTTCGTTTTAGGGTTTTTTGTAGACTGCATAGTTCTCTTTGCTATCCTCGCTCTGTCTAGAATATCGGGCCTCACTTTGCTGAATCTATTTCATTCCTACGTTTGTCTTTTCATCTTGCTAACAGTCATTATATGTGGGGGCTGCCTATTCCTTTGGGGTATTTCTCTGAGGTAAGTCAGGCTTGTATTTCTATCTTCAGGCTAGTCAGCTCCTCAGGCAGTGCCGAGTTGCATAGGTAGTGGATAGGCGCAATCCACTGCTGCTTCCAGTTGTGTGAGGATAGATCAGGTACTGCAGTCTACAGAGATTCCACGTCTCAGAGCTCGTCCTATTGTTTTTGGTTATTGCCAGATCTCTGTATGTGCGCTGATTACTGCACGCTGTGTTGCCTGATTGCCAGCCATAACATTAGACACAGGGGGGGTACCTGTCAGGCGTGGGAACCTGGCAGGTGCCTAGAAAACAGAGCAGAGCATAACGGAACCGCGCCTGCACACCCCTCGGCGGTATGCAAGAGAGAGACACGAAGGGAAGGATATTGTGGAACAGTGAGAAACGAGATCAAGCACAAAGGAGAACCAGTAGGAGTCGTGCCGTGAGACTGAGAAAACATCCTACTGAGGCGCGTAGCCGCCGGCCGGAACACTGCGGGAGTAACTGACTCTAGGCCTTACTTCGAACTCCGCAGGACAGTTAATTATAGGTTGGCTGTCTACCTTAAATTTCCTATGAAGACATAGGGGGCAACGTGTGGAGAGGGGCGTCTCTAGGGTCCCGGAAGAGCTCCGAGCCTTCCAGTGATACGGGTGCATCCTACCCATAACATACTGGGGGACGAGGTGTCTAGGTAGTTAGGTACACTCCACGGCTACTTCTAGTTGCGGTGTTAAGTTCAGGATTGCGGTCAGTATAGTGACCACCTTCTCCAGTGAAAGTTCTCATGCTGCTCCAAGGTCACCGGATCATAACAGAACAACTGGCCCACAATGAGTTAAATGCATCTCAGAAGAAGGGAAGAAAGGGCTTGAGCCATTTTTTTTTCTCCAGTCTGTTTTGTGTTCTCTTCCCTCTTAATATCTGGGTGGCTGAGGAGCCTGGTGCAAGCATGAATGTTCAGGAATTAGCTTCTCGTGTAGAACAGCTTGCTGCTAGGGTGCAGGGTATTTCTGATTATATTGTTCAGACTCCTGCTTTAGAACCGAAGATTCCTACTCTTGATTTGTTTTCTGGTGACAGGTCTAAATTTTTGAGTTTTAAAAACAACTGTAAACTGTTTTTTGCTCTGAGACCTCGATCCTCTGGTGATTCCATTCAGCAGGTAAAAATCGTAATCTCCCTGCTGCGTGGCGACCCGCAGGATTGGGCATTTTCCCTGGAATCTGGGAATCCGGCTTTGCTTAATATTGACTCCTTTTTTCAGGCTTTGGGATTATTATATGATGAACCTAATTCTGTGTATCAAGCTGAGAAGACCTTGTTGGCCCTGTCTCAGGGTCAAGAGGCAGCAGAATTGTATTGTCAGAAATTCAGAAAATGGTCTGTGTTGACTAAATGGAATAATGATGCTTTGGCGGCAATTTTCAGAAAGGGTCTTTCTGAATCCGTTAAAGATGTTATGGTGGGGTTTCCCATGCCTTCCGGTCTGAGTGATTCTATGTCTCTGGCCATTCAGATTGACCAGCGCTTGCGGGAGCGCAGAACTGTGCGCGCTGTGGCGTTATCCTCAGAGCAAATTCCTGAGCCAATGCAGTGTGATAGAATTCTGTCTAGAACGGAACGACAAGGTTTCAGACGTCAAAATAGGTTGTGTTATTATTGTGGCGACGCTTCTCATGTCATTTCTGTCTGCCCTAAGCGGACAAAGAGGATCGCCATTTCAATTACCATCAGTACTGTACAACCTAAAGTTTTGTTATCTGCTCATTGTCATCATTTTCTGTCATGGCGTTTGTGGATTCAGGCGCCGCCTTGAATTTAATGGACTTTGAGTTTGCCAAGCGTTGTGGTTTTCCCTTGCAGCCTTTGCAGAACCTTATTCCTTTAAGGGGCATTGATGCTACACCCTTGGCTAAAAATAAGCCCCAGTTTTGGACACAGGTGACCATGCGCATGGCGCCAGCCCATCAGGAAGATTGTCGATTTCTGGTGTTGCATAACTTGCATGATGCTATCGTGCTGGGTTTTCCGTGGTTGCAGGTACATAATCCTGAGTTGGATTGGAAGTCCATGTCTGTGACTAGTTGGGGTTGTCAGGGGGTTCATAATGATGTTGATGTCAATCTCCTCTTCTTCCTCTTCTGAAATTCCAGAGTTTTTGTCTGATTTTCAGGATGTATTCGATGAGCCCAAGTCCAGTTTCCTTCCACCGCACAGGGACTGTGATTGTGCTATTGACTTGGTTCCAGGCTGTAAGTTTCCTAAGGGTTGACTTTTCAACCTGTCTGTGCCTGAACATACCGCCATGCGGAGCTATGTTAAGGAGTCTTTGGAGAAAGGGCATATTCGACCATCTTCTTCACCGTTGGGAGCGGGGTTCTTTTTTGTTGCTAAAAAAGATGGTTCCTTGAGACCCTGTATAGATTATCGCCTCTTGAATAAGATCACGGTCAAGTTTCAATACCCTTTACCTTTGCTTTCCGATTTGTTTGCTAGGATTAAGGGAGCTAGTTGGTTTACTAAGATTGACCTTCGAGGGGCAAATAATCTTGTTCGTATTAAGCAGGGTGATGAATGGAAAACTGCGTTTAACACGCCCGAAGGCCATTTTGAATACCTTGTGATGCCATTCGGACTCTCTAATGCTCCATCTGTTTTTCAGTCCTTCATGCATGATATCTTCCGGACTTATCTTGATAAATTCTTGATTGTATATTTGGACGATATTTTGATTTTTTCCGATGATTGGGAGTCTCATGTGCAACAGGTCAGGATGGTATTTCAGATCCTTCGTGACAATGCTTTGTTTGTGAAAGGGTCTAAGTGTCTCTTTGGGGTGCAGAAGGTTTCTTTTTTGGGCTTTATTTTTTCTCCCTCGTCTATAGAGATGGATCCGGTTAAGGTTCAGGCCATTCATGATTGGATTCAGCCCACATCCGTGAAGAGCCTTCAGAAATTTTGGGGTTTTGCAAATTTTTATCGCCGTTTCATTGCTAATTTTTCCAGCGTGGTTAAACCCTTGACCGATTTGACGAACAAAGGCGCTGATGTGGCGAATTGGTCCGCTGCGGCTGTCTCTGCCTTTCAGGAGCTTAAACATCGATTTACTTCTGCTCCGGTGTTGCACCAACCAGATGTTTCTCTTCCGTTTCAGGTTGAGGTTGACGCTTCGGAGATTGGGGCAGGGGCTGTTTTGTCTCAGAGGGATCCTGTTGGTTCCTTAATGAAACCGTGTGCCTTCTTTTCCCTTAAGTTTTCGCCTGCTGAACGCAATTATGATGTCGGCAATCGGGAGTTGTTGGCTATGAAGTGGGCATTTGAGGAGTGGCGACATTGGCTTGAGGGAGCTAAGCACCGTATTGCGGTCTTGACCGATCATAAGAATTTGATTTACCTCGAGTCTGCTAAACGGCTGAATCCTAGACAGGCTCGATGGTCCTTGTTTTTTTCCCGTTTTGATTTCGTGGTCTCGTACCTTCCGGGTTCTAAGAATATTAAGGCTGATGCCCTCTCTAGGAGTTTTTTGCCTGATTCTCCTGAGGTCTTAGAGCCAGTCGGTATTCTGAAAGAGGGGGTGGTCCTTTCTGCCATTTCCCCCAATTTACGACGGGTTCTTCAGGAATTTCAGGCTGACAAACCTGACCGCTGTCCTGTGGGGAAACTGTTTGTTCCTGACAGATGGACTTGTAGAGTGATTTCTGAGGTTCACTGTTCCGTGTTGGCTGGTCATCCTGGCATTTTTGGTACCAGAGATTTGGTTGGTAGGTCCTTTTGGTGGCCTTCATTGTCGCGTGATGTGCGTTCTTTTGTGCAGTCCTGTGGGACTTGTGCGCGGGCCAAGCCTTGTTGTTCCCGTGCTAGTGGGTTGCTTTTGCCATTGCCAGTCCCTGAGAGGCCCTGGATGCATATTTTGATGGATTTTATTTCTGATCTTCCGGTCTCCCAGAAGATGTCTGTTATCTGGGTTGTTTGTGACCGGTTCTCTAAGATGGTTCATTTGGTGCCGGTGCCTTTGCCTAAATTGCCTTCCTCTTCAGATTTGGTTCCGTTGTTTTTTCAGCATGTGGTTCGTTTGCATGGTATTCCAGAGAATATTGTGTCAGACAGAGGTTCCCAGTTTGTTTCTAGGTTTTGGCGGGCCTTTTGTGCTAGGCTGGGCATTGATTTGTCTTTTTCTTCTGCATTTCATCCTCAGACAAATGGCCAGACCGAGCGAACTAATCAGACTTTGGAGACTTATTTGAGATGCTTTGTGTCTGCTGATCAGGATGATTGGGCGGCTTTCTTACCTTGGTTTCGCCTTTCTTTTGTAATTTTGGTTTTCATCCTCGTTTTTCTTCTGGGCAGGTTGAGCCTTCTGACTGTCCTGGTATGGATTCTGTGGTGGACAGGTTGCAGCAGATTTGGGCTCATGTGGTGGACAATTTGGTGTTGTCTCAAGAGGGGGCTCAATGTTTTGCTAATCATCATCGGTGTGTTGGTTCCCGGCTTCGGGTTGGGGATCTGGTCTGGTTGTCTTCCCGTCATGTTCCTATGAAGGTTTCTTCTCCTAAGTTTAAGCCTTGGTTTATTGGTCCTTATAGGATTTCTGAGATTATTAATCTGGTGTGTTTTCGACTGGCGCTTCCGGCCTCTTTTGCTATCCATAATGTCTTCCATAGATCTTTGTTGCGGAAATATGTGGAGCCCGTTGTTCCCTCTGTTGATCCTCCGGCCCCTGTGTTGATTGATGGGGAGTTGGAATATGTTGTTGAGAAGATTTTGGATTCCCGTTTTTCGAGGCGGAAGCTTCAGTACCTGGTCAAATGGAAGGGTTATGGCCAGGAGGATAATTCTTGGGTTTTTGCCTCTGATGTCCATGCTGCTGAGTTGGTCCGTGCCTTTTATCTGGCTCATCCTGATCGTCCTGGGGGCCCTGGTGAGGTTTCGGTGACCCCTCCTCAAGGGGGGGTACTGTTGTGAATTCTGCTCTTGGGTTCCCTCCAGTGGTTGTAGGTGGGAATGCAGTTGTCTCTGAGTCACAGTCCTGGCCAGGTGTATCTGCTAATTGCTGTTCTGACTGGGATATTTAAGTGTGCAGGATTCATTAGCCCTTGCCAGTTGTCAATGTTCCTTGTGAAGTGTTGGATCACTTTCTGGCTTCTCCTGCTAGCTGCCAAATTCAGCAAAGATAAGTGTTTGGTTTTTTGTGTCTCTGGCACACTGCTGTGTGCTTGTTTTTGTTTGTATTCCTGCTCTGATTGTAGGATTCACTGGAGTTGCAGATATACGCTCCTACATCTTTAGTTAGATGTAGGAAGTTTTTGTATATTCTGCTGTGGATATTTTTGAAGGGTTTTAATACTGACCACACAGAACTCTGTCCTATCCTGTCCTATTTAGCTAGAGTGGCCTCCTGTGCTAAATCCTGTTTTTCTGCCTGTGTATGTTTTTTCCTCTCCGACTCACCGCCAATATTTCTGGGGGGCTGTCTATCCTTTGGGGATCTGCTCTGAGGCAAGATAGTATTCTATTTCCATCTTTAGGGGTATTTAGTCCTCCGGCTGTGACGAGGTGTCTAGGTTGATAGGTACACTCCACGGCTACTTCTAGTTGCGGTGTTAAGTTCCGGATTGCGGTCAGTATAGTGACCACCTTCTCCAGTGAAAGTTCTCATGCTGCTCCAAGGTCACCGGATCATAACAGGGATGAGAAACTAGTAACATCTGGAACAAGCGAGAGAGAATTAGAAAGAACGAACGAACGAGAACAGCAGTTGTGAGGACTATTCCGAATGCTCAGCAGGGTAGCACTACAACACACAGGCGCTAGTGGTAGGCACTGATTTCCACCTGCAAAGGGAACTCTGGAAGTGCCCATCGAACCGGCCGGTCTCAGATAGCCCTGTTAAGCGTGCTCTGGATTGAGGTTCCTGAAGTCTTCAGTAAAGAGGTAAAGAGACTGCAACCTTGTGTCCTCGTTATTGACTGCACCTCACACCATCACCATTCAACTTACTGGGAAGCCCTGGGGACATACTTCACCTGTGGGAAGGTATACCATCCAGCTGCCATTCCATCACCCCAGCGGACCCCACAGCAGCGTCGGTCACCCTGACCGAACACCACAGGTGGCGTCACGAAACCTTGACAGACTCCTATCACCTTTTATTAGACGCCCCTTAGTAGGGTCACGGACCGGGTCTAGCCACCGTGACAGCCTCAGAACCGAACCAGAGAGGCCCGGTACCGAGAACTCGTGGCCCTGTGTCTGGGGGCGCTTCACATTATTTACATGACCACTGCAGCCTATCACTGACCTCACAGTCACAGTCATTTGCTGTACATAATAGCACGACCACTGCAGCCTGTGATTAGTGGGGGTCAAATGGTAAAGACCCCTGCAATCATTATTATTTATCGTACATCTGAATACAGATCTACAGTACGTAGCAATTGAAGGGGTGTTCAGGGCTTTAGACATATTTCTGCACTCTATGTGACTTCAAACTACTGAATGCATGTAAAGAGTAAATGTAATGTAAATTGAATGTAAGTAAGGAGTAAACCAGATTTATTTATACTGATTTTACTATGGGGGGGCACCGTTTTGCAGTTCGCCTCAGGCAGCATAGAGGCTCTTGTGTGCCACACAAGAGTTTGGTACACAAAATGAAAATGCTGGGTCTGGGGCAAAATGCGTGTACCGTATATACTCGAGTATAAGCCGACCCGAGTATAAGCCGACCCCCCTAATTTTGCCACAAAAAACTGGGAAAACTTATTGACTCGAGTATAAGCCTAGGGTGGAAATGCAGCATTTACCGGTGAATTTCAAAAATAAAAATAGATCATTATTTCCCCATAGTTGTGCCCCATACAGTGCTCTGCACAGTTCATATTTCCCCATAGCTGTGCCCCATACAGTGCTCTGCACCGTTCATTTTGTCCCATAGCTGTGCCCCATATAGTTCTCTGCACCGTTCATTTTGTCCCATAGCTGTGCCCCATATAGTGCTCTGCACCGTTCATTTTGTCCCATAGCTGTGCCCCATATAGTGCTCTGCACCGTTCATTTTGTCCCATAGCTGTGCCCCATATAGTGCTCTGCACCGTTCATTTTGTCCCATAGCTGTGCCCCATACTGTGCTCTGCACCGTTCATTTTGTCCCATAGCTGTGCCCCATATAGTGCTCTGCACCGTTCATTTTGTCCCATAGCTGTGCCCCATATAGTGCTCTGCACCGTTCATTTTGTCCCATAGCTGTGCCCCATACTGTGCTCTGCACCGTTCATTTTGTCCCATAGCTGTGCCCCATACTGTGCTCTGCACCGTTCATTTTGTCCCATAGCTGTGCCCCATACTG
Organism: Ranitomeya imitator; assembly: GCF_032444005.1. Taxonomy (NCBI): domain Eukaryota; kingdom Metazoa; phylum Chordata; class Amphibia; order Anura; family Dendrobatidae; genus Ranitomeya; species Ranitomeya imitator. Next base: position 538,602,415 of record NC_091285.1, read on the forward strand.
TGCTCGGCACCGTTCATTTTGTCCCATATCTGTGCCCCATACTGTGCTCGGCACCATTCATTTTGTCCCATAGCTCTGCCCCATATAGTGCTCTGCACCGTTCATTTTGTCCCATATCTGTACCCATATATGCTCTGCACCGTTCATTATTGTCCCATATCTGTGCCCCATATATGCTCTGCACCGTTCATTATTGTCCCATATCTGTGCCCCATATATGCTCTGCACCGTTCATTTTGTCCCATAGCTCTGCCCCATACTGTTATAAACTTAGTGCTAAGTGCAGTGGAGATCAGTATCACGGGTCAGAAAAGAGGCCGAGAGACAACAGGTAAGAGTTCAATAATATTTATGATGGTATGCAGGTAAACAGCTATGACACAGCAAGTTAGTAGCAGACAGAGCTGGATAAGCAGTAAGCACGTGTACAGACCGTGGAAGTCCAAGTATGTCAGATCCAGAGACCTGGAGACCAGGCCAGGCCTCCTAGCAGGGAACAGTCCAGCAGCAGAGATCAGTGCAGAGCAGATCCAGGGAAACAAGTCTTACGATGAAGAGATGTAGATCCGGAGACAGATGGGGTATCCCAAGGTAATGAAGAAACCAGCAAGATAGCAGTTCTTCCAGCTTGATCACAAGTCCAGGAACAAGATACTCAAGCAATGAGTAATATACAGAGCTCCCTTATATACACCACAGACAGGAACAAGGAAAGTCTGACAGGAAGCAAGATGGCCCCCGTGAGGCCAGTGACTCCATCTAAGGTAAGGGCAAAAGTAACCGAACTGAGGGCAACAGCAGAAAGGAACAGATGTACAGTCCAAACCCTTACATTACTCCCTTCTTAAAAGACGTCCTCTGGACGATCTTAAGTCTGGCTTATTGGGGTATCTGCTGTGAAACAGTCTGATCAGATGGGGAGCATGGATGTTCTCCAGAGGTTCCCAGGAATTTTCTTCAACAGAGTATCCCTGCCATTTCACCAGATACTGAAGACGTCCCCTATGAATCCGTGAATCCAAGATTTTCTCCACGACGAATTCCTCTTGCCCATCAATGAGGACTGGATCAGGAGGAGCAGAGGTGCGTCCGGGAAAAGAATTAGGCACTGCTGGTTTAAGCAGGGAAACATGGAAAACAGGATGAATTTTTAAAGAGTTAGGCAACTTGAGTCGACAGGCTACAGGACTCACAATACCGCTGATCTTATATGGGCCAACATATTTTTGCCCCAGCTTGGAAGTTGGAATTCTGAGTTTTAAGTTTTTTGTTGAGAGCCAGACCATGTCTCCTACCTTGTATGATGGTGCTGGCTTACGGAATCTGTCTGCTGCCTTCTTGAATCTTTCCTGTGCTGAAACTAAGGTGTTTTTTAGAACGTCCAAATTTTGCTGTAAAGATGCAATGCGGTCAGCAACCGCAGGCACAGACATGTCTATGGGGAGTCGAGGGAGAATACTGGGATGATATCCCTTGTTAGCAAAGAACGGAGATAATTTGGTGGAAGCATTCTGAGAGTTGTTATACGTGAACTCAGCCAACGGCAGTAGACTCACCCAATCGTCTTGTAGATGACACACGTAGCAACGCAGATACTGCTCCAAGGTTTGATTGGTTCGCTCTGTTTGGCCGTTAGACTGTGGATGAAAAGCAGATGATAATTTTACTTTGATGTCCAGAGCAGCACAGAAGCTTTGCCAGAACTGTGAGGTGAATTGAACTCCACGATCAGATATGACTTCATCCGGAGCTCCATGTAAACGAAAAACATTTTGCACAACAAGATCCACTGTTTGCTTAGCTGTTGGGACACCAGCACAGGGAATAAAATGAGCAGCTTTAGTCAACCGGTCAACTACTACAAGAATCGTGGTTTTTCCCTGTGACAAAGGCAACTCCACAATAAAATCCATTGAAATAGACCCCCAGGGACGAGATGGAACAGGCAGAGGTTGCAACAGTCCGGTAGGTGAAGAACAAGGGACTTTTGACCTGGCACATACCTCACACGATGACACGTACCGAAGAACATCTTTCCGAAAAGTCGGCCACCAGAAAAAACGAGACAGAAATTCCTGAGTCTTCTGAACTCCCCTATGACCGGCAAACTTGGAGTCATGCATTAATTTCAACACACTCAGTTTTACTGTTTCTGGGATATACAGACGCTGTCCTTGAAACCAAAGTCCATTCTTGAAAGTCAGATTTACCCGAGTGGGTGGTTGACTCAAAAGTGAATCCGCAGCATAAGCCTCCTTAATCTCAGTTAGAAGATCCTGATTATGCAAGACGCTTACAAAGTTTTTCTCAGATAGAATGGTCCTTGAAGACGAAGCCGAAGTTGCTTCATCTGAATGAATCCTGGATAGTGCATCAGCCTTCTTATTACGAGAGCCCGGCCTATAGGAAATGACAAAATCAAATTGATTAAGAAAAAGATTCCATCGAGCCTGTCTAGGTTTCAGACATCTTGCCGACCTCATAAATTCGAGATTCCGATGATCTGTGAGTATAACAATCTGTTGGGATGCTCCTTGTAACAGATGTCTCCATGCCTTAAATGCAGTTATGATGGCTAACAGTTCCTTGTTGCCAACGTCGTAATTCCTTTCTGCGGGTGACAATTTTTGCGAGAGAAAGTCACATGGATGCAAGAGATTTTTCTCACCTGTTCTTTGCGAGAGTATGGCCCCTACAGCACAGTCCGAGGCATCCACTTCCACTTCCACGGGTCAGAAAAGAGGCCGAGAGACAACAGGTAAGACTTCAATAATATTTATGATGGTATGCAGGTAAACAGCTATGACACAGCAAGTTAGTAGCAGACAGAGCTGGATAAGCAGTAAGCACGTGTACAGACCGTGGAAGTCCAATTATGTCAGATCCAGAGACCTGGAGACCAGGCCAGGCCTCCTAGCAGGGAACAGTCCAGCAGCAGAGATCAGTGCAGAGCAGATCCAGGGAAACAAGTCTTACGATGAAGAGATGTAGATCCGGAGACAGATGGGGTATCCCAAGGTAATGAAGAAACCAGCAAGATAGCAGTTCTTCCAGCTTGATCACAAGTCCAGGAACAAAATACTCCAGCAGTGAGTAATATACAGAGCTCCCTTATATACACCACAGACAGGAACAAGGAAAGTCTGACAGGAAGCAAGATGGCCCCCGTGAGGCCAGTGACTCCTTCTTAGGTAAGGGCAAAAGTAACCAAACTGAGGGCAACAGCAGAAAGGAACAGATGTACAGTCCAAATCCTTACACATACTGTGCTTGGCACCGTTCATTTTGTCCCATATCTGTGCCCCATATAGTGCTCTGCACCGTTCATTATTGTCCCATATCTGTGCCCCATATACAATGCTCTGCACCGTTCATTTTGTCCCATAGCTCTGCCCCATACTGTGCTCTGCACCGTTCATACTGCCCCATAGCTCTGCCCCATACAGTGCTCTGCACTGTTCATATTGCTCCATATCTGCCCCATATAGTGCTCTGCACCGTTCATTTTGTCCCATAGATGCTCCACATAAATCTGTGCCGCCGCTGCTGCTGCAATTAAAAACAAAAAAAAACACATACTCACCTTTCTTGCTTGCAGCTCCCGGCGTCCGGTCCCGGCGTCTCCCCGCTCTGACTGATCAGGCAGAGGGCGCCGCGCTCACTATATGCGTCATCGCGCCCTCTGACCTGCACAGTCAGAGCGCAGACGCCGGGAAGATGTAGCGGTGCCCGGCGGCTGGAACGCGGACAGGTGAATATTACATACTTACCTAGTCCCAGCGATCCTGACGCTCACTCTGCCTGTCACAGTCTTCGGTGCCGCAGCTTCTTCCTCTATCAGCGGTTACCGTTACCGCTGATTAGAGAAATGAATAGGCGGCTCCACCCCTATGGGAGGTGGAGCCGCATATTCATTTCTCTAATGAGCGGTCCCACGTGACCGCTGAAGAGGGGAAGAACTGCAGCACAGAAGACCATGGGACGGCAGGGACAGCGCCAGGATCGCTGGGACTAGTGTTATGAACTGGTGGTTCAGAAACACAATGGACCTGGTGGTTAAGAGCACACAAAGTGACCTGATAGTTACTAATAACATAGGACGAGCTCTGAGACGTGGGAACTCTGCTGACCGCAATCCCTAATCCTATCACACCACACTAGAGGTAGCCGTGGAGCGCTCCTGACCAGACCTAGGCGCCTCGGGCACAGCCTGAGAAACTAGCTAGCCCTGAAGATAGAAAAATAAGCCTACCTTGCCTCAGAGAAATTCCCCAAAGGAAAAGGATGCCCCCCACACATAATGACTGTGAGCAAAGATGAAAATACAAACACAGAGATGAAATAGATTTTAGCAAAGTGAGGCCCGACTTACTGAATAGACCGAGGATAGGAAAGATAGCTTTGCGGTCAGCACAAAAACCTACAAACAACCACGCAGAGGGCGCAAAAAGACCCTCCGCACCGACTAACAGTACGGAGCTGCTTCCTCTGCGTCCCAGAGCTTCCAGCAAGCAAGACAAACAAAAATAGCAAGCTGGACAGAAAAAATAGCAAACCAAGAAACACAAGCAGAACTTAGCTTATGCAGTGAAGACAGGCCACAAGGACGATCCAGGAGAGAGAGCAAGACCAATACTGGAACATTGACTGGAGGCAAGGAACAAAGAACTAGGTGGAGTTAAATAGAGCAGCACCTAATGACTTAACCTCGTCACCTGAGGAAGGAAACTCAGAAGCCGCAGCCACACTCACATCCACCAAAGGAGGCTCATAGACAGAACCAGCCGAAGTACCACTCATGACCACAGGAGGGAGCTTGACCACAGAATTCACAACAGTACCCCCCCCCTTGAGGAGGGGTCACCGAACCCTCACCAGAGCCCCCAGGCCGACCAGGATGAGCCGAATGAAAGGCACGAACCAGATCGGCAGCATGAACATCAGAGGCTAAGACCCAGGAATTATCTTCCTGACCATAACCCTTCCACTTAACCAGGTACTGGAGTTTCCGTCTCGAAATACAAGAATCCAAAATCTTCTCCACTATATACTCCAACTCCCCCTCCACCAAAAACGGGGCAGGAGGATCAACGGATGGAACCACAGGTGCCACGTATCTCCGCAACAATGACCTATGGAATACATTATGGATGGAAAAAGAAGCTGGAAGGGTCAAACGAAAAGACACAGGATTAAGAACCTCAGAAATCCTATATGGACCAATGAAACGAGGCTTAAACTTAGGAGAGGAAACTTTCATAGGAATATAATGAGACGACAACCAAACCAAATCCCCAACACGAAGTCGGGGACCCACACAGCGCCTGCGGTTAGCGAAACGTTGAGCCTTCTCCTGGGACAATGTCAAATTGTCCACTACATGAGTCCAATCTGCTGCAACCTATCCACCACAGTATCCACACCAGGACAGTCCGAAGACTCAACCTGCCCTGAAGAGAAACGAGGATGGAAACCAGAATTGCAGAAAAACGGCGAAACCAAAGTAGCCGAGCTGGCCCGATTATTAAGGGCGAACTCAGCCAAAGGCAAAAAGGACACCTAATCATCCTGATCAGCAGAAACAAAACATCTCAGATATGTTTCCAAGGTCTGATTGGTTCGTTCAGTTTGGCCATTTGTCTGAGGATGGAAAGCCGAGGAAAAAGACAAATTAATGCCCATCCTAGCACAAAAGGCTCGCCAAAACCTCGAAACAAACTGGGAACCTCTGTCAGAAACGATGTTCTCCAGAATGCCATGTAAACGAACCACATGCTGGAAAAACAATTGCATCAAATCAGAGGAGGAAGGCAATTTAGACAAGGGTACCAAATGGACCATCTTAGAGAAGTGATCACAAACCACCCAAATGACCGACATCTTTTGAGAGACGGGGAGATCCGAAATAAAATCCATAGAGATATGTGTCCAGGGCCTCTTCGGGACTGGCAAGGGCAAAAGCAACCCACTGGCACGAGAACAGCAGGGCTTAGCCCGAGCACAAACCCCACAGGACTGCACAAACGAACGCACATCCCGCGACAGAGACGGCCACAAAAAAGGATCTAGCCACCAAATCTCTGGTACCAAAGATTCGAGGATGACCAGCCAACACCGAACAATGAACCTCAGAGATAACTCTACTCGTCCATTTATCAGGGACAAACAGTTTCTCCACTGGGCAACGGTCGGGTCTATTAGCCTGAAATTTTTGCAGCACCCGCCGCAAATCAAGGGAGATGGCAGACAAAATTACCCCCTCTTTGAGAATACCCACCGGCTCAGGCAAACCCGGAGAGTCGGGCACAAAACTCCTAGACAGGGCATCAGCCTTCACATTCTTAGAGCACGGAAGGTACGAAACCACAAAGTCAAAACGGGAGAAAAACAGCGACCAACGAGCCTGTCTAGGACTCAACCGTTTGGCAGACTCGAGATAAGTCAAGTTCTTGTGATCAGTCAAGACCACCACGCGATGCTTAGCTCTTTCAAGCCAAAGACGCCACTCCTCGAATGCCCACTTCATGGCCAACAACTCTCGATTGCCAACATCATAATTACGCTCAGAAGGCGAAAACTTCCTGGAAAAGAAGGCACATGGTTTCATCACCGAGCCATCAGAACTTCTCTGCGACAAAACAGCCCCTGCTCCAATCTCAGAAGCATCAACCTCGACCTGGAACGGGAGCAAAACATCTGGCTGGCACAACACAGGGGCAGAAGAAAAACGACGCTTCAACTCCTGAAAAGCTTCTACAGCAGCAGAAGACCAATTAACCACATCAGCACCCTTCTTGGTTAATTCAGTCAACGGTTTAGCAATACTAGAAAAATTATTGATGAAGCGACGATAAAAATTAGCAAAGCCCAGGAACTTTTGCAGACTCTTCAGAGATGTCGGCTGAGTCCAATCATAAATGGCCTGAACTTTAATAGGGTCCATCTCGATAGTAGAAGGGGAAAAAATGAAACCCAAAAATGAAACCTTCTGAACACCAAAGAGGCACTTTGACCCCTTCACAAAGAATTCGCACGCAGGACCTGGAACACCATTCTAACCTGCTTCACGTGAGACTCCCAATCATCCGAGAAGACCAAAATATCCAAGTATACAATCAGGAATTTATCCAGGTACTCTCGGAAGATGTCATGCATAAAGGACTGAAATACTGATGGAGCATTGGAAAGCCCGAATGGCATAACCAGGTACTCAAAATGGCCCTCGGGCGTATTAAATGCTGTTTTCCATTCATCGCCTTGTTTAATACGCACAAGATTATACGCACCACGAAGATCTAACTTGGTGAACCAACTAGCCCCCTTAATCCGAGCAAACAAATCAGACAGCAGCGGCAAGGGGTACTGAAATTTGACTGTGATTTTATTTAGAAGGCAGTAATCAATACAAGGTCTCAACGAACCATCCTTCTTGGCCACAAAAAAGAACCCTGCTCCCAATGGCGACGACGACGGGCGAATATGACCCTTCTCCAAGGATTCCTTTACGTAACTCTGCATAGCGGCGTGCTCAGGCACAGACAAATTAAACAGTCGACCCTTAGGAAACTTACTACCAGGAATCAAATCGATAGCACAATCGCAATCCCTATGCGGAGGTAGGGCACTGGACTTGGGCTCATCAAGTACATCCCGGTAATCCGACAAGAACTCTGGGACCTCAGAAGGGGTGGATGATGAAATAGACAGAACTGGAACATCACCATGTACCCCCTGACAATCCCAGCTGGACACAGACATAGATTTCCAATCCAATACTGGGTTATGGACTTGTAGCCATGGCAACCCCAACACGACCACATCATGCAGATTATGCAACACCAAAAAGCGAATATCCTCCTGATGCGCAGGAGCCATGCACATGGTCAGTTGGGTCCAGTACTGAGGTTTATTCTTGGCCAAAGGCGTAGCATCAATTCCTCTCAATGGAATAGGATACTGCAAGGGCTCCAAGAAAAACCCACAGCGCCTAGCCAAGTCCAAGTCCATCAAATTCAGGGCAGCGCCTGAATCCACAAATGCCATGACAGAATAGGATGACAAAGAGCAGATCAAAGTAACGGACAAAAGAAATTTCGACTGTACCGTACCAATGGTGGCAGACCTAGCGAACCGCTTAGTGCTCTTAGGACAATCGGAGATAGCATGAGTGGAATCACCACAATAAAAACACAGCCCATTCCGACGTCTGTGTTCTTGCCGTTCAGCTCTGGTCAAAGTCCTATCACATTGCATAGGCTCAGGTTTATGCTCAGATAATACCGCCAAATGGTGCACATTTTTACGTTCACGTAAGCGTCGATCGATCTGAATGGCCAAAGACATAGACTCATTCAGAGCAGCAGGCATAGGAAATCCCACCATGACATCTTTAAGGGCTTCAGAGAGACCCTTTCTGAAAATTGCTGCCAGCGCACATTCATTCCATTGAGTGAGCACAGACCACTTCCTAAACTTCTGACAATATATCTCTACCTCATCCTGACCCTGACACAGAGCCAGCAAATTTTTGTCTGCCTGATCCACTGAATTAGGTTCATCATACAGCAATCCGAGCGCCAGAAAAAACGCATCAATATCGCATAATGCAGGATCTCCTGGAGCAAGGGAAAATGCCCAGTCTTGAGGGTCGCCACGTAATAAAGAAATAATGATCTTAACTTGTTGAACTGGGTCACCAGAGGAGCGGGGTTTCAAAGCCAGAAACAGTTTACAATTATTTTTGAAATTCAGAAACTTAGCTCTATCTCCAGAAAATAAGTCAGGAATAGGAATTCTAGGTTCTAACATAGATTTCTGAACCACAATGTCTTGAATATTTTGTACTCTTGCAGTGAGATGATCCACACAAGAAAACAGACCTTTAATGTCCATCACTACACCTGTGTCCTGAACCACCCAAATGTCTAGGGGAAAAGAAAGACAAAACACAGTGCAGAGAAAAAAAAATGGTCTCAGAACTTCTCTTTTCCCTCTATTGAGAAGCATTAGTACTTTGGGCCTCCAGTACTGTTATGAACTGGTGGTTCAGAAACACAATGGACCTGGTGGTTAAGAGCACACAAAGTGACCTGATAGTTACTAATAACATAGGACGAGCTCATAGACGTGGGAACTCTGCTGACCGCAATGCCTAATCCTATCACACCACACTAGAGGTAGCCGTGGAGCGCTCCTGACCAGACCTAGGCGCCTCAGGCACAGCCTGAGAAACTAGCTAGCCCTGAAGATAGAAAAATAAGCCTACCTTGCCTCAGAGAAATTCCCCAAAGGAAAAGGATGCCCCCCACACATAATGACTGTGAGCAAAGATGAAAATACAAACACAGAGATGAAATAGATTTTAGCAAAGTGAGGCCCGACTTACTGAATAGACCAAGGATAGGAAAGATAGCTTTGCAGTCAGCACAAAAACCTACAAACAACCACGCAGAGGGCGCAAAAAGACCCTCCGCACCGACTAACGGTACGGAGGTGCTTCCTCTGCGTCCCAGAGCTTCCAGCAAGCAAGACAAACAAAAATAGCAAGCTGGACAGAAAAAATAGCAAACCAAGACACACAAGCAGAACTTAGCTTATGCAGTGAAGACAGGCCACAAGGACGATCCAGGAGAGAGAGCAAGACCAATACTGTAACATTGACTGGAGGCAAGGAACAAAGAACTAGGTGGAGTTAAATAGAGCAGCACCTAACGACTTAACCTCGTCACCTGAGGAAGGAAACTCAGAAGCCGCAGCCCCACTCACATCCACCAAAGGAAGCTCATAGACAGAACCAGCCGAAGTACCACTCATGACCACAGGAGGGAGCTTGACCACAGAATTCACAACAGACTAGGTAAGTATGCCTCAGCGCCCTCTCCCCCTCACCCGCCGACCCTGCCACCCACCTTGACTCGAGTATAAGCTGAGAGGGGCACTTTCAGCCCAAAAATTTGGGCTGAAAATCTCGGCTTATACTCTAGTATATACGGTAAATGGTTAACCCCTTCATGACCCAGCCTATTTTGACCTTAAAGACCTTGCCGTTTTTTGCAATTCTGACCAGTGTCCCTTTATGAGGTAATAACTCAGGAACGCTTCAACGGATCCTAGCGGTACTGAGATTGTTTTTTAGTGACATATTGGGCTTCATGTTAGTGGTAAATTTAGGTCAATAAATTCTGCGATTTATTTGTGATAAAAACGGAAATTTGGCGAAAATTTTGAAAATTTCGCAATTTTCACATTTTGAATTTTTATTCTGTTAAACCAGAGAGTTATGTGACACAAAATAGTTAATAATTAACATTTCCCACATGCATACTTTACATCAGCACAATTTTGGAAACAAAATTTTTTTTTGCTAGGAAGTTATAAGGGTTAAAATTTGACCAGCGATTTCTCATTTTTACAACGAAATTTACAAAACAATTTTTTTTAGGGACCACCTCATATTTGAAGTCAGTTTGAGGGGTCTATATGGCTGAAAATACCCAAAAGTGACACCATTCTAAAAACTGCACCCCTCAAGGTACTCAAAACCACATTCAAGAAGTTTATTAACCCTTCAGGTGCTTCACAGCAGCAGAAGCAACATGGAAGGAAAAAATGAACATTTAACTTTTTAGTCACAAAAATTATATTTTAGCAACAATTTTTTTATTTTCCCAATGGTAAAAGGAGAAACTGAACCACGAAAGTTGTTGTCCAATTTATCCTGAGTACGCTGATACCTCATATGTGGGGGTAAACCACTGTTTGGGCGCACGGCAGGGCTTGGAAGGGAAGGAGCGCCATTTGATTTTTTGAATGAAAAATTGGCTCCACTCTTTAGCGGACACCATGTCACGTTTGGAGAGCCCCCGTGTGCCTAAAAATTGGAGCTCCCCCACAAGTGACCCCATTTTGGAAACTAGATCCCCCAAGGAACTTATCTAGATGCCTAGTGAGCACTTTAAACCCTCAGGTGCTTCACAAATTGATCTGTAAAAATGAAAAAGTACTTTTTTTCACAAAAAAATTATTTTCGCCTCAATTTTTTCATTTTTACATGGGCAATAGGATAAAATGGATCATAAAATTTGTTGGGCAATTTCTCCCGAGTTCGCCGATACCTCATATGTGGGGGTAAACCACTGTTTGGGCACACGGCAGGGCTCGGAAGGGAAGGCGCGCCATTTGACTTTTTGAATGGAAAATTAGCTCCAATTGTTAGCGGACACCATGTCGCGTTTGGAGAGCCCCTGTGTGCCTAAACATTGGAGCTCCCCCACACGTGACCCCATTTTGGAAACTAGACCCCCCAAGGAACTTATCTAGATGCATATTGAGCACTTTAAACCCCCAGGTGCTTCACAGAAGTTTATAACGCAGAGCCATGAAAATAAAAAATAATTTTTCTTTCCTCAAAAATGATTTTTTAGCCTGGAATTTCCTATTTTGCCAAGGGTAATAGGAGAAATTGGACCCCAAATGTTGTTGTCCAGTTTGTCCTGAGTACGCTTATACCCCATATGTGGGGGTAAACCACTGTTTGGGCGCACGGCAGGGCTCGGAAGGCAAGGCACGCCATTTGGCTTTTTAAATGGAAAATTAGCTCCAATCATTAGCGGACACCATGTCACGTTTGGAGAGCCCCTGTGTGCCTAAACATTGGAGATCCCCCAGAAATGACCCCATTTTGGAAACAAGACCCCCAAAGGAACTAATCTAGATGTGTGGTGAGGACTTTGAACCCCCAAGTGCTTCACAGAAGTTTATAACGCAGAGCCATGAAAATAAAAAAAAAAATTATTTTCTCAAAAATGATCTTTTAGCCTGCAATTTTTTATTTTCCCAAGGGTAACAGGAGAAATTTGACCCCAATATTTGTTGTCCAGTTTCTCCTGAGTACGGTGATACCCCATATGTGGAGGTAAACTACTGTTTGGGCACATGCCAGGGCTCGGAATTGAAGTAGTGATGTTTTGAAATGCAGACTTTGATGGAATGCTCTGTGGGCGTCACGTTGCGTTTGCAGAGCCCCTGATGTGGCTAAACAGTAGAAACCCCCCACAAGTGACCCCATTTTGGAAACTAGACCCCGAAAGGAACTTATCTAGATGTGTGGTGAGCACTTTGAACCCCCAAGTGCTTCATAGAAGTTTATAATGCAGGGCCGTGAAAATAATAAATACGTTTTCTTTCCTCAAAAATAATGATTTAGCCCAGAATTTTTTATTTTCCCAAGGGTTACAGGAGAAATTGGACCCCAAAAGTTGTTGTCCTGTTTCTCCTGAGTACGCTGATACCCCATGTGTGGAGGTAAACCACTGTTTGGGCACACGTCGGGGCTCAGAAGGGAAGTAGTGACTTTTGAAATGCAGACTTTGATGGAATGGTCTGCGGGCGTCACGTTGCATTTGCAGAGCCCCTGGTGTGCCTAAACAGTAGAAACCCCCCACAAGTGACCCCATTTTAGAAACTAGACCCCCCAAGGAACTTATCTAGATATGTGGTGAGCACTTTGAACCCCTAAGTGCTTCACAGACGTTTACAACGCAGAGCCGTGAAAATAAAAAATCATTTTTCTTTCCTCAAAAATGATGTTTTAGCAAGCATTTTTTTATTTTCACAAGGGTAACAGGAGAAATTGGACCCCAGTAATTGTTGCGCAGTTCATCCTGAGTATGCTGGTACCCCATATGTGGGGGTAAACCACTGTTTGGGCACACGTCGGGGCTCGGAATTGAGGGAGCACCATTTGACTTTTTGAATACGAGATTGGCTGGAATCAATGGTGGCGCCATGTTGCGTTTGGAGACCCTTGATGTGCCTAAACAGTGGTAACCCCTCAATTCTACCTCCAACACTAACCCCCAACACACCCCTAACTCTAATCCCAACTGTAGCCATAACCCTAATCACAACCCTAACCACAACCCTAATTCCAACCCTAACCCTAAGGCTATGTGGCCACGTTGCGGATTCGTGTGAGATTTTTCAGCATCATTTTTGAAAAATCCGCGGGTAAAAGGCACTGCGTTTTACCTGCGGATTTTCCGCGGATTTCCAGTGTTTTTTGTGCGGATTTCACCTGCGGATTCCTATTGAGGAACAGGTGTAAAACGCTGCGGAATCCGCACAAAGAATTGACATGCTGCGGAAAATACAACACAGCGTTTCCGCGCTGTATTTTCCGCACCATGGGCACAGCGGATTTGGTCTTCCATAGGTTTACATGGTACTGTAAACGTGATGGAACACTGCTGCGAATCCGCAGCAGCCAATCCGCTGTGGATCCGCAGCCAAATCCGCAACGTGTGCACATAGCCTAATTCTAAAGGTATGTGCACACGCTGCGGAAAACGCTGCGGATCCGCAGCAGTTTCCCATGAGTTTACAGTTCAATGTAAACCTATGGGAAACAAAAATCACTGTACACATGCTGTGGAAAAACTGCACGGAAACGCAGCGGTTTACATTCCGCAGCATGTCACTTCTTTGTGCGGATTCCGCAGCGGTTTTACAACTGCTCAAATAGAAAATCGCAGTTGTAAAACCGCAGTGAAATGCGCAGAAAAAACGTGGTAAATCCGCCATAAATCCGCAGCGGTTTGGCACTGCGGATTTATCAAATCCGCAGCAGAAAAATCCGCAGAGGACCAGAATACGTGTGCACATACCGAAACCTTAACCCTAACCCTAACCGTAGCCCTAACCCTAGCCCTAACCCTAGCCCTAGCCCTAACCTAACATTAGTGGGGAAAAAAAAATTCTTTATTTTTTTTATTGTCCCTACCTATGGGGGTGACAAAGGGGGGGAGGTCATTTATTATTTTTTTATTTTAATCACTGAGATATAATCTATCTCAGTGATCAAACTGCACTTTGTAACGAATCTGCCGGCCGGCAGATTCGGCGGGCGCACTGCGCATGCGCCCGCCAGTTTGGAAGATGGCGGCGCCCAGGGAGAAGACGGACGGACCCCGGCAGGATCGGTAAGTATGATCGGGTGGGGGGGAGCACGGGGGGGGGGGGGGATCGGAGCATGAGGGGGTGGATCGGAGCGCGGGAGGGGTGGAACGGAGCACGGGGGGGTGGAACGGAGAACGGGGAGGGTGGAATGGAGCACGGGGGGTGGAACGGAGCACGGGGGGTGGATCGGAGAGCAGGGCGGGTGATTGGAGCACGGGGGGGGATGATTGGAGCACGGGGGGAGCGGACAAGAGCACGGGGGGAGTGGAGCACAGGACGGAGGGGAGCCGGAGCAGTGTATCGGACAGATCGGAGGGCTGGGGGGGCGATCGGTGGGGTGGGGGCACATTAGTGTTTCCAGCCATGGCCGATGATATTGCAGCATCGGCCATGGCTGGATTGTAATATTTCACCAGTTATAATAGGTGAAATATTACAAATCGCTGATTGGCAGTTTCACTTTCAACAGCCAATCAGAGCGATCGTAGCCACGGGGGGGTGAAGCCACCCCCCCTGGGCTAAACTACCACTCCCCCTGTCCCTGCAGATCGGGTGAATTGGGAGTTAACCCTTTCACCCGATCTGCAGGGACGCAATCTTTCCATGACGCCACATAGGCGTCATGGGTCGGATTGGCACCGACTTTCATGACGCCTACGTGGCGTCATGGGTCGGGAAGGGGTTAAGTAACAGGCTTAGTGATAGAAAGCAGAGGGTGGTTATAAATGGTATGTTCTCTAACTGGGTCGCTGTGACCAACGGGGTACCACAGAGGTTGGTGTTGGGACCTATTCTCTTTAACATATTTATTAACAATCTGGTAGAAGGTTTACACAGTAAAATATTGATATTTGCAGATGATACAAAACTATGTGAAGCAGTCAATACAAGAGAAGATAGTATTCTGCTACAGATGGATCTGGATAAGTTGGAAACTTGGGCCGAGAGGTGGCAGATGCGGTTTAACAATGATAAATGTTAGGTTATACACATGGGAAGAAGGAATCAATAATACCATTACACACTGAACGGGAAACCCCTGGGTAAATCTGACATAGAGAAGGACTTGGGGATCCTAGTTAATGATAAACTTACCTGGAGCAGCCAGTGCCAGGCTGCGGCTGGCAAGGCAAACAGGATGACAGGGTACATAAAAAGAGGTCAGAATACACATGATGAGAGCATTATACTACCTCTGTAGAAATCCCTGGTTAGATCGCACATGGAGTATTGTGTACAGCTTGGGGTATCGGTGCTCAGAAAGGATATAATAGAACTAGAGCGAGTACAAAGGAGCACAACAAAATGAATAAAGGGGATGAGGGAACTACAATACCCAGAGAGATTTGCAAAATTAGGATTATTTAGTCTAGAAAAAAGACGACATAGAAGAGAATTCTTTACTGTTAGGGCAGTGAGAATCTGGATGTCTTCCTGGAGCGTAACAATATTGTATCTTACAGTTATTAGGTTCTTTAGAAGGACGTAGATCTGGGGATTTATTCTGTTGGAATATAGGCTGAACTGCATGGACAAATGTCTTTTTTCGGCCTTGCTAAGTATGTTACTATGTAAATTTGAATTAAAATAATGTTGCTTATGTCACCATATTTCAAGACTCTGACCAGTTTTCTTTTTTGGGATCTGGGGCTGAGAGGGGTCTTATTTTTGTAGCTTGAGATATTTTATTGATACCATTTTGGGATAGATATGATATTTTAATCACCTGTTATTGCATTTTATTGCAATGTTGTGGTGTTCTAAAAAAGCATAATTCTGGCATATTGATTTTTTTCTCATTACGCCATTTACCAATCAGATTACCGTATTTTTCCGACTATAAGACGCACTTTTTCCCAAAAAAAATTGTAAGGAAAATGGGGGGTTGCGTCTAAGGCTTGTTCACACTTTGCAGATTCCACTGCGGATTTTTCCGCAGCAGAATTCCAAAATCCGCAGTGAAAACCCGTCGCGGTTTTTACTGCAGATTTATCGCGGTTTTTACTGCGGTTTCTTCTGCGGATTTTCATCTGCAGTTTTCTATTGGAGCAGGTGAAAATCCGCAGAAAAGAAGTGACATGCTGCGGAATGTAATCCGCAGCTTTTCCGCGCGTTTTTTTCCGCAGCATGTGCACTGCGTTTTTTGTTTCCCATAGGTTTACATTGTACTGTAAACTCATGGGAAACTGCTGCAGATCCGCAGCGGTCAAATCCGCTGCGGATCCGCAGCAAAATCCGCAAAGTGTGAATATAGCCTTATATTTGGAACGTAGGCTTCCCAGCATTGTGGCGGCGACAGAGGTGCGGGGATGATGTGGAGCGGTGACCGGTATGGCGTGAGCAGGGTCCTGTCCACATTTGAGGTGAATCCGTGGCCCAGTATTGAAGGAGAGAAGCAGAGCTGGGTGAGTTACGGTTTTCCCGGTGGTGGCGGTCATCTTCCTGAGGCCGCGCGTGCGCAGATTGAGTTTTCTGCTTCCTCGCACTTCAGGAAAATGGCCGCGGGAGGCCGCGCGTTCGCAGATGGAGATCGCGGTGGCCATTTTCCTGAAGCCGAGTTCGCAGATTGAGATCTCGGCTTCAGGAAAATGGCTGCCGCGATCTCCATCTGCGCATGCGCGGCCTCCCGCGGCCATTTTCCTGAAGCCCTGGGAAGGAGAGTACTGAATCTCAGAAAGATGGCCGCCGCCACCGGGAAAACCGTAACTCACCCAGCTCTGCTGCTCTCCTTCAATACCGGGCCGCGGATTCACCTCAAATGTGGACGGGACCCTGCTCACGCCATGCTGGTCACCGCGCCACATCATCCCTGCACCTCTGTCGCCGCCACCACAATGCCGGTATGCCCGCCGCCACCAGGAAAACCGTGACTCACCCAGCTCTGCTGCTCTCCTTCAATACCGGGCCGCGGATTCACCTCAAATGTGGACGGGACCCTGCTCACGCCATACTGGTCACCGCGCCACATCATCCCTGCACCTCTGTTGCCGTCACCACAATGCCGGTATGCCTGCCACCACCAGGAAAACCGTGACTCACCCAGCTCTGCTGCTCTCCTTCAATACTGCCGTGGCATCACCTCAAATGTGGAAGGGACCCTGGCTGCCGCTACCTGAGGATGTGACCGCACATCTGCCGCCGCCACAGCACTGCCGCAACCTCCCCATGGACACCAGGCCATGGCGTCGCCCACCTAAGCAGGATGGGACCCTGCTCAGGTGCACACCATTCCGCCCACCGCACCTCAGCATCACCTCACCTCTGCCACCACCATGCCTCCTGTGACCCTGCTATGCCACTGCCTGCCCTCAGGTAAGAGATCTTAAATTCGGACAATAAGACGGACCCCCATCTTATAAAAAAATCTTTTTTTCTGCAATTTTCACCCCAAATTTGGGGTGCGTCTTATGGTACGGTGCGTCTTATAGTCCGAAAAATATGGTAACTGTTTTTTAGATTTTGATATATCAAACATTTCTGAACGCAGCCATACCAAATGTGTAGATTTTTACAGTTTTTATTTTTAATGGTGAGAAAGGGGTTTGATTAGAACTTTTTTCATTTTTTTTTTACTTATTACTGTCTTCAATAGTCCCCTTGGGAGACTTGAAGTTGTGAGTGCCTGATCACCTGTGCTATACATATCAGAAATCACGATCTCCTATGAACGCCGGCCACAAACAGATGTTCACAGGAGATACTATCAGACCCCCATAATAATAATAATAATCTTTATTTATATAGCGCCAAGATATTCCGCAGCGCTTTACAGTTTAACAGTTTCAAATACAACAGTCATAGGTAACAACGTTAACAATACAATAAAGCAAAATAAGACGACCCTGCTCGTGAGAGCTTACAATCTACAATGAGGTGGGGGAGATACAAAGTACAGGTGTGTATTTACAATGATGTATTTGCAATGATGGTCCAGCCATCTTCAGGGGGTGGGGGGTAGATGGAGATAGTGAATGGGCTACACACACAAACATGAAATGACTTTGATTAGTTAAGATGGTAGGCCGCTCTGAACAAATGTGTTTTGAGCGAGCGCCTAAAACTATGTAAGTTGTGGATGATCCTAATATCTTGGGGTAGAGCATTCCAGAGGATTGGCGCAGCGCGGGAGAAATCTTGGAGTCGGGAGTGGGAGGTACGGATTAGTGCAGAGGTTAGCCGAAAGTCATTTGCAGAGCGCAGCGATCGGCTAGGCGGATAGACCGAAATGAGGGAGGAGATCTATGGGGGGGCCGCACTGTGGAGAGCTTTGTGGGTGAGAACAAGTACTTTGAATTGTATCCTGTAATGAATGGGCAGCCAGTGTAATGACTGGTGAAGAGCGGATGCATCTGAGTAACGATTAGCCAGATAGAAAACCCTGGCTGCCGCATTAAGGATGGCCTGGAGAGGGGAAACTCGAATGAGGGGGAGGCTAATTAAAAGAGCATTGCAGTAGTCCAGGCGGGAGTGGATCAGGGTGACAGTGAGGTTTTTTTTTGTCTTGATGGTGAGAAAAGGGCGGATTCTAGAGATGTTCTTTAGGTGTAAGGGGCACAAGCAGGCAAGAGATTGTATGAGAGAGCAGTGTCCTTAATGCCTAGTGACTGGAGCCTAGAGAGTAGTAGAGGGTGGTCAACAGTGTCGATAGCTGCAGAAAGGTTGAGGAGAATGAGCAGAGAGTGGTCACCATTACATTTTGCTGTCAGAAGGTCATTGGTCACCTTGATGAGTGCAGTTTCTGTCGAATGTAGTGGGCGGAAACCGGACTGTGAAGGGTCTAGGAGGGAATGAGTGGAGAGGTAACGGTTAAGGCGGGAGTAGATCAGGCGCTCCAAGAGTTTAGAGATGAAGGGAAGATTGGAGACTGGTCTGTAGTTGTTTGTGCAGGATGGGTCGAGGGTGGGTTTTTTGAGTAATGGAGTAATGATAGAGTGTTTGAAGGAGGAGGGAAAAATGCCAGAGGAGAGGGAGAGATTAAAAATTGTAGTTAGGTGAGTTGTGACGACTGGAGAGAGAGAGACTGGAGGAGGTGTGAGGGAATGGGGTCGGTGGTGCATGTAGTTGGACGAGAAGAGGAGAGGAGCTTGGAGACTTCTTCTTCTGTGATGGGATCGAATGTGTAGAGTGAGCCAGGGGAGATGCAGGGAGGTATGGGAGTCATTGCACTTGGTGTCTGAGAGCGGATTTCCTGACAGATATTGTCTATTTTCTCTATAAAGTGGGAAGCCAGGTCATCAGCACAAATGTTTGCGATAGGGTCTTGTACTTTTGGTCTGAGGAGGGAGTGAAAGGTGTTAAAAAGGTTCTTGGGGTTGTTGGATAGTGAGGAGGTCAGGGTGGTGTAGTAGGTCTGTTTGGCGAGGTGAAGGGCAGAGTTATAGGTCCTTAACATAAATTTGAAGTGTATGAAGTCTTCTGGTGTGTGAGTTGTCCTCCATAAGCGTTCAGCACTCCTAGAGCATTGCTGGAGAAATTGGGTTTGCGATGTGAGGGAGGGCTGTTTCACTCTGTGTTTGGAGGTTCTGAGGGTGAGGGGAGCTACTTGGTCAAGGGTGCTTCTAAGAGTGTCATTGTAGTGATGTACAGCCAGATCAGGACAGGAAAAAGAAGAGATTGGGGACAATGATGAGTGTGAGGAGTCTGAAAGTGTATGAGGGTTAATTGCATGTAGATTTCTGAATGTGTGGTTGGTAGGAGAGTGCTGGGGTGGACGAGGTGTGAGAGGCCTATAGAAGTGGTTAGTGATAGAAGCTGGGATGCAGATGTGGAAGTGGGGCTATTAATGGGGATGTTGAAGTCTCCCAGGATAAGAGTTGGGAGCTCTGAGGACATGAAGTGCGGCAGCCAGGCAGAGAAATGGTCCAGGAAGTGGGTGGGTGAGCCTGGGGGCCGGTATATGACCGCTACTCTGAGGGAGAGGGGACGGAAGAGCCTGATGGTGTGGACCTCAAAAGAAGGGAATGAGAGTGATGGAACTGGGGGTATAACCTGGAACGTGCATTGTGGGAACAGGAGTATGCCGACTCCACCACCAGGTCTGTTTGTGGGTCTCGGGGAATGGGAGAATTGTAAGCCACCATGGAAAATGGCAGCAGGGGAGACAGTGTCAGAGTCCTAGATCCAGGTTTCAGTGAGGGCCAACAGATTCAGAGAGTTGTTCACAAAGTAGTTGTGCAGGAAAGGAAGCTTGTTACATACAGACCGTGGATTCAAAAGGGCACAATTGAAAAAGAGAGATGAAGGAGTGCAAGTAATATTAATAAGGTTAGTATGGTTTTGATGAGGTAGCGTAGCGGTTGAGGTTGGGGGATGGTGGACCGGGGTTGGGGGAGATGTCTCCCTAAATCAGTAGGAGTAAGAAGATAAAAAGCAAGTAGTTTTTGGAATTGTTTGAAGTTTTTTGTGCAGTGTGTTTGGGCAAGATGGGCTGAGGTTTTTCAAGAAGGTGAGAAGTGCATGGGAGATGTACAAGGGAGAGGGAAGGAGAGAGGAGCTGATATATATGAGTCGTGATGGAGGGGGGATTGGGCGGTGAAAGTGGATTGCAAGGGAACATAGGAGGATAGGAATAAAGCACATGGATAGACCGGAGTGCAGAGTGTGGGTTACCTGACTCCTGCCGTGACTAACTGCCATGGAATAACTGCTGTATCACGACGCTTATCTTCTGGGACGCTTGCTTCTGGGATGCTTTTGCGCACCCCCACATGCGTGCACCCCTAAGGATGGTTCTAAATTTATAGTCCAGACTGCTGGGCCAGAAGAGATGGATTGTGGGACCATGGTGGGGATAATTTGGCAGCTGGGGCCAGCACACGAGGGGGTAGTTAAATGATCAAACACATTGTGGCTGGCAACATGCTATGACAGCTTCCACCTGATAGTATCTAGAGTGGCCACAGTCATGGATATACATCAAACAGTGAGTAAATCGTACAATGCAACCAATGAATTATACCAATCATTAAGCAGGCACATTAAAATATGTTGCTAGATGGTAGAGTGGCAGATGACAGACAGCAGACAGCAAGCAGAGGGAGTTTATACCATTAGAGTCTATTGCAGCAGATGAGACAGCTATCAGAGGTAGGAAGTTGCACCATTTGAATGTATTGCAGGAGACAGCAAGCAGAGGGAGTTTATACCTGAGTAAAGAGAGAAGATGGATGTTAGTTCTGTGCCATGTAATAACTGCTGTATCACGACGCTTATCTTCTGGGATGCTTTGCTTCTGTGATGCTTGCTAGCTCCCCCACATGTTAGGGCATGTTAGGTTAGGCTATGGGTTGAACTAGATGGACTTAAAGTCTTCCTTCATCCTTAATAACTATGTTACTATGAGGTGTTATTCCAGCACGCTCATGTGTTAGTATTCAAGCACGCCAAAGATACTCATGTTAAGTTTGAGTCCCCGCAACTGCATGTCTTACGGCTGTATGACAGCCACAGAACATGCAGGGATTGCCTGTTTGTTAGGCAACAAGTAATGTGATTTTACTGGAGTCTCTTTTTTGCTTTGTGGGATGGAAAGATTTAAAAAAAAAAAGAGATCAAGACCAGTGACGCCCATCGGAACAAACCACCTCATATGTGAATATAATAAAAGCTATTTTTGTGTTCTGCAGAGAGTATTGGCGACATACATACAGCAGTCTAGTATGCTGTAACAGAGGGCTCACAGTTGCTTGTCCTACTTTACACATGAAATACCAGATGACCGGTTATTATTATTTATTTATATAGCACCATTTATTCCATGGTACATGAGAAGGGGTTACATACAAATTACAGATATCACTTGCAGTAAACCACAATTACAGATTGATACAGAGGGGTGACGACCCTGTCCTTGCGGGCTTACATTCCACAGGATGATGGGGAAGGAGACAGTAGTAGGTTGGGGGGTTGAAGCAGCTCCAGTGTTGGTGAGGCGATAGCTCCGGTATTGGTGAGGAGACAAGCGGGGTCAGTGCATGCTGTAAGCTTTCCTGAAGAGGTGGGTTTTCAGGTTCCATCTGAAGGATCTGAATGTGGATGATAGTCGGACTAGTTGGGGCAAAGAATTTCAGAGGATGGGGGATATTCAGGAGAAGTCTTGGAGGCGGTTGGGTGAGGAGCGAATAAGTGTGGAGGAGAGAAGGAGGTCTTGGGAGGACTGGAGATTACATGAGGTAAGATATCGGGAGATTAGTTCAGAGACATATGGAGGAGACAGGTTATAGATGGCCTTGTAGGTCAGTATTAGTCATTTGAACTGGATACGCTGAGGGAATGGGAGCCAGTGAAGAGATTTGCAGAGAGAAGCGGAAGAGTAGCGAGAAGAGAGATGAATTAGTCAGGGACCAGAGTAAAGGATGGACTGGAGAGGTGCGAGAGTGTTAGCACGAGGCTACAAAAAAGGATCTTACAGTAGTCGTGGCAGGAGATGATGAGGGCATGCACAAGAATTTTAGTGATTGAAGATTGAGGAAAGGACATATTGTTGAGATATTTTTGAGCTGGAGGCGACAGGAGGTGGAAAGAGCTTGGATGTGCAGTTTGAAGGACAGGGCAGAGTCAAGGGTTGCTCCGAGGCAGCGGACTACTGGTACGGAGGAAAGCGTGATGTCGTTAATTGTGATAGATAGGTCAGGCAAGGAAGATCTGCGAGATGGAGGAAAGATGATGAGTTCAGATTTGTCCACATTGAGTTTGAGGAAGCGAGAGAATGAGGATATGGCTGATAGACACTCCGGATTCTGGACAGCAGAGAGGTGATGTCTGGGCCAGAGAGGTAGATCTGAGTGTCATCAGCATAAAGGTGGTACTGGAATCCATGGGACTTTATGAGTTGCCCTAGGCCAAGTGTATAGATTGAGAAGAGTAGGGGTCCTAGAACAGATCCTTGGGAGACTCCAACAGAGAGAGGGTGAGATGAGGAGGTAGTGTGGCAGACACTGAATGTGCGGTTGGAAAGGTATGAGGAGATCCAGGATAGAGCGAGGTCTTTGATGCTAAAGGAGGATAGGATCTGTAGTAGGAGGCAGTGGTAAGTGTTGTCAAAAGCAGAGGACAGGTATAGGAGTAGGAGTATAGAGTATTGTCCATTAGCTTTGGCTGTAAGTATGTCGTTAGTAATTTTGATCATGGCTGTCTCAGTGGAGTGATGGGGGCGGAAACCAGATTGTAGACTGTCAAAGAGCAAGTTATATCAGAGGTGGGAGGAAAGTTCAGCATGGACATGCTGCTCCAGGAGTTTGGTAGCGAATGAGAGCAGCAATATTAGGCGATAGCTGGACATAGCAGTTGGGTCGGGGGTTGGCTTTTTAAGGATAGGTGTGATTATGGAATGTTTGAAAGCGGAAGGGAAGGTACCAGAAGTTAGGGATAGGTTGAAGAGGTGGGTTAGGGTTGGGATAAGAGTGGTGGTGAGGTTGGGGAGATGGTGGGATGGGGTTGAGCGCACAGGTGGTGAGGTGCGATTTGGAGAGGAGACAATTAAGCTCCCCTTCAGTGATGTTGGATAAGGAGGTTATGGGGTTTGGGCTTTGGTCTGGTATACAAAGTGGTTGTGGTGGCTGAACAATGAAGACTTGCCTTGTCTGGTCGATCTTATTTTTTTTAAAGTGTGTGGCAATGTCCTCAGCAGAGATGAGGGAGGTTGGAGGGAGTTAAAAGTTTTGAATAACTGTTTGGGGTTGTAGGATAGGGAAGATCTGAGGGTTGTGAAGTAGGCCTGTTTATCAGAGGTGAGATCTCTTTACCTGTTGTCTCCTGTAAGCTTAAAGGGACACTGTCACCTGAATTTGGAGGGAACAATCTTCAGCCATGGAGGCGGGGTTTTGGGTTTTTTTATTCACCCTTTCCTTACCCGCTGGCTGCATGCTGGCTGCAATATTGGATTGAAGTTCATTCTCTGTCCTCCATAATACACGCCTGCGCTGTGCAAGATTGCCTTGTGCAGGCATGTACTATGGAGGACAGAGAATGAACTTCAATCCAATATTGCAGCCAGCATGCAGCCAGCGGGTAAGGAAAGGGTGAATCAAAACCCCCAAAACCCCGCCTCCATGGCTGAAGATTGTTCCCTCCAAATTCAGATGACAGTGTCCCTTTAACCCCTTAGTGACAGAGCCAATTTGGTGCTTAATGACCAAGCCACTGTCAATTTATGAGGTTATAGCTCTAGAACGCTTCAACGTGTCCCACTGATTTTGAGATTGTTTTTTCGTGACATTGTATTTCAAGTTAGTGGTAAAATTTATTCGATATAGCTTGCATTTATTCATGAAAAAAAACGGAAATTTCGCGAAAATTTTGAACATTTTGCAATTTTCAAATGTTTAATTTTGTACCCTTAAATCAGAGAATGGTGTCACACAAAATAGTTAATAAATAACATTTCTCACATGTCAATTTTACATCAGCACAATTTTGGATAATTTTTATTTTTTAGGACGTTATGAGGGTTAAAAGTTGGCCAGTGATTTCTAATTTTTCCAACAAAATTTACAAAACTATTCTTTTCGAGACCACCTCACATTTGAAGTGAGTTTGGGGGGGGTCAATATAAAAGAAAATATCCAAAAGTGACACCATTCTAAAAACTGCACCCCACAGGGTGCACAAATCACATTCTAGACGTTTATTAACCCTTCAGGTTCTTAACGAGAACTAAAGCAATGTGTAAGAAAAAAAAAAATGAACATTTCACTTATTTCACAAAAAATTTATTTGGAACCAATTTTTTTTATTTTCACAAGGGTATCAGGAGAAAACAGATCACAAAATTTGTTGTGCAATTTCTCCCGAGTACGCATATACCCCGTATGTGGGGGAAAACCACTGTTTGGACGCATGACAGGGCTCAGAAGGGGGGTAGCACCATTTGACTTTTTTAACGCAAAATTATCTAGAATCAGTGATGCGTTTGGAGATCCCCTGATGTACCTAAACAGAGGAACCTCCCAATTCTAACTCCAACCCTAACCCCAACACATCTGTAATCCTAACCATAACCATGACCCTAACCACAAACCTAATCCTAATACACCCCTAACCCCAACCATAAACACAACCCTAACTTTAGCCCAACTGTAACCCTAATGGAAAAAGGGAAATCATTTTTATTTTATTATTTTTACCTAAGAGGGTGATGAAAAAAAATGATAATTACTTACCGGTAATTTGACTTTCCAGAGCCATGACAGTTCCGTACATGAGAGATGGCATCTGCCCCCAGGAACAGGAAACCTGCAGCAGAGTATGCAAGGTAACCACCTTATTAGTTCACCTGTGCATATTATATTCATTTTGACATAGTCATTCTTATCCAATTTCCCTTCTTTTCTTTTTTTTGTGTGCATCACACAACCATCACCAAGATAGGGCAGGAATTAATGCGGTGCTGTCATGGCTCTGGAAAATCAAATTACTGGTCAGTAATTATCATTTTTTCCCTTCCCCATGACAGCACCGTACATGAGAGGAAGAAATAGAAAAGACTCCTAGGGTGGGACAACAGCAGATAAAGCCTTTCTTCCAAAGGCAAGATTTGACAGTCCTAGATCTAGCCTATAATGAAGGAAGAAAGTGGAGGGTGAAGACCATACCACTGCTCTGCAAATCTGTTCCACAGATGCATTTGCCCCTTCCGCATTTGATCTTTTTTTAGGCCTTTTTTCCCCGTTTGTCCCCTGAAAGCCAGGATTTTGAAGCTTCTATATATTGGAGCAGGCAACGTCTGGCATCTAAACAATGGAAGGTTTGCTCTCTCTGGGATTTTCGGTTGGCACAAAAAAAGGGCAAATTTATTTCCTGGTCCCTGTGAAATTTTGAATTGACCTTCGGAAGGAAGGCCGGGTCAGTCTTTATAATTACTCTGTCATCCAGAAAGGTAATGTATGGGGGATTTACTGAGATAGCTGGCAGCTCGCAAGTACATCGAGCTGAAGTCAATGCAACCAGGAAAAGTGTCTTCAGTGTCAAGGCCTTTATTGAAATGGACGTAATAGGCTCAAAAGGAGAAGTTAGGGCATTTAAAACTAAATTTAGATCCCAGGGAGCTACCTTAGATAGTGATTTCGAGGATCTGGCTGTAAGGCAGGCTCGACCCAAGGGTGATCAGCAAGTTTTTGGTCAAATAACGCACCCAGAGCAGAGACTTGCACTTTCAGGGTGCTGGTTAGTGTTGAGCATTCCGATACTGCAAGTATCGGGTATCGGCAGATATTTGCTGTATTGGAATTGTTATACTGAGTTCCAATATTTTTGTGATATCGGAAATTGGAATCGGAAGTTCCCAGTCCTCTTCGGCGTGTGCGGTGCTTATGGTTCCCAGGGTCTGGAGGAGAGGAAACTCTCCTTCAGGCCCTGGGATCCATATTCATATAAAAAATAAAGAATAAAAATTATGGATATACTCACCCCTCCGAAGGACCCTGGCTGTCACCGCTGCGAGTGTCTGCCTCCGTTGCTGAGAATGCAGAGAGTGAAGGACCTTCGATGACGTCGCGGTCACGTGAGCGGTCAGGTGACCAGTCACCTGATCGCGACGTCATCGAAGGTCCTTCACTCACACCATTCTTAAGGACGGAGGCAGACGCTCGCAGCGGTGACAGCCAGGGTTCTTCGGAGGGGTGAGTATATCCATATTTTTTATTTTTATTCTTTATTTTTTACATGAATATGGATCCCAGGGCCTGAAGGAGAGTTCCCTCTCCTTCAGACCCTGGGTACCATCCAGGATACATTCCGATATTTGGGTCCCATTGACTTGCATTGGTATCGGGTATGAGTATCGGCGAGATCCGATATTTTGCCGGTATCGGCCGATACCATCCGATACCGATACTTTCAAATATCGGAAGGTATCGCTCAACACTAGTGCTGGTAGATAATCCTCTTTCAAGCCCTTTTTGGAGAAATTCTATAATTTTTTTTCCGGGATTTCTTGGCTTGTTTTGGACAACTGTCACCCTGAAAATTCCAGGGATCTTTCCCAAATTTTTGGGTATTCGTCCGACGTGACCTTTTTCCTGCTAGCGAGCAAGGTGGTCACTAATGGTCCAAGAAACCTTTTGCTAGTAGGAGTCCCCTCTCAATTTCCAGGCGGTGAGATGGAGTCTGTGTACCTGAGGGTGGTCTACTGGACCCTGGTGCAAGAGATTAGGGATATCCGGAAGGATCCATGGGTCCGAGATAGACATGCGTCTGAGCCATGTGAACCATGCCCTTTTTGGCCAAAAGGGCGCAACAAGGATTACTCGTGTCTTGTCTTCCCGAATTTTCTTCAGGACTATTGGGATCAATGGAATCAGGGGAAATGCATATGCTAGATGACACTTCCAGAGGTACAAAAGTGCATCCACTCCTTCTGGGTGTTCTCTTGAGTTTAGGGAGTAGAACTTGTTCATCTTCCGATTTTCTTTTGTGGCAAACAGATCCACTTCTGGCGTGCACCAGATGGCACAAATTTTTCCAAATATTTCCTGGTTCAGGGACCATTCTCCCTGATGTAATAGGTGACAACTTAAGAAATCTGCCACAAGATTTTCTGTCCCTTTCAAGTGTGTACCCGACAGGGACAAAAGATTCCTTTCTGCCCATATGAACAGCTGTTTGGCTTCTACCATCAGGGATGTTGATCTTGTGCCCCCCTGACGATTTATGTAAGCTATAGTCGTGCTGTTGTCAGATAATACTGCCACATTTTCCTTGGACTTCCTCTTTTGCATGAAGAATTGCCCGCCTAACAGCTGTCAACTCTATTAGGTTGGAGGATGCTGCCCTCATTGAGGGTTCCCATTGGCCCTGTAGGATCTGCCCTGCCAGGTGTGCTCCCCAACCCAATGGACTTGCATCCGTAGTCAGCACCACCAGGATCCGCACTGACCAAGGTATAGCGTTGTTTAAGTTTTTGGTGCTCAGCCACCACTTTAACGAGTCCTGTACTCATGGTGATAGAAGCTGTATGGATGGTTCCTGTTCGGATAGGATCTGCCACTATAATTCTCTCGCATGGACTTGCACCCATTGGACCGCTGGGATTGTTGCTGTTAGGATACCCAAGAGTGACATTGCCCCTCTTACTGTGATGGGCTGCCTGAGTTGCACCTGTTGTAGCTTTTGTTGAATGGTCGGAATTTTTCTTTCTGGGAGGACACACTCTTGTCTGACTGAATTTAGTTGAATCCCCAGGAGTTCCTGTACCTGAGCTGGAACTAATCTTGATTTTTTTAAATGTATTATCCAGCTCAGCCTGGTTAGCACCTTCAGCACTCTCGTGACTGTCCTTACAGCTTTCCTTATTGTTTGCCACCACGAGAAAGTTGTCCAAATAGGGTACCGGTAATATATTTCTTTTCTCACGAAGGATGCTACTTCAGAAATTATCTTTGTGAATATACAAGGGGCTACTGACACCCCAAAGGGAAGACATTGGTATTGTAGATGAGTGGGGATTTGTGCTATCTTCACTACCAATCTTAGGTACTGCTGATGTTCCGCACAAATTGGGACATGGTAGTAAGCATCTGTGAGATTTATTTACTGCCATGTAGCAGACTGGATCGAGTAGGCTTACTGCTGACTTTGGAGTTTCCATTTTGAAACTCTCCGCCCGGATATAGCGATTCAGTGCTCTTAGATTGAATATTGTCCTCAGCGAGCCATCCGGCTTTGGTGTGAGGAATAAGGTGCTGTAGAATCCTTTCCCTATTTCTTGATGTGGCACTTTTATCAGAACTTCTTTTTGCATGAGGAGATGAACCGCTCTTTATAGTGTGGCTTGATTTTTGGTGGCCACATGAGTCACTATCGTTCGTTGCGGCGAGGGGGCTGAAGAAATTTAGCCGCAGGCCTTACTATAACAGGTTGGTTATCCATTGTGAGGCTGGTAATGCTGCCCACTGGTGGACAATAAATTTAAGTCTTCCCCCCTCCGGAATTTTGGCGTCATTGATGTTTGGGATCTGATTTAGGGGGAGGCTTACTGAAGAGGAACCCTTTATCTTTCCTTTCTCTCCCCAGGGTCTGCTTCGTATGGACCGGTCATCTGAGCAGCCTCGGCCCCCTCTAATCCCGGACCCTTGAAAGGATGAGCGAGAGTTATCCCAATGACATCTGGAGAAGGGGGTGGCGGAAAACGTTTTTTCTGGTCTGACGCCTTCTCTAGGATTTCATCCAGTGCTTCCCCAAAGAGATGCTGTCTCTGCAAAGTTTAACTTTTGATTGAATGTCTGCGGCCGTTTTTTAACCGCAGTGCTCTGCAACCTGAATTAGATAGGGCGCATGCACGGGTGGCACATCGGACGGAGTCAACTGCAGCATCCGCTAAGAACCCTGCTGCTCCTTGCAAGGAGGGTATTGCCTCCCATAGCCTCTCCCTTGGGCATTTGTCTTTTATCTGCTCACTTAATTCCTCTAACCACTCGACCATAGCACGAGCTGTACAAGTGGCGGCAACCCCAGGTTTAAATGACCATGCCGATGCCTCCCAAGCTGACTTTAGAAAGGCATCTGCTTTTTTGTCAATGGGATCTTTTAAGGCACCCATGTCCTCAAATGGTAATGCAACCAATCTAGAGGTACTAGCGATAGCAGCATCCAGTCTAGGAGCCTTTTCCTGTTTCTCACAGACTTCCTCGTCAAATGGGTATTTGCGCTTTAGTGTCTGCGCGATGGACATCTTTTTGTTTTTTCCACTCTCTTTTAATCAAATTTAGGATATTATCATGAAAGGGAAAAACGCTGTGCTTTTTCCCCCTCCAGGTTACTGAACATGGAATCCTGAATTGTTTGTTGTTCCCTAGGAGTCTCTTGTAGATTGTAAGCTTGCGAGCAGGGACCTCGCCCCTAATGTCACTGTTTAAATTGTCTTAACTTGTACTGAATTTATTGTCTGTACATGTCCCCGCTTAATTGTAAAGTGCTGCGGAATATGTTGGCGCTATATAAATAAAAATTATTATTATTTATTATTATCCCCATAGTAGCCCTAACAAGCTTGAGCAATTTTCCGATATCCTCGGATAAAAAAATAAGGGCGGCCATATTTCTTGTCCGATGAGTACAGGTCTGAGTCATCAAAATGGGGTTAATGCTCCCAGCTCTTCCACCAAATCTACATCAGGACTCTGGATATTTGTAGGAGGGGGAGTGGTGGGCTTTCTGGAACAGAGTGCAGGATGCTGATTTAACTGTTCCTTTTCTGTTGTCTTTACTTCCTCTCGAATAATAGATTTTATGCTCTGGAGTAGAGACGGTGACTCCTCGGCTACTGTTTTATCAATACACTAACAACAGATTCGCTTGTTATATGTTCTAGGGAGGGTTTCTTTACATACTGCACATGCTTTGTTTTTCCGCTTTGATGTGACCTTTTTCCCCTGAGAAAAGCATGACACAGAGGCCATCATTATCACTTGTTTTGCCTTACAAAGGCACTTACCCATCCAAGACCCTGGGTACCCCAGTAGCCTGTGGGTTCACTTCTTCATCCGGTACACACGGTTCTATTGCGGGATCCGTCATACTTTCATGAGAAGCTGCTGCCGCATCCATCCTTATTTCATTTGGTAGAAGCGGTGTGAGCGCCTCTGAAGCAACACCCTCTCTGAAGTGTCCAGCACACTGTCTACCCCCACGTGTGACGTCACTTCCTGTGCGGCCGGAAGCCATCCCATTCACTCGGCGCCAGCATCGTGATGGACATGCCCCTTCCCGGCCCAGCCTCCTGACAGGTACGGTCGCCGGGGAGTCCAGCAGGGGGGGGATGAGGCGCAACACATGGCAGCCCCCTGGACGCCAGACGCAACCGCGCCCAGCTGCCCCCACACCGCGGACCTTGGTCTACAGACCGGTATCATCAGAAGGGGGATCCCTCTGGAAGGTATGCGATCTGCCACAGTCATGCACCTGCAGGAACAGGAAACCAAAACGGAGAAGGGAGGTACCGCCCCCTTCTTTTATCTGTGCGGCAGGTTTCTTGTTCCTGGGGGCGGATGCCATCTCTCATGTCATGGGGAAGGGAAAAAAAAAAAATACCCCTCCTTTATTTTGATCACTGTAACAGACCCTATCAGTGTGATCAAAATGAACCAAAAGGAAAAATTTCCTATTGTTGCCAAGTGCCGGCAGATCTCAGTGGGCACACTGCGCCTGTCATTTTCTTCCCAGAAGACGCCGCCGGCCGGGGGACTTCACAAGGAGGTAATATCGGGGGACCCCATTTCTCTCTCCTCTGATGTGCGATCACATCAGAGGAGAGAGAAATTAAATGGGGAAATCGGACTTTGTTTGCAGTCGCCGTTATTCTGTTAATAACGGCGATCGCAAAACACTGGGGTTGGTAAAATCTGACACAAATCATGTTCCCCGAGGGTCTCAATTACCCTCGGATAAAATTCCGACGCTGGAGGGGTGTTATACACTTATTTCTCAGCGCCGTTGAGGAATAAGTATCCTTAACTGCAGCCGTTAAAAGGAGTATCGGCGGTCGTTAAGGGGTTAAAGTTGTCCACTACTTGGACTTCTTCTCATACCCCTTGCTTGGCCCCGATAAAATAAGCCTATACTCACCTCCCGTGACGGCACCATTCCTACGTTGCCGGCATTCGCTCTCCCCTGGCCTCTCGTGCAGTTTTGTGACACGTGACCCCAGAGCCCAATCAGTGCTGGTGTCACTGTGCTGCCTCGTGTCGGATTGAACATGAAGAAGTGCGTGAGCAGCCACAGCCCGACTTCCCCTTCATGTTCTCTTTGTCTGAAGGTGATGACAGTGATGCCGAGGTCATATGTCCCAAAAAACGCACAATAGGCTCAAGACCGCGAGTGCCAACAACGCTGGAATAGCATCGCAGGAAAGTATAGGTTTTTTATTTTATCGTGGGCCAGACATTTAGATCAAGAAGTTTTATTACATATAAGTGTCTTTTAAGTACAACTACAACACAAATACAAAAAAAAAAAAAAAAAAAAAGAAATAAGATACAAATCATTCATTCAGCACCAGTTTAATAAGTTAACATTTACATATATAACACAAATATTTAGTGATTTTGTAGCAATGCATGACACCAAGTTCTAAGCTCGGGAGGTCTGTAAAGTACTGATATCTTAATATCTCAACAAGGGTCTGTCAACATTGGACAGTTAGGAAGTCTTTATTTCCCTTGCAGCTCCGCCAAGCCAACAGGCTGAGACTAGTATGTAGCATGAAAGGTCCAGTAGATTTCTATAGAGAACTCGGACCTGGGAACTCAAGTATTATACATGGTATGGGGTGCTCTAAACTATATGAGAATCTTAAACATGATAAAGAAGCAGGAACAATGATGCCAGTTATTACGAAAGGTGGGTTGTGAACACAGGGATATTAACCATTTAATATTAGCTAGATAATAACAGGTATTCAAACAGCAACATACTATACGTCCAATCATTTACAGTCTTCATTTAGATCAGCCGGCCAGTACTGATCCTCCATATATTGCTCATCTGCATCCAAGTAACTGCTGTCCCCGAGCTGACACCTACTCAGGAAATCTTCCTCCACCTGTTCCGCCACCAACTTATACAGCTCCATGCAAGTCTGAGCATCTTCAACTGACGAGTGCCCCTTATTACCAACCTGAAGAAGAGCAATTTTAGGACTATTAGTATTCACCAAAAAATATAGATCAAAATATACAAAAGATACATATCCTTCTCTCAGGGGACCCAGCTACTGTATTAAGGCTATAGGTCCTATGTGAAAAAGAAAATAAATATATAAATATATATATATATATATATATATATATATATATATATATATATATATATATATATATATATACACACACACATGCTAGATGGTGGCCCGATTCTAACGCATCGGGTATTCTAGAATATGCATGTCCACGTAGTATATTGGTCAGACACATAGTATATTGCACAGCGACGTAGTATATTGGCCAGCCACGTATGTCACAGGTTAAAAAAAAAGCCGGATTACGTACCGGTAATGCTCTTTTAATGAGTCCACGACAGCACCCCACATGAGAGAGAGGGATCCGCCCATAGGAACAGGAAACCTACAGAATAAAAGGAGGCGGTCCCCTCTCCTCCTCAGTTTAGTTACAGAGTATAAAAAGGGGAACCGCAAAAGTGTTAGTATTCATTCTTATTCAGTCACATAAATTTCTTAACTCTATACAACCATTATTTGTGACCTTAAAGGAAAGAGCTGTGCATAATTTAGGGAGGGTAATACATGGGTGCTGTCGTGGACTCATTAAAAGAGCATTACCGGTACGTAATCCGGCTTTTTACCCTTCGCCACGACAGCACCCCACATGAGAGATTTTCAGAGAGTCATTATTTGGGTGGGATTACTGTATTAAGATCAGAAGACGTGGACAGATCAAGTCTATAATGGTTGTAGAAGGTAGAAGGTGTAGACCAAGTTGCAGCCTTACATATTAAATGGATCGGTACATCTGCTTGTTCCGCCCAGGAGGAAGCCATGGCTCGTGTTGAGTGCGCTTTTATACCCACTGGAGGAATCTCGCCTTTTGACGTATAGGCCAAGCAGATAGCCTCTCTGATCCACCGAGATATGGTAGCTCTCGTGACCCCATGTCCTTTCTTGTGGCCCTGAAAGGAGATAAACAGAGCCCTACTCTCCCTCCATGTCTGACACCTTTCTATATAAGTCAGGATGGCTCTTCTGACATCTAAGGTGTGGAACTTATGATGTTCTGGAGTTACAGGTGAATCAAAAAAGGGAGAAATATTTCTTGTGACCTGTGGTAGGTGGACGCTACCTTAGGGAGGTATGAGGGGTCTGGTTTCAGGACTATCCGATCATGAAATATCAGTAAGAAAGGTGGGTCTACTGATAGGGCCTGGATGTCACTAACCCGTCTAGCTGAGATTAGGGCTACTAGTAAGGCTACTTTATATGTTAGGATTTTTAAAGGTATTGAATCTAATGGTTCAAATGGAGAGCTTGTTAAGGCCTCTAATACTAGATTTAAATCCCACGGAGGTAGACGGGGAATATGGACCGGTTTACTACGTTCACAAGATTTTATGAATCTGGAGATCCACCTATTAGCTGCTATATTGCATCCATATAGGGCTCCTAATGCCGAGACCTGAACTCTTAAGGTATTTACAGATAGTCCTAACTCTCGGCCTTTTTGCAAGAACTCTAGGATAGGTGTGAGTGGAACTTGCTTAGTGAACGGTACCGTGTAGAAGTCTAAAAATTTATTCCATACCCTACTATATATTAGGGTGGTAGATCTTTTCCTGCTCAATAAGAGGGTGTTTACTAGTTCTGTTGAGAACCCTCTGGAACTTAATAGTTGCCTCTCAAATTCCACGCCGTCAAGTGAAGACCTTTCACTTGCGGTTGGAAAAAGGGGCCTTGGTACAGCAGCTCCTTGTCTGATGGGAGGATCCAAGGATCGCATAGGCACATGGTCTGGAGACAAGAGAACCATGGTCTTTTCGGCCAGAATGGTGCAATGAGGATTACTCTTGCCTGTTCCCTCCTGATCTTTCTGATCACTAGAGGAATCAGAGACATTGGAGGAAAGGCATATGCCAGTCTGAACCGCCAAGGATGGTGGAGAGAGTCCAACATATCTGGGTGATCCCTGGTGTTCAGGGAAGCGAACCTTTGTACTTGCCGGTTGTCTCTTGTGGCAAATAGGTCGATTTGTGGTATCCCCCATGCTTCTGTTATCCTTCTGAATATGGATTTGTTTAAGGTCCATTCTCCTTGACGCAACTCGTTTCTGCTGAGGTAGTCTGCCCTGATGTTCTCTACACCTTTGATGTGCAGGGCTGTTAAGGATTTTAGATGAGCCTCTGCCAGCTGAAAGATGTTTGCAGCTATGGTCATCAGACTTCCTGACTTTGTACCACCCTGACGGTTCAAGTATGCCACTGCGGTGGAATTGTCTGAGTAAATTCTTACATTTGTTCCATGAATCTGCGGAAGAAAATGATATAAGGCACATTCTATTGCTTTTAACTCCTTCCAGTTGGAGGAACATATTAATTCTGTCTGATCCCAAGTATTTTGGGCCAGATTGTCTTCCATATGTGCTCCCCACCCAATAGGGCTGGCGTCGGTGGTAATTATTTTAGACGGGTCTATTATCCATGGCACACCTCGTGATAGGTGGTCCATGTCTAGCCACCAGGATAGCGATTCTAAGACATTACTGGAAAGAGTTATTCTACTTTCTAGATAACCGTCTTTCCCCTGAGCCGACAATACTTCGTACTGCAATTGACGGGTATGGAATTGTGCCCAAGGTACAGCAGGGATACATGATGATAATGACCCCAGTAAGGACATGGCCTTCCTTAGTGTCATGTAGGGTTTGCGTATTGCGTCTGATACCTTTGATTGTATAGTCAACCTCTTTGACTGAGGAAGAAAGCATTTCTGACTTACGGAGTCTAGCTGGATTCCTAGAAATGTCTGAACGGTTTCTGGATTCAGCCGAGATTTTTCGAAGTTGACGATCCAACCTAACTCCTGTAGGGACGAGATCGTATTAGATAAACGAGTTTTACATTGAAGTGCAGAGCTTCCTACCACTAGAAAGTCATCTAGGTAGGGTATTATCAAGGTATCTCGTTGGCGTAGATGAGCCATCACTTCTAGTATCACCTTAGTGAAGACGCGGGGAGCCATAGAAAGCCCAAATGGCATTGCAACATATTGAAAGTGACGAACCTTTCCCTCCAGGGTGACTGCTACCCTTAGGTACTGCTGATGTTCGGCATGTATGGGAAGATGGTAATAGGCGTCCTTTAAGTCTATTCCGGCCATGACACACCTAGGGAATAAGAGTTTTATGGTAGAACTAATGGATTCCATTTTGAAGGTATGATTACGCAGGAAAGAATTTAATTTTTTAAGATTTATGATGGTTCTAAATGAACCATCTGGTTTATTAATCAGGAATAAAGGGGAGTAGAACCCTTTCCCTTTTTGATCCTGGGGAACTTCAATCAGGACTTTCTTAGATAGAAAAGATAGGATCTCTATTTCTAGAGCCCTCTGTTGGTCCTGACCTTTTGGAGATGTTATTATGAAGGAATCCCAAGGGATTCGATCAAATTCTAATTTAAGGCCGTATTGCACAATGTCCAGAATCCACTGGCTGGATGTTATCTGTTCCCATTGGGGAAGAAAAAATTTTAATCTGCCGCCTACTTCCTGGTTAGCGGTATTTACGTCTCGGATTATGGGACCCGCTAAAAAAGGCACCTTTTTGCTTTGGGTCCTTCGACTCCCATCGCTCTCTTTGTTCAAGCGGCTTGTTCCTAGTAAAGGGGCGTCTCCTGAAGGCTCTCCTGTAGGATGGAAGATACTGGTTAGGGAAGCCTTTCTTCCTTTCACCTGCTTTATTCAGGAGTTCATCCAGCGTCTTCCCAAAAAGGAACTCACCCTGACAGGGAATCGCACAAAGTTTTGCTTTAGCTTGTGCGTCCCCCTTCCAATTCTTTAGCCAGAGTGCACGCCGGGCTGTGTTGACTAGGCCGGCTGACCTGGCTGCAAGACGTAGCGAGTCCACTGAGGCATCAGCTAGGAATGCTACTGCTTCTTTAATTTGAGGCAATTTCAGCAGGATAGATTCCCTCGAAGTTTTGCCTCTAATCTGTTCCTCCAATTGCTCCGTCCATACTAGTAGAGATCTTGCAGTACAGGTACTAGATATGGCGGGCCTGAACGCCCCCGTATTGACTTCCCATGACCTCTTTAGTAAAGCTTCTGCTTTACGGTCCAGCGGGTCTGTTAGGACCCCTGAATCCTCCACTGGTAGGACCGACTGTTTGGTTGTGGAGGCTACCGCAGCATCAACTTTTGGCACCTTTGACCAGGTGTTTAGGTCTTCATCGCTGAAGGGATAGCGCCTTTTAGAGGATGATGGTAAAAACCCTCTATTCTGCTTGTCCCACTCCTTTTTGACAATATCTTTGATGGTTTGTATGACGGGGAAGGACCTACGTTTCTTCTGTCCTAACCCCGCAAACATTATGTCCTGTGCTGATTTCTTTTCTTTCCCATCTGGGCACCCCATCGTGCTCCTGACAGATTTTATTAAATTGTCCACATTACTGTTGGGAAGACAAAGTCCCCCTTCAGTCTCGGATGAGCTCGGCTGAGATCCCTCTTCGTCTGAAGAAATACATACACCCTCTGACTCCGAACTAACCGGAGACCGGGACCTGCTAGGCTGACGGGTACTGGCGCTACTTGTCTGCGCCAAACCCTGCATTTCTTCTCGGATAATAGCTCTGACATCTGAGGGAGTCATGATATTTTCCTGCCGTAGAGTTTGCATGATACACTCTGCACACAGTTTTTTGGCATAATCATCCGGGAGGGGCTGCGTACATAAAGCACACTCTTTATGCTTAGATTTGTGTGTCCTTTTCTTAGTCTAGAGGAAGGATACAGGAGGAACATATATCAGCATATAGGAAGAGACTCTTTCAAAAACTCACCCAGTGAAGCTGACAGGTACCGGTTCTGGAGGCGGAATTCGTTTGGTGGTAGAACTCTTCTCTGGAGGTCGGCCACCACTCTTTGTGCTGCTCCTCGTGCTTCTCTCCCTGCTGGGAGAGCGCTGTTGCACTGCGGGCAGGTGCGCTTCGTCGGCCGGTGAAGCCATTTCACACACACCGGCCCGACGCTAGCGCTGCATTTTTAAACTTGCCGCCCATTCTCCTGCCTCCCCGGACCAACCCAGAAGTGCTCCCGCGACTTCCGGGTTAGACGCGCCGCTCTCACTCACCATGCGGCCGCCAGAGGCTATTAAGCCGGCCGCTGCAGCGCGCGCGTCCTCACAGTGCCGGCCGGACCTACGGTGACCGGACCCGGACCGTGGATGTTTGGCCAGACGAGGGGGGAGGCTGCAAGCAGGGGCTCCCCCGCCGCTGCTTCTGGTACCGCAGCCCCTGCCGTTCCCACAGAAACCGGCGCAGGCGGGTGCATGGCCCAGGGATCCTCTTCATCTGTAGGTAAGCCGGGTCCCTGTAGGAACAGGAAACCTAAACTGAGGAGGAGAGGGGACCGCCTCCTTTTATTCTGTAGGTTTCCTGTTCCTATGGGCGGATCCCTCTCTCTCATGTGGGGTGCTGTCGTGGCGAAGGGTAAAATAAACATACTCCCCTTCTGATCCGAGGGCCCCTTGTAGTTCTAACATATTCACCATACTTGTAGTTCTGTGGCCTGTGCGAGGTCCAGGCGGCAGCTTCTGGTCCCAGCCTGCTTGCGCAGGGCCTATGATGACGTCGCGGTCACATGACCCTGACGTCATGGCAGGTCCTTCTGCCAGACGATCTGTGCCAACGGAACATGGTGGTTGTATCGCGAGGAGCGGGAAAGGCGGCGTAGGTGAGTATATAATCGTTTTTTATTATTTTTAACATTAGATGTTTTTACTATTGGCGCTGCATAGGCCGCGTCAATAGTAAAAAACTTGGTCACACAGGGATAATAGCAGCGGTAACGGAGTGCGTTACCCGCGGCATAACGCGGTCCGTTACCGCCGGCATTAACCCTGTGTGAGCGGTGAGGTGTATGCGGGCGCCGGGCAGTCAGTGCGGGGAGTAAGGAGCAGCCATTTTCTTCCAGACTGTGCCCGTCGCTGATTGGTCGCGGCAGCCTTGACAGGCAGCTGCCGAGACCAATCAGCGAACGAATAACTGTGACAGAAGGACAGACAGACAGACGGAAGTACCCCTTAGACAATTATATATATACTAGATGGTGGCCCGATTCTAACGCATTGGGTATTTTAGAATATGCATGTCCACGTACTATATTGCCCAGCCACGTAGTATATTGCCCAGCCACGCAGTATATTGCCCAGCCACGCAGTATATTGCCCAGCCACATAGTATATAGCCCAGCACAGAGGCACATAGTATAGAGACTTAAAAAAAAATATATATATATAGCCCATTGAAGTCCTGCTATACTTGCCCTCCGCCGCGTTTCTCGCTCCTCTCCACGCTCCCGGGATCGCTCCATTGCAAGCGGCAGCTTGCGGTCCGGTCCCAGGGCTGGTGTGGGCAGGACCTATGATGACGTCGCGGTCACATGACCGACCGTGACGTCACGGCAGGTCCTTGTCCCACACCAGCCATGGGACGGGAGCGGAACCTGCCGCTTGCAATGGAGTGATCCCGGGAGCGTGGCGAGGAGCGAGAAAGGCGGCGGAGGGTGAGTATAGCAGGTTTTTTTTTTTTTTAATTATTTTTAACATGACATATTTTTACTATTGATGCCGCATAGGCAGCATCAATAGTAAAAGGTTGGGGACACAGGGTGAATAGCGGCGGTAACGGAATGTGTTACCGCCAGCATTAACCCTGTGTTAGCGGTGACCAGAGGGGAGTATGGAGCGTGCGGGGAGCGGAGCGACGGGGACACATTGCGGGGAGTGGAGCACCGGGGACAGTGACTACGGGGAGCGGAGCGCCGGTCACTGACTGCGGGGAGTATGGATCGCCCATTTTCTTCCGGACTGTGCCCGTCGCTGATTGGTCGTGGCTGTTTTGCAGCGACCAATCAGCGACTTGCATTTCCATGACAGACAGAGGCCGCAACCAATGAATGTCCGTGACAGACAGACAATTACCCATAGACCATTATATAGTGGATAGATAGAGATATATATCTCTATCCATCTACTATATAATGGTCTAAGGGTAACTTCCGTCTGTCTGTCTGTCTGTCACGGACATTCATTGGTCTCGCCAGCTGCCTGTCATGGCTGCCGCGACCAATCAGCGACGGCCACAGTCCAATTAGTCCCTCCCTACTCCCCTGCAGTCAATGCCTGGCGCCCGCTCCATACTCCCCGCAGTCAGCGCCAGCTCCATACTCCCCTCCAGTCACCGCTCACACAGGGTTAATGCCAGCGGTAACGGACCGCGTTACCGCCACTATTAACCCTGTGTGACCAAGTTTTTACTATTGATGCTGCCTATGCAGCATCAATAGTAAAAAGATCTAATGTTAAAAATAATAGAACAAAAAACCTGCTATTCTCACCTTTCGTAGTCTGACGATGCGCTCGCGCCTGCCGCCAGCTTCCATTCCCAGAGATGCATTGCAAAATTACCCAGAAGATTTGTTGGTCTCGCGAGATCGCTAAGTTATCTGGGTAATTTCGCAATGCATCCTGGGAAGGAAAGATGGCGGCAGCCGCACGCATCGCCAGAGATTCGCTGGATCTACGCTGGATCCAAGCGGGTGAGTATATAACTATTTTTTATTTTAATTATTTTTTTATAACAGGGATATGGTGCCCACACTGCTAAATACTACGTGGGCTGTGTTAGATACCGCGTGGCTGCTATATACTACCTGGCCAGTGTTAGATACTATGTGGGCTGTGTTCTATACTGCGTGGGCAGTGTTATATACTACGTGGCTGTTTTCTATACTGCGTGCTAAATACTACGTGGCCACTGTTAGATACTATGTGGGCTGTGCTATATATTACGTGGCCAGTGTTGCATACTACGTACATACTACGTGGGCTGTGTTATATACTGCGTGACTGCTATATACTGCGTGATTGCTATATACTACGTGGGCTGTGTTATTTACTACGTGGCCTATAATAACGCATCAGGTATTCGTATGTATGTATGTATGTATGTATGTATGTATGTATGTATGTATGTATGTATGTATGTATGAGCCACATGGTATATACCACAGGCCACGTAGTACTCCTATATACTATGTGGCTGCTATATACATACATATTCTAGAATACACGAAGCTCCTAAATGGGTTGTCCCATTACAAATATTATTGGATCTCACACTTACAATCCCCGGGTTCAGTCACGTTTTTTCACCGCTCTATTTGTGGATTGGCAGCAGCGCTGTCAGCTTGATGTCACCACTGCAGACTAACAACCAAAGATGGAAGCAGCAGTGAGGGGCAGAGCTGGACCTCGGAAAGGTGTGGAAAAGCTCAGTTAGATATTCTGTACATCTGAGCCTATGGGTTATAATATACGAATTGGGGCATCCCCTTTATTAGGTAACATGATTACCACTTGAAAGAGGCTTTGACCTGAAAAGTCAAGTCTTATACCAAGAGGCCTGTTTGCTAGCGTCTATTCTTAATGTTAACAGGGTTAGGTCATATGATTAAAGGGGTGATCTGGAGGCAAAGTAATTTTGCTCCCAACTCCCTAATTAGTCCCATAATCTAAGCTATTTTCTAATATGCTTGCTTTAAAAAAATCCATACCATTCTCTAACTACAAAGAGCAATTGTATTTTTTTCTTTTTCCGGTCTGATGAGTCTTTTGAGAATCACATTGGAATACTCAAATGAAGGGTCATCAGGAGGCAGAGGCTGTGGTCACTGCGGCATCCCCTGCCCCTCCCTGAAACAAAGTGTGATCACTGACGCTCATTTCGGAGGCTGTGCCATCCCCCTGTGTACAGCTCTTTCTCTGCTCTGTTGTATTAGGAATAGTAATAAGTTGGCAGCAGAGCAGTGTCTCTCTACCCGGCGGTAAAGTAGGCTAGTGCCCACTCAGATGAAGTCATTGGTCTCTGCCACGTACAGAGACACCGCCCTGTTGCCGGCTTATTACTATTCCTAAGACAGACCAGACCCTGTGCACAGGGACTAGCCCAACCCAATGTAACAAGTGTCACCGATGATGCTTCGTTTCAGAGAGGGGGAAAGAGGCTGTGGCAGTGACCACAGACTCTACCCCCCGATGATGCTTTTTTGAGTATCCCAGCATGCATTTTTGATACTCAAATTAATCGTCAGACAGAAAGTAGAAAAAAAAAAAAAAATACACGACAGTTATACAAAATTTTTTAAATTTTGCAATTTTCAAACTTTAAAACATACAAGAGAAAAAAGTAAACGAAAACCATGATGTAACTAAAGGTACCGTCACACTAGACGATATCGCTAGCGATCCGTGACGTTGCAGCGTCCTGGCTAGCGATATCGTCCAGTGTGACAGGCAGCAGCGATCAGGCCCCTGCTGTGATATCGCTGGTCGGGGAAGAAAGTCCAGAACTTTGTTTCGTCGCTGGATCTCCCGCTGACATCGCTGAATCGGCGTGTGTGACGCCGATTCAGCGATGTCTTCGCTGGTAACCAGGGTAAACATCGGGTTACTAAGCGCAGGGCCGCGCTTAGTAACCCGATGTTTACCCTGGTTACCGGCATCGTTGGTCGCTGGAGAGCTGTCTGTGTGACAGCTCTCCAGCGACCAAACAGCGACGCTGCAGCGATCCGGATCGT
This sequence comes from Ranitomeya imitator, assembly GCF_032444005.1. NCBI lineage: Eukaryota > Metazoa > Chordata > Amphibia > Anura > Dendrobatidae > Ranitomeya > Ranitomeya imitator. The sequence continues at coordinate 538,644,668 of NC_091285.1, forward strand.
TGTCGGTATCGCTGCAGCGTCGCTTAGTGTGACGGTACCTTAAGTAAAAAAGCAAAAGTGCATTTAAATAACAGTTCCTAGCAATACTGTTTTTTGATAAAAAAAATAGCACAAAAGTCATCCCACCTCGTCACAGTAACTCTGATCGGGACAGTCCTACATGCGTTTAACCTCTGCATGTGTACCAACTTAAGTTAAGCTCAATTTTGTGTTTAATTTTCAAACTTTGTATTTTTGTGCCCTTAAATCAGAGAGATATGTCACGAAAAATAGTTAATAAATAACATTTCCCACATGTCTACTTTACATCAGCACAATTTTGAAAACAAAATTTTTTTTTTGTTAGGGAGTTATAAGGGTTAAAAGTTGACCAGCAATTTCTCATTTTTACAACTCCATTTTTTTTTAAGGGACCACATCAAATTTGAAGTCATTTTGAGGGGTCTATATGATAGAAAATAACCAAGTGTGACACCATTCTAAATACTGCACCCCTCAAGGTTCTCAAAACCACATTCAAGAAGTTTATTAACCCTTTACGTGCTTCACAGGAACTGAAACAATGTGGAAGGAAAAAATGAACATTTAACTTTTTTTTTGCAAACATTTTACTTCAGAACCATTTTTTTTTTATTTTCACAGGTGTAAAAACATAAATTTTGTTGTGCAATTTCTCCTGAATACGCTGATACCACATATGTGGGAGTAAACCACTGTTTGGGCGCACCGCAGAGCTTGGAAGAGAAGAAGGAGTGCCGTTTTACTTTTTCAATGCAGAATTGGCTGGAATGGAGATCGGACGCCATGTCGCGTTTGGAGAGCTCCTAATGTGCCTAAACAGTAGAAGCCCCCCACAAGTGACCCTATTTTGGGAACTAGACCCCTTAAGGAACTTATCTAGATGTGTGGTGAGCACTTTAAACCCCCAAGTGCTTCTCAGAAATTTATAAAGTAGAGCCGTGAAAATAAAAAAAATCCTTTTTTTCCCCTCAAAAATGATTTTTTAGCCTGCAATTTTTTATTTTCTCAAGGGTAACAGGAGACATTGGACCCCAAAATCTGTTGACTAGTCTGTCTTGAGTATGCTGATACCCCATATGTGGGGGGCTGTTTGGGCACCCATCGGGGCTCAGAAGGGGAGGAGCGCCGCTTGGAATGAAGACTTTGATGGGATGGTCTGCGGGAGTCATGTTGCATTTGCAGAGCTCCTGATGTACCTAAACAGGAGAAACCCCCCACAAGGGACCCCATTTTGGAAACTAGACCCCCCAAAGAGCACATCTAGGTGTGTGGTGAGCACTATGAACCCCCAACTGCTTCACAGAAGTTTAAAATGTAGAGCCATGAAAATAAAAAAATCATATTTTTTCCACAAAAATGATCTTTTCACGCCCAAGTTTTTTACTTTCACAAGGGTAACAGGAGAAATTGGACCCCAAAATTTATTGTGCAATTTATGCTGAGTAGGCAGATACCCCATATTTGGGGGGACCACTGTTTGGGCGCATGGCAGAGCTCGGAAGAGAAGGAGCGCCGTTTTGGAATGCAGGCTTTAATAGAATGGTCTGCGGGCGTTATGTTGCGTGTGCAGAGCCCCTGATGTACCTAAACAGTAGAAACCCCCCACACGTGCCCTAATTTTGGAAACCAGACCCCTTAAGGATCTTATCAAGATGTGTGGTGAGAACTTTGAATGCCCAAGTGCTTCACAGAAGTTTATAAGGCAGAGTCGTGAAAATAAAAAATATTTTTCTCCACAAAAAGAGATTTTATAGCCCCCAAGTTTTTATTTTTACAAGGGTAACAGGAGAAATTGGACCCCAAAAGATGTCCAATTTATCCTGAGTACGCTGATGCCCTATATGTGGGGGTAAACCACTGTTTGGGCGCACAGCAGAGCTCAGAAGGGAGGGAGCACCATTTGACTTTTTGAGTGCAAAATTGGCTATCGTGTTTGGAGACCCCCTGATGTACCTAAACAGTGGAAACCCCCCAATTCTAACTCCAACCCTAACCCCAACACAACCCTAACCCTAATCCCAACCCATAATCCTAATCACAACCCTAACGATAATCACAACCCTAACCCCCAAACAACCCTAATCAAATCCCTAAATCCAACACACCCCTAATCCTAATCTCAACCCTAACCTCAAGCCTAACCCTAATCCCAATACACCCCTAACCCTAATCCCAAGCGTAACCCTAATGCCAACCCTAACCACAATACCAACCCTAATCCCCACTCTAACCCTAACTTTAGCCCAATCCTAGCCCCGTACCGACGCAAGTGTGAAAGAAGCCTATCCCTAAATTTAGCCCCAACTCTAACCATAATTTTAGCCCCAGATCCTCCAGCCGGCAGATCATGGCGGACGCACTGCGCCTGCCATTTTCTTACTGGATGAAGAAGCCAGCGGGCAGGATGGGACGCAGGAGGACCCAGGTAAGTATAGCAGGGTCCCTGAATCCCCCTATTTCTCTGTCCTCTGATGTGTGATCACATCAGAGGACAGATAATGACACATAACTTTTTTTTGGCGGCCGCCGGTAAACAGTTAATTACCGGCGATCGCAAAACAGGGGTCGGTAAAAACCGACCCGATCACGTTCTTTGGGGTCTCGGCTGCCGGGGGGGGGGGATTTTCCGGGTGCCGGCCGGCGCACTGCGCCCGCCGTTTTTTGGCCGGAACAAGATGGTGGCGCCCATCGGGAGCCACGAGGAGCACCGGGGGAGACAGGTGAGTATCGGAGGGCTATTGGGGACCCCATTTCTCTGTCCTCCGATGTGCAATCACAATCAGAGGACAGAGAAATTAAAAGGGAAATCGCGTTTCTTTTTTTGCGACCGCTGGTAAACTGTTAATTACCGGCGATAGCAACCTGAGGGTCGGTAAAAAAAAACCCCCGAATCATGTTCTCTGGGGTCTTGGCTACCCCCGGAAACCGAGACCCCATAGAAAATCCGACTCTGGGGGCGCTATTCACTTTCTCCACAGCGCCGCTAATTAACGGCGCTGTGGTTTAAGTACTCTTTAAAGGGAACCTGTCACCCCGTTTTTTGAGATTGAGCTATAAATACTGTTAAATAGGGCCTGCGCTGTGCGTTACTATAGTGTATGTAGTGTACCCTAATTCCCCATGTATGCTGAGAAATACATTACCAAAGTCGCCGTTTTCGCCTGTCAATCAGGCTGGTCTGGTCAGGTGAGCGTGTTCACAGCGCTCTTTTCTTCCCCAGCTTTCCGTTGGTGGCGTAGTGGTGTGCGCATGTCCAGAGTTCCGACTTCCCTGCGCCCACGTGAAGACACAGCGCGCGATCTGCGCTGTAATCCCTTGCATCGGTGGGGGCGGCCATCTTCCTGGGGCCGCGCGTGCGCAGATGGAGTGCTCTGCTGCACGGGGCTTCAGGAAAATGGCCGCGGGATGCCGCGCGTGCGCATTAGAGATCGCGGCGGCCATTTTCCCAAAGCCGAGATGCAAACTCGGCTTTGGGAAAATGGCCGCCGCGATCTCTAATGCGCACGCGCGGCATCCCGCGGCCATTTTCCTGAAGCCCCGTGCAGCAGAGCACTCCATCTGCGCACGCGCGGCCCCAGGAAGATGGCCGCCCCCACCGATGCAAGGGATTACAGCGCAGATCGCGCGCTGTGTCTTCACGTGGGCGCAGGGAAGTCGGAACTCTGGACATGCGCACACCACTACGCCACCAACGGAAAGCTGGGGAAGAAAAGAGCGCTGTGAACACGCCCACCTGACCAGACCAGCCTGATTGACAGGCGAAAACGGCGACTTTGGTAATGTATTTCTCAGCATACATGGGGAATCAGGGTACACTACATACACTATAGTAACGCACAGCGCAGGCCCTATTTAACAGTATTTATAGCTCAATCTCAAAAAACGGGGTGACAGGTTCCCTTTAAAAAGGAGTATCGGCGGTCATTAAGGGGTTAAATAAAGTAAAACTGTGTATATTTTTTTATAAATAAAAGACTTTATGCCAGCTGTGTGTTTATTTACAATATGAATATTGAGTTAGGTTAGTAATGGCTAGGCGTCTTATCGATGCCCCTTTTCTGGAGCGGGATTTTTAGGCTAAGGGGGGCCAATATTCTTGGCTCTTTACCAGCCTGAGAATACCAGCCCCCATCTGTCTGCTTTAGACTGGCTGGTTGTCAAAAATGGGGTGATCACATGCTGTTTTAATTATTTATTTAAATAATTAAAAAAAAAAAAAAAAACAACAACATGGAGACGCCTCTATTCTTGATAACCAGCCATGATAAAGCTGACAGCTGATGACAGAGAACCCACATCATCAAAAAAAAAAAAAAAAAAAAGAGGGATTCATAGCACAAAGCGCCGGCTGATGAATACTCCATCAACGGTGCCAGCTCTAGTTGTTATTAGCAGCAGATGTACAACCTCTGTTACCAGTTGTAAGCTTTTTACCACCGGTAACAGCTTCTAACACTCTGACCGGCGGTAATAATCTTACTGCTGATCAGAGGTGCCAGTGTTTCTCATCATGGGAAACACTTGATGTTCGGATCAGTGCCGGAACAGTAGGTGTTCGGTACAGACCCCAAACTTTACAAACACCATCTCTAGAAGAGACGGTTACTGTTCTGTCTTCCAAAAGGTAATCAAATCATACCAGATATCTGCAGATTATTGAAGGAGAGGGAAAAAACAAACAAACAAAAAAAAAACACACTATCTTTACCTGTATTTTTTTCTGCAGAATAAGCAATGCCAGTTTTTTCAAGGAAGCACTTGGTCTTCGTGGGAGTCCTGCCATCTGGTTCAGTAATGTGATTTTACTAGTGTCTCTTGTTTGTTTTGTGGGATGGAAATATTTCAAAACCCTGAAATCATGATGTAACGCATGTCCAATCACCCGCTTACCCTTGAGAAGATTCAGGATCTAATTTAAAAAAAAAAAAAAAAAAAGACACAATTTTTAGTAAAGTATAAGCGTAAGTGTATGATAAACTACATGTTTCCCATATACTGTAGTGGAGACTTCTAGTAACATGCCTGAATCAAGGAATTGTATCGAAAGGGTTAATGGCGCTATTATAAGTGAAGGGTGCATACTAAAACCCTATGTGGCAAATTTACCTATGCCTATGGTAGATATTTTAGTCGTATTCATCTCTGCCTATTTTAGATTTTTTTTTACCGTTTCATTTTCTTAATTTAGTTTTCCTTTCCACTTCACTCCATTTGAAGCAGAGTAACCAATTTATTTACATATGTATTTATTTGACATAAAGTTGCAATACATGAATGTAGGGGTCAAATTTTTTGGAAACGGAATAACGGTTTTGAGCTCCGTTTTTTTTATTGGAATATGTTCATATTAGTACAACAACGTTATCTTCCAAGTTTCATTAAGATCTTTTTAGGGATTCAGTCGTTATGCGCCATTTTCTGCCATACCTATGCCTACAGTGTTATCATGGTTGGAAACGGAAAAACGGTTTTGAGCTCCGTTTTTTTTATTGGAATATGTTCATATTAGTACAACAACGTTATCTTCCAAGTTTCATTAAGATCTTTTTAAGGATTCAGTCGTTATGCGCCATTTTCTGCCATGCCTAGTGTGTTATCACGGTTGGAAACGGAAAAACGGTTTTGAGCTCCGTTTTTTTTATTGGAATATGTTCATATTAGTACAACAACGTTATCTTCCAAGTTTCATTAAGATCTTTTTAGGGATTCAGTCGTTACGCGCCATTTTCTGCCATACCTATGCCTACAGTGTTATCATGGTTGGAAACGGAAAAACGGTTTTGAGCTCCGTTTTTTTTATTGGAATTAGTTCATATTAGTACAATGACGTTATCTTCCAAGTTTCATTAGGATCTTTTTAGGGATTCCGTCTTTATGCGCCATATTCTGCCATACCTATTCCTATGGTAGTTTTTTTTCTAAAGTTGAATTTTTTGAATCTATTTTTTCTTTCCACTTCACTATTTAAAAATAAATTAGCGGAGGTTAAACTTTAATTGCGTTTTCCACAAGGCAAACCCATACATTTCTATATAGTAACTTTACATTTGAAATAAACACTGAATCCCTAAGAAGATCTTGATGAAACTTTGAAAATAAGTTTGTCATTAATATGAACTTTTTCCAGCAAGAAAAACAAAGCTTAAAAATGTAATTCTGTTTTCAACAACGTTAATTCATACATTCCTATATAATAACTTTACATTTCAAATAAACAGTGAATCCCTAAGTATATCTTTATCGAAAATGTTTGCCTTAAGGTACCTTCACACACAACGATATCGTTAAGGATATCGTTGCAACGTCACGCTTTTTGTGACGTAACAACGATCCCGCTAACGATCTCGTTATGTGTGACAGCGACCAACGATCAGGCCCCTGCTGGGAGATCGTTGGTCGTGGGGAATGATCAGGACCTTTTTTTTGGTCGCTGATCACCCGCTGTCATCGCTGGATCGGCATGTGTGACGCCGATCTAGCGATGTGTTCACCTGTAACCAGGGTAAATATCGGGTTACTAAGTGCAGCGCCGCTATGGGGGCCAGAAAAATACGGATTACACACAGACCAGCAGTGTGACTTGCGAGAAATACGCAGCGGTGTTCTATAGAAAAGCCGGCAATTCAGTGCGGTGTACAGTAAAATCACACTGACAGGTTAGCATAGAATAGCTAAGATAAATGTCTACACATAGTATGTGTGTGTATATGTATATATATATATATATATATATATATATATATATATATATATATATATACATACATACATACATACATACATACATACATACACACACACTAGATGGTGGCCCGATTCTAACGCATCGGGTATTCTAGAATATGCATGTCCACGTAGTATATTGCCCAGCCACGTAGTATATTGCCCAGTCACGTACTATATTGCCCAGCCATGTAGTACATTTCCCAGCCACGTAGTATATTGCCCAGCCCACGTAGTATATTGCCCAGCCAGGTTTGTCACATTTAAAAAAATTAAAATATACTCACCTTTCTGAGGGCCCCTTGTAGTCCACGGCAGCTTCCGGTCCCAGGGTTGGTATGAGCGCAGGACCTGTGATGACGTTGTGGTCACAGGCAATATACTACGTGGCTGGACAATATAGTACGTGGGCTGGCCAATATAGTACGTGGGCTGGCCAATATAGTACGTGGGCTGGGCAGTATACTACGTGGCTGGGCAGTATACTACGTGGCTGGGCAGTATACTACGTGGGCTGGGCAGTATACTACGTGGGCTGGGCAGTATACTACGTGGGCTGGGCAGTATACTACGTGGGCTGGCCAATATACTACGTGGGCTGGGCAATATACTACATGGCTGGGCAATATACTACGTGGCTGGGCAATATACTACGTGGGCTGGGCAATATACTACGTGGCTGGGCAATATACTACGTGGACATGCATATTCTAGAATACCCGATGCGTTAGAATCGGGCCACCATCTAGTATATCTACATTATATATATATATATATATATATATATATATATATATATATATATATATATACCTATTCTATGTGTACACATTTATTCCACCTATTCTACTGTAAGCTGTCAGTGTGATTTTACTGTACACCGCACTGAATTTCCGGCTTTTCTCTCTAACACCGCTGCGTATTTCTCGCAAGTCACACTGTTGGTCCGTGTGTAATCCGTATTTTTCTGGCCCCCATAGACTTTCATTAGTGGATTTTTTTGCGCAATACGGTGACAAACGCAGCATACTGCAATTTTCTATGGCCGTAGAAGACCGTATAATACGGATCAGTAAAACACGGCTGATAGGAGCTGGGCCATAGAGAAGCATTGTACCGTATGCAATCCGTATTTTATGAACCGCTCATACGTCCGTAAAACTCGCAGGTGTGAGGTCGGCCTAAGGCAAAAATTTTCGATAAAGATATACTTAGGGATTCAGTGTTTATTTCAAATGTAAAGTTACTCTATAGCAATGTATGGGTTTGCCTTGTTGAAAACGCAATTAAAGTTTAACCTCCGCTAATTTATTTTTAAATAGTGAAGTGGAAAGGAAAAATAGATTAAAAACATTCAACTTTAGAAAAAAAAACTACCATAGGCATAGGTATGGCAGAAAATGGCGCATAACGACTGAATCCCTAAAAAGATCTTAATGAAACTTGGAAGATAACGTCGTTGTACTAATATGAACATATTCCAATAAAAAAAACGGAGCTCAAAACCGTTTTTTCGTTTCCAACCATGATAACACACTAGGCATAGGTATGGCAGAAAATGGCGCATAACGACTGAATCCCTAAAAAGATCTTAATGAAACTTGGAAGATAACGTTGTTGTACTAATATGAACTTATTCCAATAAAAAAAACGGAGCTTAAAACCGTTATTCGTAATTCTTACCAAAGTGATGATGGGAGAGCCTGGTGTTGATGCTTGACTTCAGTAAGGTACAGTCACACATAGCGACGCTGCAGCGATATAGACAATGAGCCGATCACTGGAGCGTCGCTGTTTATGTCGCTGTAGAGACGTCAAACAGAACGATGCAGGAGCGATCCAGTGACGTAACGGCGACTCGCTTATTGTTCTCGCTCCATGTAAAACGTTGCTGGCGTAGTTGTTTTTGATGTCAAACATGACGATACGCGCCGATCTAGCGACCAAATGAAGTTCCGGACTTCTAGCTCCGACCAGCGATGGCACAGCGGGATCCAGATCACTGCTGCGTGTCAAACACAACGAGATCGCTATCCAGGACGCTGCAACGTCACAGATCGCTGTCGTTCTCGTTGCAAAGTTGCTGAGTGTGACGGTACCTTAAGATATGCCCCAGCCAGCATGTCCACTTACTCTGCATTCTGTGGTTGCTGGGTACTGGATGTGTGAGAGGAGGGTTTATAAACTATCTCAAGGTAAACAATATTAGGCTAGGTTCTCATTGCGTCAGGGCAATCCGTTTAGCGCTAAGCGCTAGTGGATTGCGCTAACGCAATGTCTTTTTAGGGGTCGCGTTAAATGTCCCCGCTAGCTGCAAGCAGCGTCCGAGGCGCGCCACAAAAGAACGGCACATCGCTAGCGCGTGCCGAAAATGGCACGCACTAGCAATGCGCTTTAACATTGCTGGCAATGGGAGCGTTAACGGACACGTTGCACGGCATTAATTTCGCCGTGCAACGCTGTCTGTTAGCGCTCACCCGAAAACGAAATGAGAACCTAGCCTTAATATTATCTCACTCAAAACATCCCCCTCCCTCTCTCAGTTCAGGTACACAGAGAAGGGAGTTGTAAGGCTATGTGCACACGTTCCGTATTTTTCGCGGTTTTTTTCTATAAAAATGCGATAAAAACGTGAAAAAAACGCTTACATATGGTTCCCAATCATTTCAATGTAATCCGCAAAACTTGTGCAAATGTTGCGATTTTTTTCCGCGAAAAAAAAACAAATCGCGGAAAAAAAAGCAACATGTTCATTAATTCTGCGGAATCGCTGATTTCCCGCACACTGTAAAAAATCTACCATAGGTATAGACTAATATCACTAAAAAAATCTACCATAGGCAAAATCTACCATAGGCATAGGTATAGACAAATGACACATAGGGTTTTAGTATTTTCCTAAGTGAAGGAACATCACAAGATTAAGCAAGCACCTTAAACCCAAGCATCTATGGGGGTCTCAGCCGTTGGACCCCTCGCAATCCTCATTATGAAAGTTATGCCCCTCTAGCCATTTCTAATGACACCTAAACCAATTTCTATGTGATTGGACATGATACCTGTTTAGGGTCTAGTCCAGATAGAGGAGCAATGGCTCAAGCATACAGCCGTGTAAACAGGTCCTACCAGAATCAGCCCAAATCACAACCTACATCATTTACCTCTTTGCGAGCCTTCTTGAAAGTGATTGCATTTTGCAGATGTCTTTTGGTAATGCCGCTCCACCGCGTTCTGTAGTCCGTTACTGGGAGCTCTGGGTGTACATACTTATCATACAAGACCTCTCCCAAATAGCTGACCACGCTGCATCGTGCCAACTCACTAATCTTCCCACCAGGACCGGTACCAACCATTTCACAATCAATAGCAACACATTTCTCAAGATTTAGCCAAGAAGTAGGCGAAGACGCTCTACTAGAAGGAGTGCTGCCGGCCATGGACAAGCCACTATCATAATCACAGGCCAGAGGCTGTACAGAGGGCAATGTCGCCATCGCTGGCGCAGCACCATGTGGAGCTTTAATCTCGTCAAGTCTCACAGGTTGGTTATCTTCAGCCCTCTGAGGACAAGTTGGGGAGCTGCCCTCACCAAGGATGGAACATAACCGTTCCTCAGCCTTTTTCCTGCCCAGCAGACCGCGTTCCTGTAGAAAGGCTTTACGTAACAAGAAGCGCTGATGTTTTCGGCTCTTCCTGTGATTCCAGACACGTACGTCTTTAGGCTCACGACTAGATTTATCTGATTGAGGAGCTTCCATGTAGTCAGTGGACCGAGGAAACCCATGGAACAGGCCAGTGCAAGCGAGGCTATCCATATTGTCAGATGGCTAAAAAAGAAAAAATAATAAGAGTTTTAAGATGACAATGGGATTAAAACAAGAGGACGAAGTGTACACATACGTAGCTATCGTTACCGTTCTCGACCATAAACTGTTTTACAGGGTGAAAGCAAAGACTGGGGGGCAAAATGGGAACCAGGACTGGGGGGGGGGGGGGGGGGGGTGGTTGTATTTTTACAAGATGGGAGCACAGAGTAGTGGGGGGAGGGGCGGTTTTACAGGATGGGAACCAAGAGTAGGGAAGGAGAGATGTTAGGGGCTGTTTTACAGGATGGGGGTAAGGACTCGGTGGGTGCAGGTTACAGGGTGGCGCAGTATTATAGAATGAGGGCCGTCTTTACAGGATCGGGCCCAGGACTGAGGCCAGTTCTACAGCATAAGAAGTGCTGAGCATAAGGAGACAAGACAATGCTGCAATAAGGCTACGTTCACATTTGCGTCGCTGCGTCGGCGACGCAACGCACAACGCAAACAAAAACGCAACAAAACGCACGCAAAAACGCTGCGTTTTGCGACGCATGCGTAGTTTTTTGCCGAAATTTGGACGCCAAGAAAAATGCAACTTGTTGCGTTTTCTTGGCCCGACGCTTGCGGCAAAAAAAACGCATGCGTTGCACAACGCAGCACAAAAAGACACATGCGTCCCCCATGTTAAATATAGGGGCGCATGACGCATGGGTCGCCCGACGCAAACATGCATAACGCTAATGTGAACGTAGCCTAACTCTTCTCAGACAACCCCTATAGACTGGACCTGGTGGCATATGGACAATGCGGCACTGGCAGGATCTCCTCTGCTTATAACCTCCACAATGGAAGCTTGGCCCCTGGATCCTGATGTATGAGGGGGAAATCCTCTATATGACGCCGGCCATGTGCGGAGAGCACTGTACAGAGACCCAGCGGAGGACTCAGTACACGTGGGGTTACATAGCCCCTTACACCGGCAGGAGCCCTGCTGGCCTTTACCCTCTCCGCATTCCTGCACACTCACCCGAGCACAGACCGTGCGGCCCCGCTGCTGGATAGTCCTGAGACTGCCTGTGCTCCACGTGTTACAGTACCGGCTTCTCTGCTTCATGCCCAGGCATGTTCCTGGGCTGTGTGCCTGTGATTGGCTGCTGTGTCCTACACGTCCCGCCCTTAACGTGTTTCTCATTGGCTTTAGACATTACTGTATTTGGAAGCCAGGAAATAGAAGTGGAATGACGTCAATTTACTAGACTGACTGAGGCGCGGCCGGCTACACCACGTGACTGACACGTCACCACACGCGTCTTGTGAAATTTCATGTAGTAATCCTCCCTGCACTGACTCCTGTAGCCCCCGGGGAAGGCAAGTGACAGGAACAGCAGCGTGCGTAGAAGATGTGTGTATGATATCATATGGCTGGTGACAGGAGAGACAGCTAAAGATGTGTGTGTGTCAGCAAAAGGCTGGTGACAGGAGGGACAGCTAAAGATGTGTGTGTGATATCATATGGCTGGTGACAGGAGAGACAGCTAAAGATGTGTGTGTGTCAGCAAAAGGCTGGTGACAGGAGGGACAGCTAAAGATGTGTGTGTGTCAGCAAAAGGCTGGCGACAGGAGAGACAGCTAAAGATGTGTGTGTGTCAGCAAAAGGCTGGTGACAGGAGAGACAGCTAAAGATGTGTGTGTGTGTGTGTGTGTGTGAGTGACAGCAGAAGGCTGGTGACAGGAGGGACAGGAGAAGATGTGTGTGTGATATCATATGGCTGGTGACAGCTAAAGATGTGTGTGTGTGACAGCAGAAGGCTAGTGACAGGAGAGACAGGAGAAGATGTGTGTGTGATATCATATGGCTGGTGACAGCTAAAGATGTGTGTGTGTGACAGCAGAAGGCTAGTGACAGGAGAGACAGGAGAAGATGTGTGTGTGATATCATATGGCTGGTGACAGCTAAAGATGTGTGTGTGACTGCAGAAGGCTAGTGACAGGAGAGACAGGCGAAGATGTGTGTATGTGACAGCAGAAGGCTGGTGACAGGAGAGACAGGCGAAGATGTGTGTGTGTGTGACTGCAGAAGGCTGGTGACAGGAGAGACAGGAGAAGATGTGTGTGTGACAGCAGAAGGCTGGTGACAGGAGGGACAGCCGAAGATGTGTGTGTGATATCATATGGCTGGTGACAGCTAAAGATGTGTGTGTGTGACAGCAGAAGGCTAGTGACAGGAGAGACAGGCGAAGATGTGTGTGTGACAGCAGAAGGCTGGTGACAGGAGAGACAGGAGAAGATGTGTGTGTGACTGCAGAAGGCTGGTGACAGGAGGGACAGCCGAAGATGTGTGTGTGATATCATATGGCTGGTGACAGCTAAAGATGTGTGTGTGTGACAGCAGAAGGCTGGTGACAGGAGAGACAGGAGAAGATGTGTGTGTGACTGCAGAAGGCTGGTGACAGGAGGGACAGCCGAAGATGTGTGTGTGATATCATATGGCTGGTGACAGCTAAAGATGTGTGTGTGACTGCAGAAGGCTAGTGACAGGAGAGACAGCTAAAGATGTGTGTGTGTGTGTGTGACAGCAGAAGGCTGGTGACAGGAGAGACAGGAGAAGATGTGTGTGTGACTGCAGAAGGCTGGTGACAGGAGAGACAGGCGAAGATGTGTGTGTGATATCATATGGCTGGTGACAGCTAAAGATGTGTGTGTGTGACTGCAGAAGGCTGGTGACAGGAGAGACAGGAGAAGATGTGTGTGTGACTGCAGAAGGCTGGTGACAGGAGGGACAGCCGAAGATGTGTGTGTGATATCATATGGCTGGTGACAGCTAAAGATGTGTGTGTGTGACAGCAGAAGGCTGGTGACAGGAGAGACAGGAGAAGATGTGTGTGTGACTGCAGAAGGCTGGTGACAGGAGGGACAGCCGAAGATGTGTGTGTGATATCATATGGCTGGTGACAGCTAAAGATGTGTGTGTGACTGCAGAAGGCTAGTGACAGGAGAGACAGCTAAAGATGTGTGTGTGTGTGTGACAGCAGAAGGCTGGTGACAGGAGAGACAGGAGAAGATGTGTGTGTGACAGCAGAAGGCTGGTGACAGGAGAGACAGGCGAAGATGTGTGTGTGACTGCAGAAGGCTGCTGACAGGAGGGACAGCCGAAGATGTGTGTGTGATATCATATGGCTGGTGACAGCTAAAGATGTGTGTGTGACTGCAGAAGGCTAGTGACAGGAGAGACAGGCGAAGATGTGTGTGTGTGACAGCAGAAGGCTGGTGACAGGAGAGACAGGAGAAGATGTGTGTGTGACTGCAGAAGGCTGGTGACAGGAGGGACAGCCGAAGATGTGTGTGTGATATCATATAGCTGGTGACAGCTAAAGATGTGTGTGTGTGACAGCAGAAGGCTGGTGACAGGAGAGACAGGAGAAGATGTGTGTGTGACTGCAGAAGGCTGGTGACAGGAGGGACAGCCGAAGATGTGTGTGTGATATCATATGGCTGGTGACAGCTAAAGATGTGTGTGTGACTGCAGAAGGCTGGTGACAGGAGAGACAGGAGAAGATGTGTGTGTGACTGCAGAAGGCTGGTGACAGGAGGGACAGCCGAAGATGTGTGTGTGATATCATATGGCTGGTGACAGCTAAAGATGTGTGTGTGTGACAGCAGAAGGCTGGTGACAGGAGAGACAGGAGAAGATGTGTGTGTGACTGCAGAAGGCTGGTGACAGGAGGGACAGCCGAAGATGTGTGTGTGATATCATATGGCTGGTGACAGCTAAAGATGTGTGTGTGACTGCAGAAGGCTAGTGACAGGAGAGACAGCTAAAGATGTGTGTGTGTGTGTGTGACAGCAGAAGGCTGGTGACAGGAGAGACAGGAGAAGATGTGTGTGTGACAGCAGAAGGCTGGTGACAGGAGAGACAGGCGAAGATGTGTGTGTGACTGCAGAAGGCTGCTGACAGGAGGGACAGCCGAAGATGTGTGTGTGATATCATATGGCTGGTGACAGCTAAAGATGTGTGTGTGACTGCAGAAGGCTAGTGACAGGAGAGACAGGCGAAGATGTGTGTGTGTGACAGCAGAAGGCTGGTGACAGGAGAGACAGGCGAAGATGTGTGTGTGTGTGACTGCAGAAGGCTGGTGACAGGAGGGACAGCCGAAGATGTGTGTGTGATATCATATGGCTGGTGACAGCTAAAGATGTGTGTGTGTGACAGCAGAAGGCTGGTGACAGGAGAGACAGGAGAAGATGTGTGTGTGACTGCAGAAGGCTGGTGACAGGAGGGACAGCCGAAGATGTGTGTGTGATATCATATGGCTGGTGACAGCTAAAGATGTGTGTGTGACTGCAGAAGGCTAGTGACAGGAGAGACAGCTAAAGATGTGTGTGTGTGTGTGACAGCAGAAGGCTGGTGACAGGAGAGACAGGAGAAGATGTGTGTGTGACAGCAGAAGGCTGGTGACAGGAGAGACAGGCGAAGATGTGTGTGTGACTGCAGAAGGCTGCTGACAGGAGGGACAGCCGAAGATGTGTGTGTGATATCATATGGCTGGTGACAGCTAAAGATGTGTGTGTGACTGCAGAAGGCTAGTGACAGGAGAGACAGCTAAAGATGTGTGTGTGTGTGTGACAGCAGAAGGCTGGTGACAGGAGAGACAGGAGAAGATGTGTGTGTGACAGCAGAAGGCTGGTGACAGGAGAGACAGGCGAAGATGTGTGTGTGACTGCAGAAGGCTGCTGACAGGAGGGACAGCCGAAGATGTGTGTGTGATATCATATGGCTGGTGACAGCTAAAGATGTGTGTGTGACTGCAGAAGGCTAGTGACAGGAGAGACAGGCGAAGATGTGTGTGTGTGACAGCAGAAGGCTGGTGACAGGAGAGACAGGAGAAGATGTGTGTGTGACTGCAGAAGGCTGGTGACAGGAGGGACAGCCGAAGATGTGTGTGTGATATCATATAGCTGGTGACAGCTAAAGATGTGTGTGTGTGACAGCAGAAGGCTGGTGACAGGAGAGACAGGAGAAGATGTGTGTGTGACTGCAGAAGGCTGGTGACAGGAGGGACAGCCGAAGATGTGTGTGTGATATCATATGGCTGGTGACAGCTAAAGATGTGTGTGTGACTGCAGAAGGCTGGTGACAGGAGAGACAGGAGAAGATGTGTGTGTGACTGCAGAAGGCTGGTGACAGGAGGGACAGCCGAAGATGTGTGTGTGATATCATATGGCTGGTGACAGCTAAAGATGTGTGTGTGTGACAGCAGAAGGCTGGTGACAGGAGAGACAGGAGAAGATGTGTGTGTGACTGCAGAAGGCTGGTGACAGGAGGGACAGCCGAAGATGTGTGTGTGATATCATATGGCTGGTGACAGCTAAAGATGTGTGTGTGACTGCAGAAGGCTAGTGACAGGAGAGACAGCTAAAGATGTGTGTGTGTGTGTGACAGCAGAAGGCTGGTGACAGGAGAGACAGGAGAAGATGTGTGTGTGACAGCAGAAGGCTGGTGACAGGAGAGACAGGCGAAGATGTGTGTGTGACTGCAGAAGGCTGCTGACAGGAGGGACAGCCGAAGATGTGTGTGTGATATCATATGGCTGGTGACAGCTAAAGATGTGTGTGTGACTGCAGAAGGCTAGTGACAGGAGAGACAGGCGAAGATGTGTGTGTGTGACAGCAGAAGGCTGGTGACAGGAGAGACAGGCGAAGATGTGTGTGTGTGTGACTGCAGAAGGCTGGTGACAGGAGGGACAGCCGAAGATGTGTGTGTGATATCATATGGCTGGTGACAGCTAAAGATGTGTGTGTGTGACAGCAGAAGGCTGGTGACAGGAGAGACAGGAGAAGATGTGTGTGTGACTGCAGAAGGCTGGTGACAGGAGGGACAGCCGAAGATGTGTGTGTGATATCATATGGCTGGTGACAGCTAAAGATGTGTGTGTGACTGCAGAAGGCTAGTGACAGGAGAGACAGCTAAAGATGTGTGTGTGTGTGTGACAGCAGAAGGCTGGTGACAGGAGAGACAGGAGAAGATGTGTGTGTGACAGCAGAAGGCTGGTGACAGGAGAGACAGGCGAAGATGTGTGTGTGACTGCAGAAGGCTGCTGACAGGAGGGACAGCCGAAGATGTGTGTGTGATATCATATGGCTGGTGACAGCTAAAGATGTGTGTGTGACTGCAGAAGGCTAGTGACAGGAGAGACAGGCGAAGATGTGTGTGTGTGACAGCAGAAGGCTGGTGACAGGAGAGACAGGCGAAGATGTGTGTGTGTGTGACTGCAGAAGGCTGGTGACAGGAGGGACAGCCGAAGATGTGTGTGTGATATCATATGGCTGGTGACAGCTAAAGATGTGTGTGTGTGACAGCAGAAGGCTGGTGACAGGAGAGACAGGAGAAGATGTGTGTGTGACTGCAGAAGGCTGCTGACAGGAGGGACAGCCGAAGATGTGTGTGTGATATCATATGGCTGGTGACAGCTAAAGATGTGTGTGTGACTGCAGAAGGCTAGTGACAGGAGAGACAGGCGAAGATGTGTGTGTGTGACAGCAGAAGGCTGGTGACAGGAGAGACAGGCGAAGGTGTGTGTGTGTGACTGCAGAAGGCTGGTGACAGGAGAGACAGGCGAAGATGTGTGTGTGACAGCAGAAGGCTGGTGACAGGAGGGACAGCCGAAGATGTGTGTGTGATATCATATGGCTGGTGACAGCTAAAGATGTGTGTGTGTGTGTGACAGCAGAAGGCTGGTGACAGGAGAGACAAGTGAAGATGTGTGTGTGACAGCAGAAGGCTAGTGACAGGAGGGACAGCCGAAGATGTGTGTGTGTGACAGCAGAAGGCTAGTGACAGGAGGGACAGCCGAAGATGTGTGTGTGTGACTGCAGAAGGCTGGTGACAGGAGAGACAGGCGAAGATGTGTGTGTGACAGCAGAAGGCTGGTGACAGGAGAGACAAGTGAAGATGTGTGTGTGACAGCAGAAGGCTAGTGACAGGAGGGACAGCCGAAGATGTGTGTGTGTGACAGCAGAAGGCTAGTGACAGGAGGGACAGCCGAAGATGTGTGTGTGTGACTGCAGAAGGCTGGTGACAGGAGAGACAGGCGAAGATGTGTGTGTGACAGCAGAAGGCTAGTGACAGGAGGGACAGCCGAAGATGTGTGTGTGTGTGACAGCAGAAGGCTAGTGACAGGAGGGACAGCCGAAGATGTGTGTGTGTGACTGCAGAAGGCTGGTGACAGGAGAGACAGCCGAAGATGTGTGTGTGTCTGTGACAGCAGAAGGCTGGTGACAGGAGAGACAGATAAAGATGTGTGTGTGACAGGAGAGACAGCTAAAGATGTGTGTGTGTGTGTGTCAGCAGAAGGCTGGTGACAGGAGAGACAGCCGAAGATGTGTGTGTGACAGCAGAAGGCTGGTGACAGGAGAGACAAGTGAAGATGTGTGTGTGACAGCAGAAGGCTAGTGACAGGAGGGACAGCCGAAGATGTGTGTGTGTGACAGCAGAAGGCTAGTGACAGGAGGGACAGCCGAAGATGTGTGTGTGTGACTGCAGAAGGCTGGTGACAGGAGAGACAGGCGAAGATGTGTGTGTGACAGCAGAAGGCTAGTGACAGGAGGGACAGCCGAAGATGTGTGTGTGTGTGACAGCAGAAGGCTAGTGACAGGAGGGACAGCCGAAGATGTGTGTGTGTGACTGCAGAAGGCTGGTGACAGGAGAGACAGCCGAAGATGTGTGTGTGTCTGTGACAGCAGAAGGCTGGTGACAGGAGAGACAGATAAAGATGTGTGTGTGACAGGAGAGACAGCTAAAGATGTGTGTGTGTGTGTGACAGCAGAAGGCTAGTGACAGGAGAGACAGGCGAAGATGTGTGTGTGACAGCAGAAGGCTGGTGACAGGAGAGACAGCCGAAGATGTGTGTGTGACAGCAGAAGGCTGGTGACAGGAGGGACAGCCGAAGATGTGTGTGTGTGTGTGTGACAGGAGAAGGCTGGTGACAGGATAGACAGCCAAAGATGTGTGTGTGTGTGACAGCAGAAGGCTAGTGACAGGAGGGACAGCTGAAGATGTGTGTGTGTGTGTGACAGCAGAAGGCTAGTGACAGGAGGGACAGCTAAAGATGTGTGTGTGACAGCAGAAGGCTAGTGACAGGAGAGACAGCCGAAGATGTGTGTGTGTGACTGCAGAAGGCTGGTGACAGGAGAGACAGCCGAAGATGTGTGTGTGACAGCGGAAGGCTGGTGACAGGAGGGACAGCCGAAGATGTGTGTGTGTGACAGCAGAAGGCTGGTGACAGGAGAGACAGCCGAAGATGTGTGTGTGACAGCAGAAGGCTGGTGACAGGAGGGACAGCCGAAGATGTGTGTGTGTGTGACAGCAGAAGGCTGGTGACAGGAGAGACAGCCGAAGATGTGTGTGTGACAGCCAGGGGCGGATTATCAGAGGGTCAATATGGGCGGTAGCCCAGGGCCCAGTGGTCTGGGGGGGCCCTGGGCTGCCGCACAGATTAACCCTCTGAAAATCATCTGTGAATGCCCGCCGGGCGGCGTTTATGTGCCCCCGGACCCGGTGGGCAGAGAGAGGGGGCCGAATCGGGCCCCTTCTCATCTGCTCACCGGGCCCCTTCCTGCGCTGCGGCGGTTTCCTATTGATGTGCGGGCGCGCGCCCGCACGTCAATAGTTAACAACAACAGCCGCCAGCCAATTGGAGGCTGGCGGCTGAAGTCGGCAGCGCGCACACGTCGCCGGCGTCTGACGTCATTGTCAGTCGCCGGCGAGTGTGCGCTGCAGAAGGGAGCTCGCCGCCGGGAGCGTGGACAGGTGAGGAGACTGTTTGTTTTTTTTTTGATCAGTTAAACGGTGGACTGTGGACACACTGGGGGGCAATGCTGGAGGACACACTGGGGGCAATGCTGGAGACAGTGGGGCAGATTGCTGGAGACAGTGGGGCAGATTGCTGGAGACAGTGGGGCAATGTTGGAGACAATGGGGCAATGTTGGAGACAGTGGGGCAATGCTGGAGACAGTGGGGCAATGCTGGAGACTGGGGCAATGCTGGAGACAGTGGGGCAGATTGCTGGAGGACACACTGGGGGGCAATGCTGAAGACAGTGGGGCAGATTGCTGGGGGGCAATGCTGGAGGACACACTGGGGGGAAATGCTGGAGACACTGGGGCAGATTGGAGGACACACTGGGGCAGATTGCTGGAGACAGTGGGGCAATGCTGGAGACAGTGGGGCAATGCTGGAGACAGTGGGGCAATGCTGGAGACAGTGGGGCAATGCTGGAGACTGTGGGGCAGATTGCTGGACACACTGGGGCAGATTGCTGGACACACTGGGGGCAGGACTGGAGGCATGGGCAGAATGTAGACACAGGGCATGATTGGAGACACGGGGTAGAAAGACATGGGGCAGGATTGGATCATGGGGCAGGATGGATACGATGGAGACAGATGGGGCAGGATGGGGAGATCATATGGGGCAGGATGGATACTCATGAGTGCAGGATGGGAGAACATATGGCTGGAGCGAGGAATGAGATAAATGGGGTGGGGAATAGTATTACCATAGGGGCTAATTAAGGGATATTATTACTGCAGTGATGTATTTATTTTATTTTTTGAGTATACTGTTTTAAATGGGGGGGCGGTCCTGTTACTGTGCAGAGTGACACTATATCGCCTTTTTCTCTTTATGTGGTGTAATGTAGAAGTTGTGAAAAATTAAGTAATGTGTTCTACAAGCGGAGCTCGAGATAACTGTGTTATTTCCTGCAGAAACGAGTCCTGGCTGGAAGAAATGATGGCGGTCTGTGCTGGATGAAAGATGAAGGACTTCACCTAGAGACGTCACTGGTGAGTCAGTGTTACCTATACACTGACGCTATACACTGTATACTATATAGAGGTCCTGTGTACAATGTCACCAGTGATCTCTGTATTACCTCTACACAGACACTGCATACTAAGTACAGATCTGTGAATACTGGCACTTATGGTGATAGTATTGTGTTTTTTTTTGTTTAGTTTTTTACTGATCAGTATTGTAGTATTCAGTCACTATGTGGTGGTAATATGTGGTCTGGAAATGGTGTTGTGGTATTTGTCCCTTGTATGTGCTATTTGGTCACCAAGTGGTAATATGTGGTCTTGACATGGTGCGGTGGTATTTGTTCCTTGTATGTGATATTATTCGATCACTGTGGTTGTAATTTGTGGTCTGGTCATGGTACGGTGGTATTTGTTCCTTGTATGTGATATTATTGGTCAAGATATACCTAAATTGTATTGCAGATTTTAACAAATATTGAATAGGTTACAGTAGAGTAGGGCCCGGCCATTTTTCTGGAATAATCTGGTTCGGGTATATCATGACCCCCGTCACATGACCCCCGTCACATGACCCCCGTCACATGACCGGGGGGCCCACAGTGTGTGAACAGCCCGGGGCCCTGGCTACCCTTAATCCACCCCTGGTGACAGCAGAAGGCTGGTGACAGGAGGGACAGCCGAAGATGTGTGTGTGTGTGTGTGTGTGACAGCAGAAGGCTAGTGACAGGAGAGACAGCCGAAGATGTGTGTGTGTGTGTGACAGCAGAAGGCTGGTGACAGGATAGACAGCCGAAGATGTGTGTGTGTGACAGCAGAAGGCTAGTGACAGGAGGGACAGCCGAAGATGTGTGTGTGTGTGACAGCAGAAGGCTAGTGACAGGAGAGACAGCCGAAGATGTGTGTGTGACAGCAGAAGGCTAGTGACAGGAGAGACATCTGAATATGTGTGTGTGACAGCAGAAAACTGGTGACAGGAAAGACATCCGAAGATATGTGTGTGACAGCAGAAGGCTGGTGACAGGAGAGACAGCCGAAGATGTGTGTGTGTGTGTGACAGCAGAAGGCTAGTGACAGGAGGGACAGCCGAAGATGTGTGTGTGTGTGACAGCAGAAGGCTAGTGACAGGAGAGACAGCCGAAGATGTGTGTGTGTGTGACAGCAGAAGGCTGGTGACAGGATAGACAGCCGAAGATGTGTGTGTGTGACAGCAGAAGGCTAGTGACAGGAGGGACAGCCGAAGATGTGTGTGTGTGTGTGTGTGTGTGACAGCAGAAGGCTAGTGACAGGATAGACAGCCAAAGATGTGTGTGTGTGTGTGACAGCAGAAGGCTAGTGACAGGAGGGACAGCCGAAGATGTGTGTGTGTGTGTGTGACAGCAGAAGGCTAGTGACAGGAGAGACAGCCGAAGATGTGTGTGTGACAGCAGAAGGCTAGTGACAGGAGAGACATCTGAATATGTGTGTGTGACAGCAGAAAGCTGGTGACAGGAAAGACATCCGAAGATATGTGTGTGACAGCAGAAGGCTGGTGACAGGAGAGACAGCCGAAGATGTGTGTGTGACAGCAGAATGCTAGTGACAGGAGAGACAGCCGAAGATGTGTGTGTCACAAGAGGAGCAGCAGAAAAATGACAGAAAGGACAGCATAAGAATGTGTGTTACTAGAGCAGGGGTGGGCAATTAATTTTCTTGAGGGAACACATGAGTGCCTGACTGTTGTGGAGTCAGAACCACTGGGGTAAAATTTATTCTGTTTAACATTATTTATAATTATTTTATATTAACCCCTACAGAACCTGAGCTTTTTTCGGTTTTGCGCTTTTGTTTTTTCGCTCCCCTCCTTCCCAGAGCCATAACTTTATTTTTCCATCAATATGGCCGTGTGAAAGCTTATTTTTTGTGGGAGAAGTTGTACTTTTGAACGACATTATTTTCCGATACCCGTAGCTTCTCCATTTTTCGTGATCTGAGGTTATGCGAGGGCTTATTTTTTTTCTCGCTACGCCGTTTATGTAGCGCCCCAGAGACCTGGTCGTTGCAGTAATGTCGCTCTGCCGCTAAGGAGGGTGATGTTATGTCTGATTGCACTAAAGGAGTTCACCTGACCAGGTATCACAAGCACACATTACACTTCACACTCTGGCCACTAGGGGGAGCAAAAGGCACTATGTATTAGGCCACTCCTCACACTGGTAAAACTAGGGGTCGGATAGGAAGTTAGAACAGAACGCAGCCTGGGAGAGTCCAGGGAGGACCTATCAGGGGTGGGTTCCTGACAGGGGCCTAGCAGAACGAATAGAAAGCAACGGAACCACCTTGCGGCGGTATCCTAAGAAAGGACACGAAGAGAAGGATATTGTGGAAAGTGAGAAACGAGATCAAGCACAAAGGCGAGCCAGTAGGAGTCATGCCCCGAGAACGGCAACATCCTACTGAGGCGCGTAGCCGGTGACCGGAACACCGAGGAAGTAACTGACTCTATGCCTTACTTCAAATACCGCAGGACAGTTAATTATAGGTTGGCTGTCTACCATACATCACCTAAGCAGACATAGGGGGCAAGCGTGGAGAGGGGCATCTCTAGGGTCCCAGAATAGCTCCAAGCCTTCCCGTCAAACGGGTGCGTCCTATCCAGATAAACTTGGGGGACGGAGAGAAAGAACAAGTTGTGAGGACTATCCCAAATGCTCAGCAGGGAAGAACTACAACACACAGGCGCTAGTGGTAGGCACTGATTTCCACCTGCAAAGGGAACTCTGGATGTGCCTTCGAACCGGCCGGTCTCAGACAGCCCTGTTGACAGTGCTCTGGATTGCGGATCCCGAAGTCTTCAATAAAAGGTAAAGAGACTGCAACCCTGTGTTCTCGTTATTGACTGCACCTCACACCATCGCCACCTACATTACTGGGAAGCCCTGGGGATATACTTCACCTGTGGGAAGGTATACCATCTAGCTGCCATCACATCACCCCAGTGGACCCCAAGCAGCGTCGGTCGACCTGACCGAATACCACAGGTGGCGTCACAAAACTTTAGCCGACTTTCATCACCCCTTTTATTGGACACCCCTTAGCAGGGTCACGGACCGGGTCCAGCCACCGTGACAACCCAAGAACTGAGACAGAGAGGACCGGTACCGAGTAACCCGCGGCCCTGTGTCTGGGGGCGCTCCAACTTGGCGTCACGAACAGGATCGTACTTAAGCCTGAAGAATTGGGTCATGTGTGCCTTGGAACTGTGTTGGAATTGTGCTTGAACTGTGATTTATTGCAAAGATTGTGCATTGCTGATTGCCGCAAAGATTCCCGCCCAAACTGCTGCCATTGCCACGCCACGAGGAGCACAGAACAGGGAGGGCGTGTCATGGGAGGAGATCGTGAAAGCGGCGCCAAAAGTAGCGACCGCCCCCTCCGACTACAGCTGCAGGATGACGAGCTCAGGAATGCAGGGGCTCAAACCCCAGAAAATGGGGGAGCCGCGTGTGTGTGCCGCCACAGATCACGGAGTAGAGACGGTGACCAGCGGGTACCTGAACCGTGACGAAGTAGCCCAGGACCCCCTCAGCCCACCGGAGGCAAACCAGAGCCTATCGCTACTGGAGGCGTCAGACTGCCCGACTCCAGACGGAGCTGTGCAAGAAGATCGCACAGGGAGAGCCGTGGTCAGAGCCGCAGCAGACT
This sequence comes from Ranitomeya imitator, assembly GCF_032444005.1. Lineage (NCBI taxonomy): Eukaryota > Metazoa > Chordata > Amphibia > Anura > Dendrobatidae > Ranitomeya > Ranitomeya imitator. Next base: position 538,668,719 of record NC_091285.1, read on the forward strand.
CCAGTGTCCTCGTCAGCGGAGCCGATCGACATCAGTGGAACCACATCAGAAGCAGGTACCAAAAGCAACTTTGCTCCACCGACCGATCCAGCTCCAGTGACCGCTCCCCGTCCCATCTATGACTGGTCTCCCGCTGCTGAGATTGTGGTGGTGGCCCTTTACGCCATGAAGGGGATATTGCCCCCGCTACGACATCTATGGGCGAACCGTTAGACGTGAGTCACGAGGGGGTGATCTTTGAATGGGATGCGCCAAGGATCCAACTAGACGGGTCCAGACAGGAGGGCTCTTATGTCGTCGGCCTCACCTGGGAGCAGTATTGACAAAGCTTAATTTCGCAGTGGAAAGACCGAGAACGAACAGAACAGACTGCCCGACCAGGGTACGGACGCCCCGCATCAACTGCTGACCTGAGAGTTTGGTGAAACGGGATAGTGCTTGCCTTCCACCTGAGAAGGGGTTGTGGCTTTATACTGGAGCCAGGGCTGCCGACTGAAGTCTTTGTGACTAGCTGTAATGTGGAACCCCAGTCCCACAGCGTACCTCCTACCCGAAACTTGTACAGAGGAGACCATGTGACTTACACCCGCCACTGGAGTGAGCGGGGATGGTATGCCAAGAGAGTCAAACGGTTACGACCGAAACAAGTGACGGTACTCCGCCGACCCCCTGAACCTGCGGGGCCTAGTACTACCACCCCTGCGTGTGGTGTCCTGCTTGCGGGGTCTGCCACTAGCACTGCCGTTTGTACCCGAACCACTATGCCTGAGAGACAATCTAAGGACGTCAAGGCAGTATCGGATGAGAGCACGGAGCCAGACCTTCCCCGGTCGGGAAGTGGTCACTACCGGCTGATGTCTTGTCACCTGCTATAGAAATAAACCTCGAAACACCGACATATGTAAATAGTTAACTGTTTCCTGCTCTTTTGCTACTTGAATCCGTTTAGGGTTAATCCTTAAAGGGATCCCTTCGTTTACCCGGATCCCTATTTTATATTTTTTCTCTTTTGCATAAGTTCATCACTGTTTGAAAGACTGACGAATCATGGACGGTGAATGATTCACAAACTGTGTTGTATATAGTTTGCACCCTCTTAAGGGTGCTCTCTACTGGTTTTACAAGGAAAGAAGACTTTGCGAAGACACGATTCCTGATGACGACGTGGAAGTTTCTTGAGTCTTGCAGTTCCTTAGTGACTTGTTTTTGAACTACCTCAGAAAAGACTGATCTCCCCTCTTAAAGGGAATGTTATTTGTTGCCTTTTGATAATGATGCCTTAAGTAGTAAGATAGTGATAGTGTTTGCATAGTAGATGCCATGTAGCTAGAAGAGCTAGCAAGTGAACCCGTAGGGGTTAGTGAGTCTGAGAACCATAGAGAGATGGTTGCTGTGGACCTAGAAGAAGAGAGGCAGTAGGCCCGGACGAATAGCCAGGCGGTCCTGCATCTGTGTGAAGCTAAAGGAAGTAAAGAAAACGTTAGATTTGTACTGTAATGTTTTGTAGTAGGCCTTTAGTGGGTTCAGCTTATACACCCTTAAAGGAGAAGTTAAATTATTGTTCAAAGATTTGCACTTAGTAGAATACCCGGCTGGGTAATAGGAATTATTTATAGTTTGTAGAATAGAATGTTATTTAAAATATTTAAACATGTTTCCGTTTGTAACGTTCAAGTGACCTCACCTCCCATAAAGGGAAGCATTGTAATGTTTACATTGTTTAAAGCATTCCAAAAATTTTGTATGTCCTTTTCTAATAACTATTGTTCTTCTTTTCCCAGTCTGGGAGTACTGGATTTAACTGGGGGGGAGTGCAGCGCCCCAGAGACCTGGTCGTTGCAGTAATGTCGCTCTGCCGCTAAGGAGGGTGATGTTATGTCTGATTGCACTAAAGGAGTTCACCTGACCAGGTATCACAAGCACACATTACACTTCACACTCTGGCCCTAGGGGGAGCAAAAGGCACTATGTATTAGGCCACTCATCACACTGGTAAAACTAGGGGTCGGATAGGAAGTTAGAACAGAACGCAGCCTGGGAGAGTCCAGGGAGGACCTGTCAGGGGTGGGTTCCTGACAGGGGCCTAGCAGAACGAATAGAAAGCAACGGAACCGCACCTGCACTACCTTGCGGCGGTATCCTAAGAAAGGACACGAAGAGAAGGATATTGTGGAAAGTGAGAAACGAGATCAAGCACAAAGGCGAGCCAGTAGGAGTCGTGCCCCGAGAACGGCAACATCCTACTGAGGCGCGTAGCCGGTGACCGGAACACCGAGGAAGTAACTGACTATGCCTTACTTCAAATACCGCAGGACAGTTATTATAGGTTGGCTGTCTACCATACATCACCAAAGCAGACATGGGGGGCAAGCGTGGAGAGGGGCGTCTCTAGGGTCCCAGAATAGCTTAGAGCCTTCACGTCAAACAGGTGCATCCTATCCAGATAAACTTGGGGGACGGAGAGAGAGAGAAAGAACGAGAACAGAAGTTGTGAGGACTATCCCGAATGCTCAGCAGGGAAGAACTACAACACACAGGCGCTAGTGGTAGGCACGGATTTCCACCTGCAAAGGGAACTCTGGATGTGCCTTTGGACCGGCCGGTCTCAGACAGCCCTGTTGATAGTGCTCTGGTTTGCGGATCCCGAAGTCTTCAGTAAAAGGTAAAGAGACTGCAACCCTGTGTCCTCGTTATTGACTGCACCTCACACCATCGCCACCTACATTACTGGAAAGCCCTGGGGATATACTTCACCTGTGGGAAGGTATACCATCTAGCTGCCATCACATCACCCCAGTGGACCCCAACGTCGGTCGACCTGACCGAATACCACAGGTGGCGTCACGAAACTTTAGCCGACTTTCATCACCCCTTTTATTGGACGCCCCGTAGCAGGGTCACGGACCAGGTCCAGCCACCGTGACAACCCAAGAACTGAGACAGAGAGGACCGGTACCGACTAACCCGCGGCCCTGTGTCTGGGGGCGCTCCATTTAGCAATCAGGTTAATCTTTTTTTGTTGATAGATCGGGCGATTCTGAACTCGGCGATACCAAATATGTGTTTATTTGATTTTTTTATTGTTTTATTTTGAATGGGGCGAAAGAGGGGTGATTTAAACTTTTATGTTTTTCAAATTTTTTTCAACATTTTTTTTTTTTACTTTTGCCATGATTCAATAGCCTCCATGGGAGGCTAGAAACTGGCATAGCCTGATCGTCTTTGCTACACAGGAGCGATGCATAGATCGCTTCTATGTAGCTGAAGTACTGCATTACTATGAGCACCGACCACAAGGTGGGGCTCACAGCGATCCGGCATCAGCAATCATAGAGGTCTTCAGTAGACCTCTGGTTGTCATGCCGACGCATCTCTGCCGGCCGATGGCTGGAAGCGCTAGTTACATGCTGCTGTCAGCATTTGACAGCGGCATTTAACTAGTTAATCGCGATCCACCCGCCCCTATTGCGGGCACATGTCAGCTTTACAAAACAGCAGATATGTCCCGGCTTTGATGTGGGCTCACCGCCGGAGCCCGCATCAAGGCGGGCGTTCTGACCTCGGACGTACTATCCTGTCCGAGGTCAGATAGGGTTAATATTTACAAAATTGACCACTGCTTGGATAACTTGTCATATCCCACACTTGGCATATAATAATAAAGGCTATACTGCAGTCCTCTGCGATTTGTCTGAAGGTGGGGACGTTGATGCCAGCATTGATTGGGCGACGGCATCACGTGTCACAACACCGCACGAGAGCCCCAGGGAGAACAAGTGTTCTCCCGCGGGAATGGCGCCGGCACGAGAGGTGAGTATAGGCTTTATTATTTTATGGGAGCCAAACATTTTGATAAAGAAGGGGTTGTTTTAGTGAATGATACACAGAGTACCTTGAGATAGAAGATTCATCGTGCGGTTCCCACACTGTGAAGAGACAGCGTGAGTGCTCAGCTGTGATCGGAGGTATAAAGTTTACCTCCGGTTATTTTCTGTCAGCTGATGGGACAACTGCTCCCATACCACTATGCCAGAGGGGATCTTACTCCTATGTCCTATATCTCATGGACCAAAAGCTTCCCATCTACATAATCTGATGCCAGGTAAGTTGATTATTATCATTCACACTTTCATCCCACTCCTGATGAACTTCAAGAGAGGGGAAACGCGTTGAGTGTAATGTGTGTTAGTGAACACAGGGCAGTTTTCTAACTGTCACAGATTATCATGCTTCCACTGGCATATGCTGAACCATCTATTCCAAGTTACTCTACCATTGTGTATCATCTGTGACATAACTTCCCCAGTATCTTCATATAGGGCATGAAGCACTTTATGGAATCAAGGTCATTAGAGTGCTGTGCACCCCCCCCCCCCCCCCTTTTTTTTTTGCAGCCCTGTGAGTATTTTGCACCATCTGTTGCAGCTTTGAGGTATTTTTCTCACTGTTTACTTGAGAGGCTAGACTTTTATGTTAGTTGGCAATATGTGTGTGGTTGTTGGTCAGTGAACGCAGGACTGATTCTTTTTCTGTAACAGATTTTTTATTATAATTCCGCTTGCACATGTTGAATCTTCTATTTCAAGGTACTCTGTGTATCATTTAAGACATAATTTACCCATTATTGGCATATAAGGAACAGAGCTCATTATCTAATCAAGATGGTCACAGTGTGGTGCACAAACTATTGCATTCTAAGGAGCTTATCCTCTTCTCACTAAAGCTACCTTCACACTCAGCGACGCTGCAGCGATACCGACAACGATGTCGATCGCTGCAGCGTCGCTGTTTGGTTGCTGGAGAGCTGTCACACAGACAGCTCTCCAGCGACCAACGATCCCGAAGTCCCCTGGTAACCAGGGTAAACATCGGGTTACTAAGCGCAGGGCCGCGCTTAGTAACCCGATGTTTACCCTGGTTACCAGCGTAAACGTAAAAAAAACAAACACTACATACTTACCTTCTGCTGTCTGTCCCCGGCGCTGTGCTTTCCTGCACTGACTGTGAGCACAGCGGCCGGAAAGCACAGCGGTGACGTCACCGCTCTGCTTTCCGGCTGGCCGGCGCTCACAGCCAGTGCAGGAAAGCACAGCGCCGGGGACAGACAGCGGAAGGTAAGTATGTAGTGTTTTTTTTTTTTACGTTTACGCTGGTAACCAGGGTAAACATCGGGTTACTAAGCGCGGCCCTGCGCTTAGTAACCCGATGTTTACCCTGGTTACCAGTGAAGACATCGCTGAATCGGCGTCACACACGCCGATTCAGCGATGTCTGCAGGAAGTCCAGCGACGAAATAAAGTTCTGGACTTTCTGCAGTGACCAACGACATCACAGCAGGATCCTGATCGCTGCTGCGTGTCAAACTGAACGATATCGCTAGCCAGGACGCTGCAACGTCACGGATCGCTAGCGATATCGTTCAGTGTGAAGGTACCTTACACCAGTTAACATTTACATCTATTAAGGGTCAGAAGGGACAGCCATCGAGGAGCAGGGGCACCACTCTCGTTACAGTGGGAATAGAAAGTATTCAGACCCCTTTAAATTTTTCACTCTTTGTTTCATTTCAGTCATTAGGTAAATTCAAAAAAAGTACATTTTTTTCTCATTAATGTATACTCTGCACCCCATCTTGACTGAAATAAAAACAGAAATGTAGAATTTTTTTGTAAATTTAATAAAAAAAAATTAGAAATATCACATGGTCATAAGTATTCAGACTCTTAGCTCAGGCACTCCTATTTAAGTTACATGCTGTCCATTTCCTTGTGATCCTCCTTGAGATGGTTCTACTTCTTCATTGGAGTCCAGCAGTGTTTAAATAAACTGATAGGACTTGATTTGGAAAAGCACACACCTGTCTATATAAGACCTCACAGCTCACAATGCATGTCAGACCAAATGAGAATCATGAGGTCAAAATAACTGGCCAAGGAGCTCCGTGACAGAATTGTGGCAAGGCACAGATCTGGACAATGTTACAACAGAATTTCTGCAGTACTCATGGTTCCTAAGAGCACAGTGGCCTCCTTAATCCTTAACCCCTTCATGACCCAGCCTATTTTGACCTTAAAGACCTTGCCATTTTTTGCAATTCTGACCAGTGTCCCTTTATGAGGTAATAACTCAGGAACGCTTCAACGTATCCTAGCGGTTCTGAGATTGTTTTTTCGTGACATATTGGGCTTCATGTTAGTGGTAAATTTAGGTCAATAAATTCTGCGTTTATTTGTGATAAAAACGGAAATTTGGCGAAAATTTCGCAATTTTGAATTTTTATTCTGTTAAACCAGAGAGTTTATGTGACACAAAATAGTTAATAAATAACATTTCCCACATGTATACTTTACATCAGCACAATTTTGGAAACAACATTTTTTTTTTTGCTAGGAAGTTATAAGGGTTAAAATTTGACCAGCGATTTCTCATTTTTACAATGAAATTTACAAAACCATTTTTTTAGGGACCACCTCACATTTGAAGTCAGTTTGAGGGGTCTATATGGCTGAAAATACCCAAAAGTGACACCATTCTAAAAAATGCACCCCTCAAGGTACTCAAAACCACATTCAAGAAGTTTATTAACCCTTCAGGTGCTTCACAGCAGCAGAAGCAACATGGAAGGAAAAAATGAACATTTAACTTTTTAGTCACAAAAATTATCTTTTAGCAACAATTTTTTTACTTTCCCAATGGTAAAAGGAGAAACTGAAAGTTGTTGTCCAATTTGTCCTGAGTACGCTGATACCTCATATGTGGGGGTAAACCACTGTTTGGGCGCACGGCAGGGCTTGGAAGGGAAGGAGCGCCATTTGACTTTTTGAATGAAAAATTGGCTCCACTCTTTAGCGGACACCATGTCACGTTTGGAGAGCCCCCGTGTGCCTAAAAATTGGAGCTCCCCCACAAATGACCCCATTTTGGAAACTAGACTCCCCAAGGAACTTATCTAGATTCATAGTGAGCACTTTGAACCCCCAGGTGCTTCACAAATTGATCCGTAAAAATGAAAAAGTACTTTTTTTTCACAAAAATATTCTTTTAGCCTCAATTTTTTCATTTTCACATGGGCAACAGGATAAAATGGATCCTAAAATTTGTTGAGCAATTTCTCCTGAGTACACCGATACCTCACATGTGGGAGTAAACCACTGTTTGGGCACATGGTAAGGCTCGGAAGGGAAGGAGCGCCATTTGACTTTTTGAATGAAAAATTATCTCCATCGTTAGCGGACACCATGTCGCGTTTGGAGAGCCCCTGTGTGCCTAAACATTGGAGCTCCCCCACAAGTGACCCCATTTTGGAAACTAGACCCCCCAAGGAACTTATATAGATGCATATAGAGCACTTTAAACCCCCAGGTGCTTCACAGAAGTTTATAACGCAGAGCCATGAAAATAAAAAATAATTTTTCTTTCCTCAAAAATGATTTTTTAGCCTGGAATTTCCTATTTTGCCAAGGGTAATAGGAGAAATTGGACACCAAATTTTGTTGTCCAGTTTGTCCTGAGTACGCTGATACCCCATATGTGGGGGTAAACCACTGTTTGGGCGCACGGCAGGGCTCGGAAGGGAAGGCACGCCATTTGGCTTTTTAAATGGAAAATTAGCTCCAATCATTAGCGGACACCATGTCACGTTTGGAGAGCCCCTGTGTGCCTAAACATTGGAGATCCCCCACAAATGACCCAATTTTGGAAACTAGACCCCCAAAGGAACTAATCTAGATGTGTGGTGAGGACTTTGAACCCCCAAGTGCTTCACAGAAGTTTATAACGCAGAGCCATGAAAATAAAAAAAAAAAACTATTTTCTCAAAAATGATCTTTTAGCCTGCAATTTTTTATTTTGCCAAGGGTAACAGGAGAAATTTGACCCCAAAAGTAGTTGTCCAGTTTCTCCTGAGTACGCTGATACCCCATATGTGGGGGTAAACCACTGTTTGGGCACATGCCGGGGCTCGGAAGTGAAGTAGTGACGTTTTGAAATGCAGACTTTGATGGAATGCTCTGCGGGCGTCACGTTGCGTTTGCAGAGCCCCTGATGTGGCTAAACAGTAGAAACCCCCCACATGTGACTCCATTTTGGAAACTAGACCCCCCAAAGGAACTAATCTAGATGTGTGGTGAGGACTTTGAACCCCCAAGTGCTTCACAGAAGTTTATAATGCAGAGCCGTGAAAATAATACGTTTTCTTTCCTCAAAAATGATGTTTTAGCAAGCATTTTTTTATTTTCACAAGGGTAACAGGAGAAATTGGACCCCAGTAATTGTTGCGCAGTTTGTCCTGAATACACTGATACCCCACATGTGGGGGTAAACCACTGTTTGGGCACACGTCGGGGCTCGGAAGTGAGGGAGCACCATTTGACTTTTTGAATACAAGATTGGCTGGAATCAATGGTGGCGCCATGTTGCGTTTGGAGACTCCTGATGTGCTTAAACAGTGGAAACGCCTCAATTCTACCTCCAACACACCCCCCACACCCCTAACCCCAATCCCAACTGTAGCCATAACCCTAATCAGAACCCTAACCACAACCCTAATTCCAACGCTAACCCTAAGGCTATGTGCCCACGTTGCGGATTCGTGTGAGATTTTTCAGCATCATTTTTGAAAAATCAGCGAGTAAAAGGCACTGCGTTTTACCTGCGGATTTACCGCGGATTTCCAGCGTTTTTTTTGCGGATTTCACCTGTGAGGAACAGGTGTAAAACGCTGCGGAATCCGCACAAAGAATTGACATGATGCGGAAAATACAACGCAGCGTTTCTGCGCGGTATTTTCCGCACCATGGGCACAGCGGATTTAGTTTTCCATAGGTTTACATGGTACTGTAAACCTGATGGAACTCTGCTGCGAATCCGCAGCGGCCAATCCGCTGCGGATCCGCAGCCAAATCCGCACCGTGTGCACAAAGCCTAATTCTAAAGGTATGTGCACACACTGCGGAAAACGCTGCGGATCCGCAGCAGTTTCCCATGAGTTTACAGTTCAATGTAAACCTATGGGAAACAAAAATCGCTGTACACATGCTGCAGAAAAACTGCACGGAAACGCAGCGGTTTACATTCTGCAGCATGTCACTTGTTTCTGCGTATTCCGCAGCGGTTTTACAACTGCTCCAATAGAAAATCGCAGTTGTAAAACCGCAGTGAAATGCGCAGAAAAACCGCAGGAAATCCGCCATAAATCCACAGCGGTTTAGCACTGCGGATTTATCAAATCCGCAGTGGAAAAATCCGCAGAGGAACAGAATGCGTGTGCAGATACCGAAACCCTAGCCCTAGCCCTAACCCCAACCCTAACCCCAACCCCAACCCCAACCCCAACCCTAACCCCAACCCTAACCCCAACCCCAACCCCAACCCCAACCCCAACCCCAACCCCAACCCCAACCCCAACCCCAACCCCAACCCCAACCCCAACCCTAACCCTATTCTAACCTTAGTGGAAAAAAAAAATTATTTTTTTATTGTCCCTACCTATGGGGGTGACAAAGGGGGGGTCATTTATTATTTTTTTTATTTTGATCGCTGTGATGAATTATATCTCAGTGATCAAAATGCACTTTGGAACGAATCTGCCGGCCGGCAGATTCGACAGGCGCACTGCGCATGCGCCCGCCATTTTGGAAGATGGCGGCGCCCAGGGAGAAGACGGACGGACCCCGGCAGGATCGGTAAGTATGATGGGGTGGGGGGGAGCACGGGGGGGGGGATCAGAGCGCGGGGGGGTGGAACGGAGCACGGGGGGGTGGATCGGAGCACGGGGGGTGGATGATGCAGGGGGGGTTATCGGAGTGCAGGGGGGTGGTTGGAGCACTGGGGGGTGATTGGAGCACGGGGGAGCGGACAAGAGCACGGGGGAGCGGAGCACAGGACGGAGGGGAGCCAGAGCAGTGTACCGGACAGATCGGTGGCTTGGGGGCGATCGGTGGGGTGGGGGCACATTAGTGTTTCCAGCCATGGCCGATGATATTGCAGCATCGGCCATGGCTGGATTGTAATATTTCACCAGTTTTAATCGGTGAAATATTACAAATCGCTCTGATTGGCAGTTTCACTTTCAAGAGCCAATCAGAGCGATCGTAGCCACAGGAGGGTGAAGCCACCCCCCCCCCCCTGGGCTAAACTACCACTCCCCCTGTCCCTGCAGATCGGGTGAAATGGGAGTTAACCCTTTCACCCGATCTGCAGGGACGCGATCTTTCCATGACGCCACATAGGCGTCACAGGTCGGATTGGCACCGACTTTCATGACGCCTACGTGGCGTCATGGGTCGGGAAGGGGTTAAAAGGAAACTGGACAATTGTGGAAGAAGAGCCTTGGTGAGAGAGAAAAAAAAATCACTGTTACTGAGCTCCAAAGATGCAGTAAGGAGATGGGAGAAAGTTCAACAAAGTCAACTATCATTGTAGTCCTCCACCAGTTGGGCCTTTATGGCAGAGTGGCCTGATGTAAGCCTCTCCTCAGTGCAAGACATATGAAAGCCCGCATAGGGTTTGCTAAAAAACACCTGAAGGACTCCCAGGCTCTGAGAAATAAGATTCTCTGGTCTGATGAGAGGAAGATAGACCTTTTTGGTGATACATCTAAGCCATGTGTGGCTTAGTATGTGCTAAGTATGTGTGGAGAAAACCAGGCACTACTCATCACCTGCCCAATGGAATCCCAACAGTGAAACATTGTGGTGACAGCATCATGCTATGGAGGTGATTTTTAGCTGCAGGGACAGGACGACTGATTGTCATTGAAGGAAACATGAGTGCAGCCAAGTACAGAGATATCCTGGATGAAAACCTCTTCAAGAGTGCGCTGGACCTCACCTTCCAACAAGACAATGACCCTAAGCACACAGCTAAAATAGCAAAGTGGCTTCAGAACAACTCTGTGACCATTCTTGACTGGCCCAGCCATAGCCCTGACCTAAACCCAATTGAGCATCTCTGGAGAGACCTGAAAATGGCTGTCCATCAACTTTCACCATCCAACCTGACAGAACTGGAGAGGATCTGCAAGGAAGAATGGCAGAGGATCCCCAAATCCAGGTGTGAAAAACTTGTTGCATAATTCCCAAGAAGACTCATGGTTGTACTAGCTCAAAGGGGTGTGTCTACTCAATACTGAGCAAAGGGTCTGAATACTTATGACTGATATTTCAGTTTTTGTTTTTTAATAATTTAGCAAAACTTACTACATTTCTGTTTTTTTCAGTCAAGATGGGGTGCAGAGTGTACATTATTTAAAAAAATGAACTTTTTTTGAATTTACCAAATGGCTGCAATGAAACAGAGTGAAAAATTTAAAGGGGTCTGAATATTTTCCGTACCCACTGTATATCTAGGGCGCAACCCCCGCTGTTAGGCAGGTCCAAATATATTGGTAAATGTACCATTAACATTATAAGGAAAACTCACACATGAGAGAAGCCAGGGATATGGATTCCCTAGCAAACAGGCAACCCCCACATGTACTTATGCTGGCTAACAGATGTAAATCATTCAGCTGCAGCGATGAAAACTAAATCTCCGAGCACTAAAAAATACTCTCAGGACACCCAAGCGTGCTCGGGAAATCTCGAGTAACGAGTATATTCGCTCATCACTACATGTGGCCTCTAATTCTCTGGCCAAATGGTAAAGTTCAAAGCTTTTGGGAATTGTGTACTTTTCCCAAGGGTGGGGGCCACAATTCAGAAGTGGAGGGATTACTCTTGGGTTCCCCTGTATTTTAGATAAGCAGCCAGGCAAAACTCACAGCAGGGGGCTGCAACCCTCAGCTTTCAGTTTCAGCTAGGCTGGTTATCAAGAATAGAGGTGTCCCGATGCTGTATTTTTTAATTATTGAAAACAATAATAAAAAGAATTGGCATGTGGTCCCCTGCATTTTTTACAACCTGCCATTCTAAAGCAGACAGTTGGGGACTGGTAATCTCAGGCTGGTAAGGGGCCATGGATATTGGCTCTCCAGCCTATAAATAGCAGCCCGCAGCTGCCCAGAAAAGGCACTTGGCCTGGCTCTTCCCATTTGCCCTGTAACAGTGTCAAGAGGGGTTCATATTTGTGGGGTTGATGTCATCTTTGTATTGTCCGATGACATTAAGCCCACCTGTTTAGTAATGGTGAGGTGTCTATAAGACACCTATCCATTATTAATCCTATAGTTATATGGTAAATAAAGACACAGACAGATCAAAGGCCTTTATTTGAAATAAAAAAATACACACTTTTTTATTTAAAAATAACAAACACAGTTATACTCACCTAACGCCTAATTCCACTGAATCCCTCTTCTGTAGTAAAACAGAAAGAAAAATATCCCTTATCTGTCCCTTGTTCTGTCCCACGCTGTAATCCATGTCTGGGGGATAAACAGTTGTCAACCTGGACTGTACCAAGATGCCACCGTCCAGGCTGAAACGCTAAGAAATGAGCCTCTGCAAGCTCAGCATCAGTAACCAGTAGTGATATCAAGGTTACTGCCGGTCACTGAGGCTGCGTTCCCAGCTGGGCTGAACTGCGGTGACCTCGGTGAGATCCCCGCTAGCACTTTGAAAAAGTCTCATGGTGCAGAGGCTGTGAAATGTTCCCAGTGAACTGCGGGACTGTTAAATTCAGCGTCAGAAGATTGCAAAACAACATCTAAACAAGACTGATGCATTTTGGAAACAAATCCTGTGCACTGATGAGGTTAAAGTAGAACTCTTTGGCCACAATGATGAAAGATATGTGTGGAGAAAAAATGGCACAGAATTCCAGGAAAAACATTTCACCAACCATTAACCCCTTTACCCCCAAGGGTGGTCTGCACGTTAATGACCAGGCCAATTTTTACAATTCTGACCACTGTCCCTTTAAGAGGTTTTAACTCTGGAACGCTTCAACGGATCCCAGTGATTCTGACATTGTTTTCTCGTGACATACTGTACTTCATGATAGTGATAAAAATTATTTGATTGTACCTGCGTTTATTTGTGAAAAAACGGAGATTTGGCGAAAATTATGAAATTTTCGCAATTTTCCAACTTTGAATTTTTATGCAATTAAATCACAGAGATATGTCACACAAAATACTTAAGAATAGTGTTGAGCATTCCGATACCGCAAGTATCGGGTATCGGCCGATATTTGCGGTATCGGAATTCCGATACTGAATTCCGATACTTCCCGCGTATCGGATACCGGAATCGGAAGTTCCCAGAATTCAAATTGAACGCAGCAGCCAATGAGGAATGAATGAAAGTGTGGGCACATCCTGTTTAGCATGGTGGGCATGTAAGTACTGGCAAGGCTTGGATTGGCTGCTGAAATGATGTCACTCTGCACTATAAAAAAGCGCTGCCGCCATTTTGCGCTCACTCTGCTGTGATTTCAGTTAGGGACAGGACGCTGTGTTCTAACTGAGGGCCAGTTGAGCTAGCTAATTGCTTTATTTTCCTTTCCAAAGGCTAATTTAGCAAAACGCTGTGTGTTCTTCACTGTTCACCTTGCTCTTGCCTTGCAGCGCTGTTTTAACAGCGTTCTGCAAGGTCTCTGTGTGTGTGTGTGTGCAGCTCACTCTGTAGTCTGTGTGCAGCCATATACCCGGTTGTATTCAGCTCAGGGGGGGTTCACACTGCCTCACACAGTTGTTCTTTTTTGCTCTTAGTGCAGCCTGCTGCACATTTTTTCTCAAATTTCCTATTAGTGTTTTTCCACCAGTCTCCAGCTCTATTGTGGAAAAACACTACATAGGATAACCTAGAGGGGGGTTTTTGGGCCTTGCAGCGCCGTTTACGGCTGTCTGCACGGTCTCCGTGTGAGCCCAGCTCGCCCTGTAGTCTGTGTGCAGCCATAGCCGGTTGGATTCAGCTCAGGGTTCGTTACTGGCTCATACCTTGAGAAAAATTTTCCTTTTTTTCAAATAGTGCAGCCTGTTTAAAATTTGAAAAAAAAAATTCCTATTAGTGTCTTTCCACTCGTATCCAGCTAAATAGTGGAAAAACACTATATAGGATAACCTAGAGGAGGGTTTTTTGGCCTTGCAGCGCCGTTTACGGCTGTCTGCACGGTCTCCGTGTGAGCCCAGCTCGCCCTGTAGTCTGTGTGCAGCCATAGCCGGTTGGATTCAGCTCAGGGTTCGTTACTGGCTCATACCTTGAGAAAAATTTTCCTTTTTTTCAAATAGTGCAGCCTGTTTAAAATTTGAAAAAAAAAATTCCTATTAGTGTCTTTCCACTCGTATCCAGCTAAATAGTGGAAAAACACTATATAGGATAACCTAGAGGAGGGTTTTTTGGCCTTGCAGCGCCGTTTACGGCTGTCTGCACGGTCTCCGTGTGAGCCCAGCTCGCCCTGTAGTCTGTGTGCAGCCATAGCCGGTTGGATTCAGCTCAGGGTTCGTTACTGGCTCATACCTTGAGAAAAATTTTCCTTTTTTTCAAATAGTGCAGCCTGTTTAAAATTTGAAAAAAAAAATTCCTATTAGTGTCTTTCCACTCGTATCCAGCTAAATAGTGGAAAAACACTATATAGGATAACCTAGAGGAGGGTTTTTTGGCCTTGCAGCGCCGTTTACGGCTGTCTGCACGGTCTCCGTGTGAGCCCAGCTCGCCCTGTAGTCTGTGTGCAGCCATAGCCGGTTGGATTCAGCTCAGGGTGCGTTACTGCCTCATACCTTGAAAAACAATTTCCTTTTTTTCAAATAGTGCAGCCAGTTTAAAATTTGAAAAAAAAAATTCCTATTAGTGTCTTTCCACTTGTATCCAGCTAAATAGTGGAAAAACACTATATAGGATAACCTAGAGGAGGGTTTCTTGGCCTTGCAGCGCCGTTTACGGCTGTCTGCACGGTCTCCGTGTGATTTAAACTAGCTCTGTAGCCCGATCTGCACCAAAAAAAAGGTTAAGTTCACCAAACACAACTTACACTTGTGTAGGCCACATTTGAAAAATAATAAAGTTTAGTCCACAATTTACAACATTAGTGTTTCTTACACCTGTTAGGAGGAGCATTACAGGAATAAGCACACTAAGGCCTTAGTACTTTTCTGCTTATCTTTATCTGTCAACCAAGATGAAGAGGGCAGGGAGTAAGGCACGTGGGCGTGGGCGCGGAGCAGGGAGAGGAGCAGGGAGAGGACGTGGTGATTCTGTGCCTGCTGCGGGCGCCGGTGACTCGTCGTCACTCAGTTTCAGCAGGGAACAGTCCTTCATGCGCAGCTTTGTCGGAGAGCGCCGTGCACCGCTGCTGCGTGAAGACCAAATTGAAGCCGTTGTCGGGTGGATGGCAGCTAACGCCTCGGCATCGACTTCAGTTAGTGCCACATCCTCTCAGGCACAGAGCACTGGAGAGCAGCCATCTGTCTCTTCACCACCTGCCAAATTGGCCAGGCAGTCAGAGAGCCCAGGACAGGAGCCGTCTCTACTTCTGTTCTCTGAATCTCTTGGCTTGGAAACAGGGGGCCAGCCAAGCAGCATTGGAGAAATGGAAGAAGAGGCAGTGTGCAGTGATGCCCAACACCTTTTTCTCTCTGACTCTGAAGAGGCAGGTGGGCCAGTGCCTCCGGTGACCACAGCGCAGTACGCATCTGATGATGAAACTCAGGTGCCGCTTTCTCGTGCGTACTGTGCTGCTGAGACTACCCAGGAGGAGCAGTTGGTGGCAGAGGGTAGTGGAGATGATGAGGTCCTTGACCCATCGTGGCGTGAGGAACAGGAAGGTGGTGGGAGCAGCTCAGAGGAAGAGCTTCCTCTTACGGGCCAAAGAGGGAGAGGGAGGGGGAAGACTGCGGAGCCTGTAGCCTCCACTTTGGCACCCGTTAGGAGCCTGTCTCTTTCCAAAGCCAAAAAGGGCGCTCCCAAGACTTGCAGTGCCTGGTCCTTTTTTGACACAGTTGCAGATGACATTTGTTTTGTCAAATGCAAGCTGTGTCATCATAAAGTAAAAAGAGGGAAAAATGTCAGCAACCTCAATACCACAAATATGTGGAAACATGTGCGGACCAGGCACGCGGTGGAGTTACAGAAACACACTGAAGATGTAGGCCAACCAACAGCGGCAGCTACCACCTCTTCAGCTCGTGTTGCCTCTTCCTCCAGCTCACGCACAGCTGGTTTGGCTTCCTCCCAGAGACCTTGTGTAATTCCACCCACAGCACCACCTTCCCAGTCATCCTCACACTCCCAGTCTACTCTACAGCCATCGGTAGTACAGGCATGGGAGAAAAGGCGGGCATTCTCGGCCAACCACCCCCGAGCACAGGCTCTGAATGCAGGCATTGCCAAACTGTTGTCCCTGGAAATGCTCTCGTTCAGGCTGGTGGAGACTGACAGCTTCCGTGACTTGATGGCATTGGCAGTCCCACAGTACAAGGTGCCCAGCCGCTTTTACTTCAGCAGGCAGGCTGTCCCTGCCCTGCACAGGCATGTTGAGGCAAACATAAAACATGCGCTACTGAACGCCGTCAGTAGCAAGGTCCACCTCACCACCGATGCGTGGACCAGTCAGCATGGACAGGGGCGATATGTTTCCCTCACTGCCCATTGGGTTAATGTTGTTGAGCCAGGTACAGATCGTGCGAGTGGCGCAGGACGTGTCCTGCCCACTCCAAGGATTGCAGGAATCCAGTCTGTACGCATCGACTCCTCCTCTTACACCAGTTCCTCTGATTCCTCTCTGCAGGATCCGTCACAGTCCACCCCCACATGGACCCGTGAACGTTTACCTATGACCGACATGAGCACAGCCGTGGCCAAACGTCAGCAGGCCGTCTTGAAACTAGTTTCATTGGGGCATCGAAGCCACACAGCGCAGGAGCTCTGGAATGCCATAAAGCAGGAGAGCGATGTGTGGTTACTGCCAGCGAATCTCCAGCCAGGCATGGTAGTGTGTGACAATGGCCGAAATCTGGTGGCAGCTTTGGCCCTTGGCAACCTCACTCACATCCCATGTCTGGCACATGTGCTCAATTTGGTTGTGCAGAGTTTTCTGAGGGACTATCCGGATCTTGATGCCCTGCTGCACAAGGTCCGCCTAGAGTGTGCTCACTTGCGGCGTTCCAGCTTGGCCAGATCCCGCATTGCTGCTCTGCAGCGCCGATTCCGCCTTCCGGAACACCGCATCATATGTGACCTACCTACCCGGTGGAATTCCACGTTACATATGTTGGAGCGGTTGTGTGAGCAGCAGCAAGCAGTTATGGAGTACCAGCTGCATCAGGCGCAAAGAAGTCGCAGTCAGCGCCGATCAGACTTCACAACCACAGAGTGGGCCACTATGAAGGACGTCTGCCAGGTTTTGCGTCCTTTTGATTATTCCACGCGGATGGCAAGTGCAGATGATGCACTAGTCAGCATGACTGTCCCCCTTATCTGCCTGCTTCAGCAAACTTTGCAAGGGTTAAGGGATGATGTGGTGGAAGAGGTGGAGGATGAGGAGTCACCTTTTCCATCAGCTTCTGGAGAGTCAGCGCCACGTGGTTCCTCACAAAGGGGTACGCAGGGGCCAATTTGTGAGGAGGATGAGGAGGAGTCAATGGAGGAGGAAGAGCTCCGTCCAGAGGAGGGAGCGACACAATTGTCCAGTGGTCAGTGTGTACAGCGAGGGTGGGGTGATGACGAGCGGGCAGAGATCATGTCTCAAGCAGGGGACAGCGTTTCTGGGCCGGTTGGCACTCTGCAGCACATGGTGGATTTCATGCTGCAGTGCCTGAGAAACGACCGCCGCATCGACCACATTCTCAACATGCCTGATTATTGGGTGTTCACCCTCCTCGATCCTCGCTACCGGGACAACGTCCAAAACCTCATCCCTGCGTTGACCCGGGAGCGTAAATTGCGGGAGTACCACGACACACTGGTGAATTCCATCATCTTCTCCTGTCCAACTGAGAGGAGTGCTGCTAGTGCTTTACAAAGCAGCTCAGTGCGTCGAGGCAGTGGGGGAGGCTCTGCCCAAAGAGGGAGCAGAAGCAGTGCCTCTGCCCAAGGCAAGCCCAGTATGGCACAACTCTGGCACACTTTTGTGTGCCCGCCCCAAATGTCTACACCATCACCGGCGGCTCCAGTCAGCAGGAGGCAACGGTTCCGTCAGATGGTGACAGACTACATGGCTTGCCCTCTTACTGTACTCCCAGACGGCTCTTCCCCGTTCAAGTTTTGGGTCTCTAAGCTGGATACATGGCCAGAGCTAAGCCAGTATGCATTGGAGGTGCTGGCTTGCCCTGCGGCTAGTGTCTTATCGGAACGTGTCTTTAGTGCCGCAGGTGGTGTACTAACAGACCGTCGCATGCGACTATCCTCCGATAACGTTGACCGGCTTACTTTCCTGAAAATGAACCAGGCCTGGATCTCGCAGGAATTTGCCACTCCTCTGCCTGATTAAGTAATTGGGTGTCATCCAGGTCTCCTGCTGTGTTCATCTTTCTACCACCTGAACTGCTATTCCTGGGCTCCAACACCGCCAGTTGCGGCTCAGAAGTGCAGGCTGCACAGTAAAAACATACGACCCAGTGTTATTGGGTTTCAGTAACGTCAGCTGATCCCCAGCTGTGTAGCCGGCAATGTGTCCTGCGACCGCCACGCTGGCACAACAACCTAAATGTAAGGGAACCTGTCCCCCCCCCCCCCCCGTCGTTTGTTACTGAAAGAGCCATCTTGTGCAGCAGTAATGCTGCACAAGGAAAAGGTAGCTCTTTTTTTTTAGCTCTTTGCACACGCAGAACTTAACACTTATAAAATGTGTTCACTGATACCGTTATACCGTCCCGGAGCTGGGACTTTCCTTCGTAATGTGACGCAGCACAGCCGTCATTCCTACCCCCTTGGTGCCATGCGCTGCCTCCTCAGCGTTGTTTTAAGCTGTCACGGAGCCTGCGCTGTTCTGTTATCCCTTGGGCATGCCCTATTTGCGCTGCCTGTCTTCTGACATAATTTGGTGTCAGGCTGGCTGCGCCTGTGCGGCCGCGGTGCCCGAGATCCCGCCTCGCAGTGTCTTCTGATTGAGTCACACTGCGGGCCTGGGATCCATGGGCATGCGCAGTGCATATCTTCCCCTCGGGCTCTCGCTCATTTCCCTCCGCCTTCTTTAGACTGTGCGCCGTCAGCTGATCCCTAGCATGCCACGGCCGTGACACCGCACAGTCTGAAGAAGAGGGAAGGAGGGGAGTGAGAGTCGAGGTTATGCACTGTGCATGCCCATGGTTCCAAGGCCCGCAGTGGGATTACGTTAGATGAGACTGCGAGGTGGGATCTGGAGCAGCGTGGACGCACAGGCACTGACAGCCTGACACCAAATTATGTCAGAAGACAGGCAGCGCTAATTGGGCATGGCCAAGGGCTAACAGAACAGCGCAGGCTCCGTGGCAGCTTAAAACAACGCTGAGGAGGCAGCGCACGGCATCAAGGGGATAGGAATGACAGCTGTGCTGTGTCCCATTACGAAGGAAATTCGCACCTCCGGAACGGTTTAACGGTATAAAGGGACACATTTTTAGTGTTTACTTCGGTGTTTGCAAGGAGCATAATTAAAAGAGCAACCTTTTCCTTTTGCATCCTTAGTGCTGCACAACATGGCTCTTTCAGCTACAAACGTCTTGGGGGGGGGGGGTTAAAGGTTTCCTTTCAACTTGCTCCAATCAGGCTTCGGCCTACACTCTGTTCCTCTGCTCCTCCTGCTGTCCCTGGGCTCTAACACCGCCAGTTGGTGCCTGGAAGTGCTGTGTGCACAGTCAACAGTCGCTCCTCTGTTATTGGGGTTCAGTAACGTCAGCTGATCCCCAGCTGTGTGTGCGGCAATACCTCCAATCTGCTCCTCCTGCTGTCCCTGGGCTCTAACACCGCCAGTTGGTGCCTGGAAGTGCTGTGTGCACAGTCAACAGTCGCTCCTCTGTTATTGGGGTTCAGTAACGTCAGCTGATCCCCAGCTGTGTATCCGGCAACGTGTCATGCGACCGCCACGCTGGCACAACTAAAATGTAAGGGGACCTGTCCCCCCCCCCCCCCTAGGCGTTTGTTACTGAAAGAGCCACCATGTGCAGCACTAATACTGCACAAGGGAAAGGTCGCTCTTGAAATTATGCTCCTTGCAAACGCTGAACTACACACTCATGTAATGTGTCCCCTCACACCGTCCAACCGTCCCGGAGGTGGGACTTTCCTTTGTAATGTGACACAGCACAGCCGTCATTGCTACCCCCTTGGCACCGTGCGCTGCCTCCTTAGCGTTGTTTGATTCCGTCATGGACCCTGCGCTGTTATGTTATCCCTTGGCCATGCACAGTTTGCGCTGCCCGTCCTCTGACATCATTTGTTGTCGTCCTGGCTGCGCCTGTGCGTCCACGCTGCCCGAAATCACACCTCGCAGTGTCGTCTAATGTGATCCCACAGTGGGCCTGGTATCCATGGCCATGCGCAGTGCATATACTAGCCTCTCACTCCCCTTCTTCACGCTTCTTCAGACTAGGCGGCGTCAGCTGATCCCTAATAGCATGCCACGGCCGTGACGCCGCACAGTCTGAAGAAGCAGGAAGGAGGTGAGTGAGAGGCGATGATATGCACTGCGCATGCCCATGGATCCCTGGCCCGCAGTGGGACTACATTAGATGACACTGCAAGGTTGGATCTCGGGCAGCTTGGACGCACAGGCACTGCCAGCCTGACACCTACATGATGTCAGAAGACGGGCACCGCTAACTGTGCATGGCCAAGGGATAACATTACAGTGCGGGCTCCGTGACAGAACCAAACAACGTTGAGGAGGTGGTGCCCGGCACCAAGGGGGTTGGAATGACGGCTGTGCTGTGTCACATTACAAAGGAAAGTCCCACTTCCGGGATGGTTTGACGGTGTGAGGGGACACATTATATGAGTGTGTACTTCAGCGTTTGCAAGGAGCATAATTTTCGGAGCCACCATTTTCCATGTGCAGTATTACTGCTGTACAAGATGGCTCTTTCAGCAACAAATGCCTGGGGGGGGGGGTTAAAGGTTCCCTTTCAACTTGCTCCACTGCAGGCTTCGGCCTACACTCTGCTCCTCTTTGATTCCCTGGGTTTCAACACTGTCAGTTGCCACCTGGAAGTGTTGTCTACACAGAAAAAAACACTAGGTGATGTGTCAGTGGGGTTCAGCACCGCCAGCTGTTCCCCTGCTGTGTAGTCGGCAACGTGTCCAGCACAAGCCACGCTGGCACAACAGAACAAAAGCTGCCACCAGTGCAGGCTTCGGCCTACACTCTGCTCCTCTCCTCCTCCTGCTGACCCTGGGCTCAAACACCGCTAGTTTTTGCCCGGAAGTGCTAGCTGCACAGAGAAAAACACCAGCCAATGTGTTAGTGGGGTTCAGCAACGCCAGCTGTTCCCCTGCTGTGTAGCCGGCAACGTGACCTGCAAACGCCATGCAGGCACAGGAACTGAAATTAAAAGGGAACCTGGCCCCACCCCCCCAGGTGTTTCTATGTATAACAGCCACCTAGTACAGCAGTACTGCTGCATTTGTACAAGGTGGCTGACTTTTTCTCCTTGCCCACGTGGAACTCAACACGTACAAAATGTGTCTCATTGAGACCATTCCACTGTCCCTGAGGTGTGACTTTCCTTTGTAATGATACGCAGCACCCCCCTTGGTAGCGTTTCCCGTCTTTTGTCATCATGGTTAGCTGGCTGCGCCTGTGCATCCGCCCTGCTAGAAACAACGCCCCTCGTTGTCATATTTATTTTGTCAGCGAGGGTGTGGTTTATGGGCACGAGCAGTGCATATGTTCGCCTGTCTTAACTCATCTCCTTCCGCCTTCTTCAGACTGTGCGGCCTCCTGGCCGTGGTAGGCGATAAGGGATCAGCTGAGGCCGCCCAGTCTGGAGCCGGTGTAAGGACATGTGTAAGCGGCAAACCTATTTACTGCACAAGGCCACGAATCCCAGCCACGTAGTGTGATTGTTTGAAAACACACTGTGGGTCTGGGATTCATGTCCATCGCTAACCGCAACGGCCGACATGAAATGAGGTCAGAAGACAGGAAGCGCTCACAGCGCATGGCCAAGGGATCACAATAGCGCAGACTCCTGTACAGCAAATAACAACGCTCAGGAATCTGCGCCCAGTACCTAGGTGCAAATTTTGACACCTGTGCTGCGTCTCGTTAAAAAGACAAGTCACGCCTCCACAACTGTTTGACAGTATAATGGGCTAAATAGTGTACGTGTTTTAGTCAGCGTGTGCAAGGAGCAAAACAAATAGAGCAACCTTTTACTTGTGCAGCATTAATGCTGCACAAGGTGTGGCTCTTGTACCTTGCAACACCTGAGGGGGGGGTTAAAGGTAACCTTTGAAATTGGTTCAACTAGGCTTCGGCCTACACTCTGCTCCTCTCCTCCTCCTGCTGACCCTGGGCTCAAACAACGCCAGTTTCTGCCCGGACATGCTAGCTGCACAGAGAAAAACACCAGCCAATGTGTTAGTGGGGTTCAGCACCGCCTGCTGTTCCCCCGCTGTGTAGCCGGCATCGTGTCCAGCACAAGCCACGCTGGCACAACCGACCAAAAGCTGCCACCAGTGCAGGCTTCGGCCTACACTTTGCTCCTCTCCTCCTCCTCCTGCTGACCCTGGGCTCTAACACCGCTAGTTTTTGCCCGGACATGCAATCTGCACAGAGAAAAACACCAGTCAATGTGTCAGTGGGGTTCAGCAACGCCAGCTGTTCCCCTGCTGTGTAGCTTGCAACGTGACCTGCAAACGCCACGCAGGCACATGAACTGAAATTGAAGGGAGCCTGCCCCCCACCCACAGGTGTTTCTATGTATATCAGCCACCTTGTACAGCAGTACTGCTGCATTTGTACGAGGTGGCTGACTTTTTCTCCTTGCCCACGTGGAACTCAACACGTACAAAATGTGTCTCATTAGAGACCATTACAATGTCCCTGAGGTGTGACTTTCCTTTGTAATGACACGCAGCACCACCCTTGTTAGCGCTGCCCGTCTTTTGACATCATTGGTTAGCTGGCTGCGCCTGTGCATCTCCCCTGCTCGAAACAACGGCCCTCGGTGTCTTATTTTTTTGGACAGCGAGGGTGTGATTGATGGGCATGTGCAGTGCATATGTTTGCCTGTGTTCACTCATCTCCTTCCGCCTTCTTCAGACTGGGTGTCCTCATGGCCGCGGCAGGCGATAAGGGATCAGATGAGGCCGCCCAGTCTGAAGCAGGTGTAAGGACATGTGTGAGCGGCAAACATATTTAGTGCACCAGGGCACGAATCCCAGCACCGCAGTGTGATTTTTTAAAAACACACTGTGGGTCTGGGATTCATGTCCATCGCTAACCGCAACGGCCGACATGAAATGAGGTCAGAAGACAGGAAGCGCTCACAGTGCATGGCCAAGGGATCACAATAGCGCAGACTCCTGTACAGCAAATAACAACGCTCAGGAATCTGCGCCCAGTACCTAGGTGCAAATTTTGACACCTGTGCTGCGTCTCGTTAAAAAGACAAGTCACGCCTCCACAACTGTTTGACAGTATAATGGGCTAAATAGTGTACGTGTTTTAGTCAGCGTGTGCAAGGAGCAAAACAAATAGAGCAACCTTTTACTTGTGCAGCATTAATGCTGCACAAGGTGTGGCTCTTGTACCTTGCAACACCTGAGGGGGGGGTTAAAGGTAACCTTTGAAATTGGTTCAACTAGGCTTCGGCCTACACTCTGCTCCTCTACTCCTCCTGCTGACCCTGGGCTCAAACACCGCTAGTTTTTGCCCGGAAATGCTAGCTGCACAGAGAAAAACACCAGCCAATGTGTTAGTGGGGTTCAGCACCGCCAGCTGTTCCCCTGCTGTGTAGTCGGCAACGTGTCCAGCACAAGCCACGCTGGCACAACCGACCAAAAGCTGCCACCAGTGCAGGCTTCGGCCTACACTTTGCTCCTCTCCTCCTCCTGCTGACCCTGGGCTCAAACAACGCCAGTTTCTGCCCGGACATGCTAGCTGCACAGAGAAAAACACCAGCCAATGTGTTAGTGGGGTTCAGCACCGCCTGCTGTTCCCCCGCTGTGTAGCCGGCATCGTGTCCAGCACAAGCCACGCTGGCACAACCGACCAAAAGCTGCCACCAGTGCAGGCTTCGGCCTACACTTTGCTCCTCTCCTCCTCCTGCTGACCCTGGGCTCAAACAACGCCAGTTTCTGCCCGGACATGCTAGCTGCACAGAGAAAAACACCAGCCAATGTGTTAGTGGGGTTCAGCAACGCCAGCTGTTCCCCTGCTGTGTAGCTTGCAACGTGACCTGCAAACGCCACGCAGGCACATGAACTGAAATTGAAGGGAGCCTGCCCCCCACCCACAGGTGTTTCTATGTATATCAGCCACCTTGTACAGCAGTACTGCTGCATTTGTACGAGGTGGCTGACTTTTTCTCCTTGCCCACGTGGAACTCAACACGTACAAAATGTGTCTCATTAGAGACCATTACAATGTCCCTGAGGTGTGACTTTCCTTTGTAATGACACGCAGCACCACCCTTGTTAGCGCTGCCCGTCTTTTGACATCATTGGTTAGCTGGCTGCGCCTGTGCATCTCCCCTGCTCGAAACAACGGCCCTCGGTGTCTTATTTTTTTGGACAGCGAGGGTGTGATTGATGGGCATGTGCAGTGCATATGTTTGCCTGTGTTCACTCATCTCCTTCCGCCTTCTTCAGACTGGGTGTCCTCATGGCCGCGGCAGGCGATAAGGGATCAGATGAGGCCGCCCAGTCTGAAGCAGGTGTAAGGACATGTGTGAGCGGCAAACATATTTAGTGCACCAGGGCACGAATCCCAGCACCGCAGTGTGATTTTTTAAAAACACACTGTGGGTCTGGGATTCATGTCCATCGCTAACCGCAACGGCCGACATGAAATGAGGTCAGAAGACAGGAAGCGCTCACAGCGCATGGCCAAGGGATCACAATAGCGCAGACTCCTGTACAGCAAATAACAACGCTCAGGAATCTGCGCCCAGTACCTAGGTGCAAATTTTGACACCTGTGCTGCGTCTCGTTAAAAAGACAAGTCACGCCTCCACAACTGTTTGACAGTATAATGGGCTAAATAGTGTACGTGTTTTAGTCAGCGTGTGCAAGGAGCAAAACAAATAGAGCAACCTTTTACTTGTGCAGCATTAATGCTGCACAAGGTGTGGCTCTTGTACCTTGCAACACCTGAGGGGGGGGTTAAAGGTAACCTTTGAAATTGGTTCAACTAGGCTTCGGCCTACACTCTGCTCCTCTACTCCTCCTGCTGACCCTGGGCTCAAACACCGCTAGTTTTTGCCCGGAAATGCTAGCTGCACAGAGAAAAACACCAGCCAATGTGTTAGTGGGGTTCAGCACCGCCAGCTGTTCCCCTGCTGTGTAGTCGGCAACGTGTCCAGCACAAGCCACGCTGGCACAACCGACCAAAAGCTGCCACCAGTGCAGGCTTCGGCCTACACTTTGCTCCTCTCCTCCTCCTGCTGACCCTGGGCTCAAACAACGCCAGTTTCTGCCCGGACATGCTAGCTGCACAGAGAAAAACACCAGCCAATGTGTTAGTGGGGTTCAGCACCGCCTGCTGTTCCCCCGCTGTGTAGCCGGCATCGTGTCCAGCACAAGCCACGCTGGCACAACCGACCAAAAGCTGCCACCAGTGCAGGCTTCGGCCTACACTTTGCTCCTCTCCTCCTCCTGCTGACCCTGGGCTCAAACAACGCCAGTTTCTGCCCGGACATGCTAGCTGCACAGAGAAAAACACCAGCCAATGTGTTAGTGGGGTTCAGCAACGCCAGCTGTTCCCCTGCTGTGTAGCTTGCAACGTGACCTGCAAACGCCACGCAGGCACATGAACTGAAATTGAAGGGAGCCTGCCCCCCACCCACAGGTGTTTCTATGTATATCAGCCACCTTGTACAGCAGTACTGCTGCATTTGTACGAGGTGGCTGACTTTTTCTCCTTGCCCACGTGGAACTCAACACGTACAAAATGTGTCTCATTAGAGACCATTACAATGTCCCTGAGGTGTGACTTTCCTTTGTAATGACACGCAGCACCCCCATTGTTAGCGCTGCCCGTCTCCTGACATCATTGGTTGGCTGGCTGTGCCTGTGCGTCCCCCCTGCCCGACACAACGCCCCCCGTTGTCTCATATATTTTGACTGCGAGGGTGTGATTGATGGGCACGAGCAGTGCATATGTTCCCCTGTTTTCACTCCCCTCCTTCCGCCTTCTTCTGACTGTGCGGCCTCATGGCCGCGGCATGCGATAAGGGATCAGCTGAGGCCGCCCAGTCTGAAGCAGGTGTAAGGACATGTGTGAGCGGCAAACATATTTAGTGCACCAGGGCACGAATCCCAGCACCGCAGTGTGATTTTTTAAAAACACACTGTGGGTCTGGGATTCATGTCCATCGCTAACCGCAACGGCCGACATGAAATGAGGTCAGAAGACAGGAAGCGCTCACAGCGCATGGCCAAGGGATCACAATAGCGCAGACTCCTGTACAGCAAATAACAACGCTCAGGAATCTGCGCCCAGTACCTAGGTGCAAATTTTGACACCTGTGCTGCGTCTCGTTAAAAAGACAAGTCACGCCTCCACAACTGTTTGACAGTATAATGGGCTAAATAGTGTACGTGTTTTAGTCAGCGTGTGCAAGGAGCAAAACAAATAGAGCAACCTTTTACTTGTGCAGCATTAATGCTGCACAAGGTGTGGCTCTTGTACCTTGCAACACCTGAGGGGGGGGTTAAAGGTAACCTTTGAAATTGGTTCAACTAGGCTTCGGCCTACACTCTGCTCCTCTACTCCTCCTGCTGACCCTGGGCTCAAACACCGCTAGTTTTTGCCCGGAAATGCTAGCTGCACAGAGAAAAACACCAGCCAATGTGTTAGTGGGGTTCAGCACCGCCAGCTGTTCCCCTGCTGTGTAGTCGGCAACGTGTCCAGCACAAGCCACGCTGGCACAACCGACCAAAAGCTGCCACCAGTGCAGGCTTCGGCCTACACTTTGCTCCTCTCCTCCTCCTGCTGACCCTGGGCTCAAACAACGCCAGTTTCTGCCCGGACATGCTAGCTGCACAGAGAAAAACACCAGCCAATGTGTTAGTGGGGTTCAGCACCGCCTGCTGTTCCCCCGCTGTGTAGCCGGCATCGTGTCCAGCACAAGCCACGCTGGCACAACCGACCAAAAGCTGCCACCAGTGCAGGCTTCGGCCTACACTTTGCTCCTCTCCTCCTCCTGCTGACCCTGGGCTCAAACAACGCCAGTTTCTGCCCGGACATGCTAGCTGCACAGAGAAAAACACCAGCCAATGTGTTAGTGGGGTTCAGCAACGCCAGCTGTTCCCCTGCTGTGTAGCTTGCAACGTGACCTGCAAACGCCACGCAGGCACATGAACTGAAATTGAAGGGAGCCTGCCCCCCACCCACAGGTGTTTCTATGTATATCAGCCACCTTGTACAGCAGTACTGCTGCATTTGTACGAGGTGGCTGACTTTTTCTCCTTGCCCACGTGGAACTCAACACGTACAAAATGTGTCTCATTAGAGACCATTACAATGTCCCTGAGGTGTGACTTTCCTTTGTAATGACACGCAGCACCCCCATTGTTAGCGCTGCCCGTCTCCTGACATCATTGGTTGGCTGGCTGTGCCTGTGCGTCCCCCCTGCCCGACACAACGCCCCCCGTTGTCTCATATATTTTGACTGCGAGGGTGTGATTGATGGGCACGAGCAGTGCATATGTTCCCCTGTTTTCACTCCCCTCCTTCCGCCTTCTTCTGACTGTGCGGCCTCATGGCCGCGGCATGCGATAAGGGATCAGCTGAGGCCGCCCAGTCTGAAGCAGGTGTAAGGACATGTGTGAGCGGCGAACATATTTACTGCACAAGGCCACGAATCCCAGCACCGCAGTGTGACTTTAGGAAAAGCCACTGTGGGTCTGGGATTTATGGCCATCGTTAACCGCACCGGCCAACATGAAATGAGGTCATGAGACGGCCTGCACTAACAGGGTATTGCCAAGGGATAACACAAGAGCGCAGACTCCTGTACAGCAAATAACAACGCTCAGGAATCTGCGCCCAGTACCTAGGTGCAAATTTTGACACCTGTGCTGCGTCTCGTTAAAAAGACAAGTCACGCCTCCACAACTGTTTGACAGTATAATGGGCTAAATAGTGTACGTGTTTAATTCAGCGTGTGCAAGGAGCAAAATTAAATAGAGCAACCTTTGACTTGTGCATCATTAATGCTGTTCAAGGTGTGGCTCTTGTACCTTGCAACACCTGAGGGGGGGGGTTAAAGGTAACCTTTGAAATTGGTTCAACTAGGCTTCGGCTACACTCTGCTCCTCTACTCCTCCTGCTGACCCTGGGCTCAAACACCGCTAGTTTTTGCCCGGAAATGCTAGCTGCACAGAGAAAAACACCAGCCAATGTGTTAGTGGGGTCAGCACCGCCAGCTGTTCCCCTGCTGTGTAGTCGGCAACGTGTCCAGCACAAGCCACGCTGGCACAACAGAACAAAAGCTGCCACCAGTGCAGGCTTCGGCCTACACTTTGCTCCTCTCCTCCTCCTCCTGCTGACCCTGGGCTCTAACACCGCTAGTTTTTGCCCGGACATGCAATCTGCACAGAGAAAAACACCAGTCAATGTGTCAGTGGGGTTCAGCAACGCCAGCTGTTCCCCTGCTGTGTAGCTTGCAACGTGACCTGCAAACGCCACGCAGGCACATGAACTGAAATTGAAGGGAGCCTGCCCCCCACCCCCCCAGGTGTTTCTATGTATAACAGCCACCTTGTACAGCAGTACTGCTGCATTTGTACAAGGTGGCTGACTTTTTCTCCTTGCACACGTGGAACTCAACAAGTACAAAATGTGTCTCATTACAGACCATTACAATGTCCCTGAGGTGTGACTTTCCTTTTTAATGACACGCAGCACCCCCATTGTTAGCGCTGCCCGTCTCCTGACATCATTGGTTGGCTGGGCTGTGCCTGGTGCGTCCCCCCTGCCCGACACAACGCCCCCCGTTGTCTCATATATTTTGACTGCGAGGGTGTGATTGATGGGCACGAGCAGTGCATATGTTCCCCTGTTTTCACTCCCCTCCTTCCGCCTTCTTCTGACTGTGCGGCCTCATGGCCGCGGCATGCGATAAGGGATCAGATGAGGCCGTCCAGTCTGAAGCAGGTGTAAGGACATGTGTGAGCGGCAAACATATTTACTGCACCAGGGCACGAATCCCAGCACCGCAGTGTGATTTTTTAAAAAACACACTGTGGGTCTGGGATTCATGTCCATCGCTAACCGCAACGGCCAACATGAAATGAGGTCATAAGACAGGAAGCGCTCACAGCGCCATGGCCAAAGGATCACAAGAGCGCAGACTCCTGTACAGCAACTAACAACGCTCAGGAAGCTGCGCCCATGCAAAAAGGTGTTTTCGACACCTGTGCTGCTTTTCTTTAAAAAGACAAGTCACGCCTCCACTACTGTTAAACAGTATAATGGGCTAAATAGTCTACGTGTTGCATTCAGCTTGTGCAAGTAGACAAATTAATAGAGCAACCTTTTACTTGTGCAGCATTAATGCTGCAGAAGGAGTGGCTCTTGTTCTTTGTAACACCTGAGGGGGGGTTAAAGGTAACCTTTGAAATTGGTTCAACTAGGCTTCGGCCTACACTCTGCTCCTCTCCTCCTCCTGCTGACCCTGGGCTGTAACAACGCTAGTTTTTGCCCGGAAATGCTAGCTGCACAGAGAAAAACACCAGCCAATGTGTTAGTGGGTTCAGCAACGCCAGCTGTTCCCCCGCTGTGTAGCCGGCATCGTGTCCAGCACAAGCCACGCTGGCACAACCGACCAAAAGCTGCCACCAGTGCAGGCTTCGGCCTACACTTTGCTCCTCTCCTCCTCCTCCTGCTGACCCTGGGCTCAAACACCGCTAGTTTTTGCCCGGAAATGCTAGCTGCACAGAGAAAAACACCAGCCAATGTGTTAGTGGGGTTCAGCAACGCCAGCTGTTCCCCCGCTGTGTAAGCCGGCATCGTGTCCAGCACAAGCCACGCTGGCACAAACCGACCAAAAGCTGCCACCAGTGCAGGCTTCGGCCTACACTTTGCTCCTCTCCTCCTCCTCCTGCTGACCCTGGGCTCAAACACCGCTAGTTTTTGCCCGGAAATGCTAGCTGCACAGAGAAAAACACCAGCCAATGTGTTAGTGGGGTTCAGCACCGCCAGCTGTTCCCCTGCTGTGCAGCTTGCAACGTGACCTGCAAACGCCACGCAGGCACATGAACTGAAATTGAAGGGAGCCTGGCCCCCACCCCCAGGTGTTTCTATGTATAACAGCCACCTTGTACAGCAGTACTGCTGCATTTGTACAAGGTGGCTGATGTTTTCTCCTTGCCCACGTGGAACTCAACACGTACAAAATGTGTCTCTTTGAGACCATTCCACTGTCCCTGAGGTGTGACTTTCCTTTCTAATGATACGCAGCACCCCCCTTGGTAGCGCTTCCCGTCTTCTGACATCATTGGTTGGCTACTTGCGCCTGTTCGTCCGCCTGCCTGAATAAAATGCTCCTCGTTGTCTTAATTATTTTGACTGCGAGGGTGTGATTGATGGGCACGAGCAGTGCATATCTTCGCCTGTCTTAACTCATCTCCTTCAGCCTTCTTCAGACTGTGCAGCCTCATGGCCGCGGCATGCAAGAAGGGATCAGCAGAGGCCGCCCAGTCTGAAGCAGGTGTAAGGACGTGTGTGAGCGGCCAAAATATTTACTGCTCAAGGCCACGAATCCCAGCACCGCAGTGTGGCTTTATGAAAAGACACTGTGGGTCTGGGATTTATGGCCATCGTTAACCGCACCGGCCAACATGAAATGATGTCATAAGATGGGCAGCGCTAACAGGGCATTGCCAAGGGATAACACAAGAGCGCAGACTCCTGTACAGCAAATAACAACGCTCAGGAAGCTGCTCCAAGCACCAAGGCGTTATTTTGGACACCTGTGCTGCGTCTCATCAAAAAACCAAGTCACGCATCCACTACAGTTTGACTGTAGAATGGGGTAAATTGTGTATGTCTTTCATTCAGCGTGTGCAAGTAGACAAATTAATAGAGCAACCTTTCACTTGTGCAGCATTAATACTGCACAAGGTGTGTCTCTTGTACTTTGTAACACCTGAGGGGGGGGTTAAAGGTTTCCTTTGAAATTGGTTCAACTAAGCTTCGGCCTACACTCTGCTCCTCTCCTCCTCCTCCTGCTTCAACACGGGCTCTAACATCGCTAGTTTTTGCCCGCAAGTGCTAGCTGCACAGAGAAAAACACAACGCCATTGTGTTAGTGGGGTTCAGCAACGCCAGCTGTTCCCCCAGTGTGTAGCCGGCAAAGTGTCCTGCAAACGCAACGCAGACACAAAGCTGCCTCCAGTGCAGGCTTCGGCCTACACTCATCTCCCCCTGCTTACCCTTTGCTCCAACACCGCTAGTTGGGGCTCTAGGAAGACAATCTTTAATAGGCAAGGCAACGCATCCGGGTTCCAGCACCGCCAGCTGGTTCTCGGCAGTGTTCTTGTCACAGGTACTACCCTCGTGCCAAGCCTGGTTTCAGCACCGTCAGCTGTTTCCGGGTTGTGTCAACTTCACTGAGACGCCTATGCTTGCCCCGTCGTGGTGCGGTCGAGTTAGCCAACTCCAGGGTGCCTCCAGTTTAGGAGCTTCCTATGTGGGCTGCGTGAACTGGTAGTCAAGGCTGGTTCTGTAGTGCCAGTAGGCCCAGCTCCCCCTGTAGGACTGTTGGGGGTTCGGTAACTGCGGCTGCCTCGCGGCCTAGCTGTTCTCTCCTCTCCTGTGGGCCTTGGGGTCCACCACCTGGTTCCAGCACCGTCAGCTGGTTCCGGGCCGAGCCTTTGGCTTAGGTGCCTCCTCCTGGGTATCCGAGTTCCGCCAACGCCAGGCGGTCCTTGGTAGTGCTTTTAAGCGCGGGCACCTACAGCTTAGTAACCGGGTTCCAGCACCGTCAGCTGGTCCTCGGTCGTGCCATTGGCTCTTGCACACTGGGGCAACGCATCCGGGTTCCAGCACCGCCAGCTGGTTCTCGGCAGTGTTTTTGTCACAGGTACTCCCTCGTGCCAAGCCTGGTTTCAGCACCGTCAGCTGTTTCCGGGTTGTGTCAAGCTCACTGAGACACCTATGCTTGCCTCGTCGTGGTGCGGTCGGGTTAGCCAACTCCAGGGTGCCTCCAGTTTAGGAGCTTCCTATGTGGGCTGCGTGAACTGGTAGTCAAGGCTGGTTCTGTAAGTGCCAGTAGGCCCAGCTCCCCCTGTAGGACTGTTGGGGTTCGGTAACTGCGGCTGCCTCGCGGCCTAGCTGTTCTCTCCTCTCCTGTGGGCCTTGGGGTCCACCACCTGGTTCCAGCACCGTCAGCTGGTTCCGGGCCGAGCCTTTGGCTTAGGTGCCTCCTCCTGGGTATCCGAGTTCCGCCAACGCCAGGCGGTCCTTGGTAGTGCTTTTAAGCGCGGGGGCACCTACAGCTTAGTAACCGGGTTCCAGCACCGTCAGCTGGTCCTCGGTCGTGCCATTGGCTCTTGCACACTGGGGCAACGCATCC